>NW_027069540.1:341723-373623 GCF_002906115.3 Quercus suber
TGTAGGGTCAGTTTTTACGGCCCAAGCCCAAGGAGGTATGGATTCGGAGCCCACCGAGCCCAAAACAATAGATTTTGTAGAGAGTGGGTGAAAGGGCTAGGCTAATAATGAAAATAACAGTAATAACGGTATTAAACAACAACACCAATGGGAGGAATTGAATTAATGTGCTCTCGGACTAATATGAGTACTCCGTCCGAAGAGATGTTTTTCATTGACCATCTAAGGTTACAATTCCTGGGGCTACAACCATCTCCTATATCCTTTTTCTCTCCTGTTTTCCCATCCCCCTCTATCAGAGGCACCCTTCCCTTATATAGCATTGTCTTCTTACATCTCCTCCGTCCACTTGTTTATCATCCAGGCATCCACTTGAGTGCATGTCCCATCACCCCACTTTTAACCTTATGTGAGTGGCGGTAGCTGCGAAAGCACTATTCAGAGGTCCTATCCACATAAATGCGGCCAAGAAGGTAGGTGCAGTGCATTAAATGTGGTGGTTGAAGTATGCCTCCTTGATATTTCTCTGCTCCCGTTATCTTTATGTGTGTCCGAGGTTCCTCTCCCTCTTGACACTTGCCAAATAAATCGCTTGAACCTCCCATACTCGTGTTGGGTCTGGCCTCTTCGGATCCGAAGATGCAGGACTACTCGGACATATGAGCATCTCCTCGGATGGTATACGGGCTTGTCTCAAGGCATCCCCTTCTGACGTGGGCCTCTAACTGAAGGTCACACCTCCTCGGACTAAGAGTGTTCCTCATTCAGGGCCTTAGGCCCAACAAGTTGGGTTGGGTTTTTCTCCCCCCACATATTTTTTTTATTTTTTGTGCCAAATGAGTTATTAGTGCAAAAGCGAAAGAGTCAAAAATAAATAAATAGGAAGGAAAAAGAAATGTTTGGTTTGACTTTGACAAGGAATTGACATCATTCTTGGCAACGGGGATTGGTGAAAATAAAATAATAATAATAATAATGAAAGTGGAATTTATATTTATGTTGGACTTAAAGCTTTAAATTAGGTTTTGTTCCCATCTAAACCAAGTCTAAATCTAAACTAAACTCTAGCATAACAGAAAATTAATAACATTTGCTATCAATATTTTTTTTCTTATAGTATTATTATTATACAAATAGTGGTTGGACAAACTATAATTGAGAATTGCATGGATAACAATTTAAATTATTTTTTTATTTGTTTCAAATAAACTTATATTTATTTTATAAGTTGATTATATATATTTTCAAATATGTAAACATTATATACATTATATATAAACTAAGTAAAAATTTAATATGCATTTAGTGATGCTTATTTGTAAATGTATCTCATGTATATATATGTGTATACATACATACACACACACACACACATATATATATATATATATTAGATTACAAACTAGTTCATTAGAAAAAGAATGCACAGCTAATAAATTGTAATCTATATATATAATAATAGGCGCAGTTAAGAGAAATTCAAATTAGAATTCTAAATTAGAGTTCTAATTTTGTGCCATATATCCTAAATTATTTATTCTTAAAGAGTTCTATTTCTTAATTTTAAAATCAAATTTGTTACCACATCATAAATATTCATCCAAGTGTGTTATTAAGTACAAAAATCAAAGAGTTTAGAATAAATGAATTGTCAAAAAAAAAAGTTTCACAATAATTTTAAAATATATATATATATATATATGTGTGTGTGTGTGTGTGTGTGTGTGTGTGTGTGTGTGTGTGGACAACTTACATTAAAATAAATAAATAGGAAGGAAAAAGAAATGTTTGGTTTGACTTTGACAAGGAATTGACATCATTCTTGGCAACGGGGATTGGTGAAAATAAAATAATAATAATAATAATGAAAGTGGAATTTATATTTATGTTGGACTTAAAGCTTTAAATTAGGTTTTGTTCCCATCTAAACCAAGTCTAAATCTAAACTAAACTCTAGCATAACAGAAAATTAATAACATTTGCTATCAATATTTTTTTTCTTATAGTATTATTATTATACAAATAGTGGTTGGACAAACTATAATTGAGAATTGCATGGATAACAATTTAAATTATTTTTTTATTTGTTTCAAATAAACTTATATTTATTTTATAAGTTGATTATATATATTTTCAAATATGTAAACATTATATACATTATATATAAACTAAGTAAAAATTTAACATGCATTTAGTGATGCTTATTTGTAAATGTATCTCATGTATATATATGTGTATACATACATACACACACACACACACACACACATATATATATATATATATTAGATTACAAACTAGTTCATTAGAAAAAGAATGCACAGCTAATAAATTGCAATCTATATATATAATAATAGGCAAAGTTAAGAGAAATTCAAATTAGAGTTCTAATTTTGTGCCATGTGTCCTAAATTATTTATTCTTAAAGAGTTTTATTTCTTAATTTTAGAATCAAATTTGTTACCACATCATAAATATTCATCCAAGTGTGTTATTAAGTACAAAAATCAAAGAGGTTAGAATAAATGAATTGTCAAAAAAAAAAGTTTCACAATAATTTTAAAATATATATATGTGTGTGTGTGTGTGTGTGTGTGTGTGGACAATTTACATTTTATACCTAATAATATCCCTACAAATTTTTATAAAGAGTTAACAAATTAAAAATAAAAATGACTATTAATAGTATTTAAATTCTTATTGTATATCTTTAAGTGTATCTATGCATATGCATGAGGTTACAATCTAGTAATAATAATAGGTGAATCTGAGAGAAACTCAAATTAGAATTATAAATTAGAGTTTCAATTTTTTGACATGTGTTTAGATTTATGTGAGGACCAAATTATATTTATCTTTCTAATTGTTCAATTCAAATCTAAAATTGGCGTCCAATTTTGCTCCATTTGTCTAAATTTAGGTGGGACCATGTTATAATTATCCGTCAGTGCCCACTCTCATTTAAAAAAATGTTGTGCTCCTATTATTTTTATTTTTATTTTTTGTTCACGTTAGGTTAAACTCCCCTTTCTAGAATTCTGCATTTTACATTTAAATGCTGTGCTTTTTTCTTTCTTTTTTTGGCCGAATAAAACATTCTACTCTTCCACAATAATTAGACCTGCCTATTTTCAAGTTCACCTCCTTTTCTACAATAATCAAACCCCAAAACCCAAATTCCTCCCTCTCTTACTCAGCTAACTATGCATCTTGCTAGTTACCACACTGGATCAGGAACCTTAATATACAACTCTCCTCTTTTTCAATCCATTCTATGGAATTTGAAACGGATCTCTCGGGATCAATGATGCATGCTTTTGGGTATTTCTGTATCTTACATAGGAAGAGGTTCTCCATTTATTCCAATTTTACTTTTCTTCACAATTTTAATGGTCCTGGTTTATGCTTTGCAAAACAAATTCCAACCATTTCTAAGGTTCGATTACTCATTTCTTTCATCTGCCTATGATTTCCTTTCTTTTTGTGAATAATTTTTATTTTTTAATTATATGATTTTTTTAGTTTTCCTATGATTGATGTTGCCTGCTTATATAACCATTTTCTAAGTATATAAACATGCAACATATATAATTATTCTTTGTTATATTCCATATATATTTTTATTATTTAATTATATAATTATATGTATTTATAAGTATGTGTTACATGCTATTTTTTTTAAATAAATTGACCAATTATTTATATTTTTATAATAAAAATTATGTTTAATTTTAAATGCATTAATGCATTTGTATGGGTTACATGCTAGTTAAAATAAAACTCGAATGCCCTTAAAATTGCACTTTTCAATGCACTAATTGTGTTAAAAAAAAAAATAAGCCAAAATTAGATTATAAAAAAATAAGCCTAAAATGCAAATTACACCAATAAAATTTGACTGTTTGACTAAAATTCATTTCACTCATTTAACTTTACTTTTATTCAATTGAATTATCTAAGGCTATGTTTGGTTCGATGTAAATTAAATTCTGAGTGTAAAATGAATGTAGGGGAAAATGAATTCCCGTAAGGAAATTAAAATCCGAGCATTTGGGTGTGCAAAGGAAAATAGTTCGAAAAATGATTTCCAGTGTTTGGTAATATTCTGAAAATACTATTTTCCTACAAATTTTTCACATTTTCTCAGCCATTTTCTTAGCTTCCAAAAAAACCACCACCACACAACACAAAAACCACCAAAACACCACCATCCACACCACCACAACAACAACAAAAGAATTAGAAATCAAAGAGAGAAAGATTGAGAGATTGAGGGAAAGAGAGATCAGTCTTCAGCGGCGGCAACGAGATTGGTCTTGGGTGGTGACGACGAGAACAAGATGCAAGGCTCCAATCTAGATGGCAGTGACGTTGGAGCACGGCCTACGATCGGTTGTCAAGATCGAAGCTCAACCTGTACTCGTTGGTGGGTCTTGGGTGTTTGTGGTTTGGTGATAAGGGAGGGGTGGGCTGAGATGAGGGATCGGTGATGGGTGTTTGTGCCAGAGCTTGGCTGGGCAGTGATGAGGGATCAGTGATCGATGCCAGAGATTGGTTGGGTGAACCACCTATGCTCTCTCTTCTTGCTCTCTCCCTCTCTCTCTCCCTCTCTGTTCATCTTTGAGTCTTGGAATTCATTTGAAGGTAAAATAGAAACTAAAATCCATTTCTGAATTGGGAGGGTTATTTTACAATCAACTTGAAAATTGATATCCATTTGACCCAGTTTTTTGTGCTTACCAAACACATAGGCTGGTGTAAAATGATTTCCTGAAATCATTTTCAGCCAAAACAAACGCAGCCTAAGTATCAAATTTATTTAATTTAGGTCTTTGGTCCAATTATAATTTTATCATATTAGAACCTAAAAAAATACATACATGCATATTCTTTTACAAATTATTTTTGCACAAGTAGCTAATATAAAATTTGAGAATTAAATATTTTTACTTTGTCAGAAGATTGTACAAAGAATTAATTAAGTTATAAACAATTGATGAATCAAAAAATTGATTTAACTATGTACGACGAAATATCCAAAACTAGAAAAGTTTGCTACCGAATTCGTCTACATAGGAAGAAGCTGACTTTCTAGCAAGTTCTCTGAGTTGTGATAAGCTTCTCCCAAGTTTCAAAGCCACCTTCATTTCAAACAATTCCCCATTCTCTCTTTTCCCCAAATCTCTTTCCTCAAGTGTGGTTTCAATTGATTCTTGCAGTAGTTGGAAAAAGCCACCACAGTTTCTATACATCTCAATCACCATCCCAACTTGTCCACCATGCTCAAAAGCATTAACTGTGCTAGCTAAAGCCCCAGCAGCCACTGCTACTATTGGTGCCCATGATCCATTTCCAACAAAAGTGAGCCCAAGGCTGCAATGCCTGTGAGTAATGGACCTGAGATAGCTAAAGTCTTGTTGATCTTCAATGCCAAGTTGCCAAGTCTTACATAGTCCTCAATGTCTTTTCTCTCCACCACCTTAACAATCTCTCGCATTTCCATTTCAAGTTCCTCACTCCATCCATTGTTACATTTTTTCCTTCATGTAAGAAGTTTTTCTTTTGTAGTACTTGATTTTTAGGCCACCAAACAGCTGGCTCAAACTTTGCAGGGAATTTTTCAAGCATTGCACCAAGCAAGGGAAGTGGGTAGGCTTTATCAAGTGCCAAAACTTTTTCCATCACCTCCTTCACATCTTCTTGAGTTGGAGTTCCAATGGCGAGCATGGTTTGATTTGGCTCTGGAGCTGCTTGAACAATCTTGTAGCATTACGTTGTTCTTCAGCAAGCTGTGAAGGCTGAATTTTGTTCATTATCAGCAACATTCCTGTGGCCGCGGAATACAAAAGAGTAGACGATAATTTCAATGCCAAAGGGGCATTCCAATGCCACCAGCTGTGGCTGCAACACCAGCCATTGTTGCGGCAGTGAGAATCATCATGTTGATTGAGTTTAGAAGAAGGGTGTTCCAGTTGTCACGTTGTTCTCCAATGTTGGCGTGCATCTCTACTCTATCAGCTACAGCCTCCAAGATAGCATAGAGTTGAGTGGAAACAATATTTGTACTAGAGCTGTGTGATCTATCATCAATGATATGATTGATCTTTTCTACTGGGATTGTGTTTATGAACCCATCTCTTGTGTTCAGTTCCTCACCTAGATTTCTCATTGGTATTTTTGGAACTGAGAGAGAGAGTTTTGGAAGCTTTGGGACAAGAATAGCAGCATTGATTTTCCTTGTAGAACAACATGAAGAAGATGATGAAGGTAATAGAAGAACTGAAGCCATTTGATTAAGAGGTTTTCACTTTTGGTTCTTGTGTATATATGTTGTAGAGAAGAAAGGTTTTGATTTTTTTTTTTTTTTTTTTGCCTGAATGAAAGGTTTTGATTTTTGAATGAAGTTGATGAGGCTATCAACTCTTATTTATAGCGTACAACTATAACTGGGTCAGCTACAGAAAAATGTTGAATTCAATGGCTGACTGGCTTGACCAATTCCTATATTGGCTGACTTTTTCATTTTAATTTTTCTGGGGAGTTAAGTTTATTTGACTGACCCATTCTGTATTTATAATTTTGTGTTCAAAAATTTTGTCTTGTTTACAGTGTCTCAAACTATAACTGGGTCACGACGTAGCTATTATTTTAATTATTACTACAATCTGATTGTTTTCTTATATTTTTTGTGTCATACAATTTTAGATATCTATAAGAGGCCAACTTCTCAAAGTCGAAAGCATGTGTACTTTTCATTCGCACACCATGTCGAAAGTTTAGTATAATGTTTGACAATAAATGATAGAATAATGGTGGTGGTGTAGAAAATTTATTATATATACGTGTCTTTTATTTGGTTTTTGATATTGGATTTTGAGGGGCCTTGTTTTAAATTGATATTAAAAGCTCAAATTATGTACTTAAGAGAGATCTATAAAAATTTTCCTCAAAAAAAAAAATAAATAAATAATAGTAACCAAGAAAACTTACAAATTGAAGCTTAATTCAACTATTTTCATTAGTAGAGGGCGGAATTCAAATATTGCAACTTGGTCTAAACTGATGTTAAGAGCTCAAATTATGTACTTGGAAAAATAAAGAGATTTATAATAAATAAAAAAATTATAAATAATAGGAACCAAGAAAACTTACAAATTGGAGCCTAATTCAACTATTTTCATTAGTGGAGGGGGAAATTCAAATATTGCAACTGTGAAATAGAGATTGAAATTGAGCAACAAGAGGAGAACTTACAAATTCTGATTTATCGTTTTATTATACTTACCTCATGTGATTTAATAGAATTCCACTGTAACATTTTTGTTTTTACAATTCATAGATGCAATCATGCAACAAGTTTTCTTGTGATTCAATATCATTAATTCCATTGTAACATTTTTCATCTTTTACAATTAGGGTCTGTTTGGATATCGCATATTGCTGAAAACTATGAAAACACTATAACAAAATAATTTTTAAATGCGTGAATAATGCCATGAGACCCAGTTTTAAAGTTATTTTTGCTGAAAAAAGTATTTACGGGTCCTCTGAACAGTACACAAGACCCACACACAAAAAAAATGCACCATTGAAAAACGCACTTCTCAAATAGAGACTTAATAGATGCAACAAGATATAGAAACATTAATATGAGCATATGACTGTAAGAGATTCATTGGTAAGACCACATTATATTTTCATCACTGCACACTTTAATGTAATACAAAACTTTAGCATTAAAAAACATGTGGTACTAATTCTAAATATAGATTTCAATTTTTTTTTTATTGTTTTTAATCCCAATTTGATAAACAAACAATTTCATTACTTCAGTTTCTTGAAGAAAAAAAAAATTGTTATCAACCATTGTGTTTCATGCTAATATCAAATTCCTTATACAACATTCATAATAATAATCAACACTTTTTTTTCACTTTGAATAATAATAATTTAAATTTTACAAAATTCAAACGAATACTCTTAAAGTTCTTTCATTTTTTTTTCTTTTTATCAATATTGTTCAACATTTCCACGTGTAACACGAGTTACAAGCTATTTTATATATAAATATATATATATATATATATTAAAAGTAAAAGCTTAGAGAAAATCTATTTAGATTTCAATAGGATTCTCAATTTTGCACCACATGTCACATTTAATATTTAATTTTTAATTTTTGTGTCCAGTGAAATATTGAGTGTAAAAATCAAATAGTTCAAATCAAATTAAATTTTAAATTGGATTTCAATTGAAGTCTAATTTTACGCCATGTGTCCTTCTAATTTTTTTATTTTTATGGCAAATGAAATATTTGGTACAAAACCAAAGAATCTAAATCCAATTAAATTTTAAATCGTTGCATCTTTTAGAAATGTATGGTTTAAAAAATGTGTAAGCTAATATCATGTATAATTTAAATATCTTCTAAAAAAAATGTATAATAATGATGTTATTTTGATTGTTATTTTTAATTATGTCTTGCATATGCATAGAGTTATACACTAGTTTGGACATAAAATAAAATTTGAAAGAAAATCCAATTAGATTTTCAATTGGTGTCTAATTTTGCGCCACATGTTTCATTTTGCTTTTTTAATTTTTGTGTCAAATGAGTTATTAGTGCAAAAGTGAAAGAGTCAAAAATAAATAAATAGGAAGGAAAAAGAAATGTTTGGTTTGACTTTGACAAGGTATTGACATAATTCTTGGCAACAGGGATTGGTGAAAATTAAAAATAATAATAATGAAAATGAAAATGGAATTTATATTTATGTTGGACTTAAGCTTTAAATTAGGTTTTGTTCCCACTCTAGCATAACAGAAAATTAATAAAATTTGCTATCAATATTATTTTTCTTATAGTATTATTATTATACAAATAGTGGTTGGACGTACAAACTAAAATTGAGAATGTCATGGATAATGTACGGACGAGGCCCAAAAACAGTATATTGGGCCTTGGGCCTTATTCGAGAACGTTGGAATGTCCGAGGAGAGACAAATAGTAAAGGGATTCCAGCTCAGTGCCTTATGAGTAAGAAATGAGTAGAAGACGGTCTGAGAAGGAATATCTCATCGGCCACGACGAATATTGCTCCGATACGTATTCCAACAACAAAAATGACCTCAATAAAGGCACCAATGTTAGAGGCATGTTACATAAACACACAAGAAGGAAGGAGACCCAAAAATATCTAAGGAAAGGGTGCTACCTCCACATTAAATCCACTGCAGCTACTTTTCTGGCCGCATTTATGTGGAGAAGACCCCTGAACAGTGTTTCCTTGGTCACCGCAACTCACAGAGAGCCAAAAGGAGTGTCTGATGAGACGGGTACTCAAGTAGTGGCTTGGACAGTTGACAAATGGAGGGTCAAGATCACCAAGAAGGAGATATATAATGGGAGAGATCCTTGAAGGAAGGGGGAGGGGAAACATGGTAGTAGTCTAATACTAAACTTGTAATCAAATCTCGGAAGTAGTATACAAAAATCAGTCTCCTCGGATTTGGCCAGGGATGCATTTTCTTCCGTAAAAGTCTATTATTCTTTCTTCTTCATCACTAAAATCTATTAGCTCATTGTCTAGTTCACTAAAGCCCAGTTCTTCAACCCACTCTCTACAAATTTATTACTTTGAGCTATATGGACTTAAGCCCATACTCCTTTTGGGTCAGGAGTTCATTTTGGGTCCATACAATTGGCGCCGTCTGTGAGACGAACTTGTGTGATAGTGAGCGCAACGGTCAGCTATGGTGGGTTCAAGTCCACAACAAGTGGAATCCATGGCATCCCAACAAGAAAACCCTCTCACCAGCCCTAAGCGTAAAGGAGATCGAGAAGGCAACGTGCACACTACGCATACAAGCAAAAGCCACACTCAAGTTAGAAGCCACGCCTCTCAAAACCAGCATAACAAAGCCATGTAGTTGGACATTGACTAGCTAAAGAGGGAACTGTGCCATGCATGACAAAGGCAAACTCCCTCTAACTCTGATATTCCCTCTGATGACAGAAAGGATGTTAGTTACAGGCGAAGATCTCGAACCCCGCCAGCGAATCTTTCTCCTATGAAGAGAAACATCGTCACGAACGAAGGGTCAAAAGCCCGCCTCATAAAGGCATGGGAAACGACGCTGTGAGCAAGGGCTTAGACCAAATCTCCAAGTCACCCTTCATGCATAGCATTGAGGGGGCTAAACTTCCCCGGCAATTCACTCAGCCTGCTTTCAACATATACGACGGCAAGACGGACCCCATGGAACATGTGAGTCACTTCAATCAAAGGATGGCCGTTCATTCCAAGGACGAAGCCTTGATGTGCAAGGTTTTCCCATCCAGTCTGGGGCCTGTTGCGATGAGATGGTTCAACAGCCTAAGGGTAGATTCCATAGGTTCCTTTAAAGAGCTCACCCAGGCATTCTGTTCCCACTTTGTCACCTGTACTAGGGTTCCTCGCCCTTGGCTTTCCTACTGTCCTTAAGCATATAAGAGAGAGAGAGAGAGAGAGAGAGAGAGAGAGAGAGAGAGAGAGAGAGAGAGAGAGAGAGAGAGAGAGAGAGAGAGAGAGAGAGAGAGAGAATGTCACATTTAATATTTAATTTTTAATTTTTGTGCCAAGTGAAATATTGAGTGTAAAAATCAAATAGTTCAAATCAAATTAAATTTTAAATTGGATTTCAATTGAAGTCTAATTTTGCGCCATGTGTCCTTCTAATTTTTTTATTTTTATGGCAAATGAATTATTTGGTACAAAACCAAAGAATCTAAATCCAATTAAATTTTAAATCATTGCATCTTTTAGAAATGTATGGTTTAAAAAATGTGTAAGCTAATATCATGTATAATTTAAATATCTTCTAAAAAAAATGTATAATAATGATGTTATTTTGATTGTTATTTTTAATTATGTCTTGCATATGCATAGAGTTATACACTAGTTTGGACATAAAATAAAAATTGAAAGAAAATCCAATTAGATTTTCAATTGGTGTCTAATTTTGCGCCACATGTTCCATTTTGTTTTTTTAATTTTTGTGTCAAATGAGTTATTAGTGCAAAAGTGAAAGAGTCAAAAATAAATAAATAGGAAGGAAAAAGAAATGTTTGGTTTGACTTTGAGAAGGTATTGACATAATTCTTGGCAACAGGGATTGGTGAAAATTAAAAATAATAATAATGAAAATGAAAATGGAATTTATATTTATGTTGGACTTAAGCTTTAAATTAGGCTTTGTTCCCACTCTAGCATAATAGAAAATTAATAAAATTTGCTATCAATATTATTTTTCTTATAGTATTATTATTATACAAATAGTGGTTGGACGTACAAACTAAAATTGAGAATGTCATGGATAATGTACGGGCGAGGCCCAAAAACAGTATATTGGGCCTTGGGCCTTATTCGAGAACGTTGGAATGTCCGAGGAGAGACAAATAGTAAAGGGATTCCAGCTCAGTGCCTTATGAGTAAGAAATGAGTAGAAGACGGTCCGAGAAGGAATATCTCCTCGGCCACGACGAATATTTCTCCGATACGTATTCCAGCAACGAAAATGACCTCAATAAAGGCACCAATGTTAGAGGCATGTTACATAAACACACAAGAAGGAAGGAGACCCAAAAATATCTAAGGAAAGGGTGCTACCTCCACATTAAATGCATTGCAGCTACTTTTCTGGCCGCATTTATGTGGAGAAGACCCCTGAACAGTGTTTCCTTGGTCACCACAACTCACAGAGAGCCAAAAGGAGTGTCTGATGAGACGGGTACTCAAGTAGTGGCTTGGACGGTTGACAAATGGAGGGTCAAGATCACCAAGAATGAGATATATAATGGGAGAGATCCTTGAAGGAAAGGGGAGGGGAAACATGGCAGTAGTCTAATACTAAACTTGTAATCAAATCTCGGAAGCAATATACAAAAATCAATCTCCTCGGATTTGGCCAGGGATGCGTTTTCTTCAGTAAAAGTCTATTATTCTTTCTTCTTCATCACTAAAATCTATTAGCTCATTGTCTAGTTCACTAAAACCCAGTTCTTCAACCCACTCTCTACAAATTTATTGCTTTGGGCTATGTGGACTTAAGCCCATACTCCTTTTGGGTCAAGAGTGCATTTTGGGTCCATACAATTGGCGCCGTCTGTGAGAAGAACTTGTGTGATAGTGAGCGCAACGGTCAGCTATGATGGGTTCAAGTCCACAACAAATGGAATCCATGGCATCCCAACAAGAAAACCCTCTCACCAGCCCTAAGCGTAAAGGAGATCGAGAAGGCAACGTGCACACTACGCATACAAGCAAAAGCCACACTCAAGTTAGAAGCCACGTCTCTCAAAACCAGCACAACAAAGCCATGTAGTTGGACATTGACTAGCTAAAGAGGGAACTGTGCCATGCACGACAAAGGCAAACTCCCTCTAACTCTGATATTCCCTCTGATGACGGAAAGGACGTTAGTTACAGGCGAAGATCTCGAACCCCGCCAGCGAATCTTTCTCCTACGAAGAGAAACATCGTCGCGAACGAAGGGTCAAAAGCTCGCCTCATAAAGGCATGGGAAACGACGCTGTGAGCAAGGGCTTAGACCAAATCTCCAAGTCACCCTTCATGCACAGCATCGAGGGTGCTAAACTTCCCCGGCAATTCACTCAGCCTGCTTTTAACATATACAACGGCAAGATGGACCCCATGGAACATGTGAGTCACTTCAATCAAAGGATGGCCGTTCATTCCAAGGACGAAGCCTTGATGTGCAAGGTTTTCCCATCCAGTCTGGGGCCTGTTGCGATGAGATGGTTCAACAGCCTAAGGGCAAATTCCATAGGTTCCTTTAAAGAGCTCACCCAGGCATTTTGTTCCCACTTTGTCACCTGTACTAGGGTTCCTCGCCCTTGGCTTTCCTGCTATCTTTAAGCATGTGAGAGAGAGAGAGAGAGAGAGAAAGACCTGAAAACGTATTTGAATAGATACTGGGAGATGCTTAACGAGATAGATGGCGACTTTGATGAGGTGGCCATTAGTATCTTCAAGCTTGGCCTCCCAACCGAGCACAGTTTGAGGAAATCTCTGACCAGCAAACCTGTCACCAGTGTACGCCAGCTCATGGACAAGATTGATAAGTATAAAAGGGTTGAGGAAGACCAGTAGCAGGGGAAAGGTAAGGAGAAGGTTATCCTTCAAGAGATGAGAGATTTTTGATCAGACCAATACAATAACAACCGACCACGGAAAGATTATGCTGGACAATTAGCATCCGCCAATCCTTAAGCGGTAAATGCTATGTTCTGACAGCCGGTGCATCAAGTTCTAGAGAAGATTAAGAGTGAGTCATTCTTAAAACAGCTAAGTAAAATGGCGAGAAACCCCGTAAGACGCAACCACAACCTCTACTGCTAATACCACCAAGACCATGGTCACACCATAGAAGATTGTAGAAGTTTGTGGGACCACTTGGACTAGCTCATCCGTGAAGGAAAGCTAAAGCAACACTTGCATCACTCCAGTGGTCAGAGGGGCCAGACAAACTCAGAATCCCAAAGAGATGATTCTTCGAGGCCTCCCTTGAGAACAATAAATGTAATCTTCGCGGCTCTAGGGTGAACGGGATCCTGCCTTTCCAGAGTAATGTATGTGGCTCGGCTATTTGTCGAGGACGCTAATCGAGAGCCAAAGAAGGCTAAACTGGAAATCCAACCGTTATTGGGCTTCTTGGACGAGGATAAACTAGGAACCATCTAGCCCTACGATGATGCTTTGGTGGTTACCCTCAGGATTGAGGGGTATAATGTAAAAAGGGTGATGGTGGACCAAGGTAGTGGTGCCGAGATAATGTACCCCGACTTGTATAAGGGGTTGAACTTGAAACCCGAGGACTTAACACCCTACAGCTCTCCTCTGGTGAGTTTTGATGGAAATGTCATCATATCGAAGGGCCAAATTAGACTACCTATGCAAACTGGCCCAGAAGGTGTAGAGGTAGACTTCATCGTAGTGGATACTTATTTGCCCTACACTACCATTGTGGCCAGGCCTTGGCTTCATGTCCTACAAGCAGTCTCTTCTACTCTGTACCAAAAGGTGAAATACCCATCCGGGGTCCAAGTTAAGGAGATCCTGAGAAATCAATCTGTAGCTAGGCAATGCCTAGTGGTTGCCATCCGACATTAGCTTAAGGCCGAGTCTTCGACCTATGCTAAAGGGGGCTTATAGGAATTAAAAGCTCTGGCATTGCCTATTGATGGGTCGGCCAAGGAGGCGAAATGTGAGGATTTGGTAAAGGTAGTTATGTCAACGATTCGAAAGAGCCGGTGGAATTTCTTAGGAAAAATGTTGATGTCTTCGCATGGAGTTCTTACGAAGCCCCAGGGGTTGATCCAAACTTCATCTGTCATTACTTGAATGTTAATCCATCTACCACTCCCAAGAGGCAACCTCCTCGGCGCTCGTCTAGGGAACACTCTGATGCTGTCAGAGATGAGGTGAAAAAACTAAAACAGGCGGGGGCTATCAAGAAGGTATTTTGCCCCGAGTGGTTAACCAATACTGTGGTGGTAAAGAAGAAGAGTGAGAAATGGAGGGTGTGTGTGGACTTCAAATATCTGAATAGGGCTTGCCCAAAGGATCCTTTCCCTATGCCTAAGATAGACCAGCTGGTGGACCCTACCGTAGGCCATCCCCAGATGAGCTTCCTAGATGCCTTTCAAGGATACCACCAGATACCATTAGCCTAGAATGATCAAGAGAAGACAGCTTTCGTCACTCCCACAGGAAACTACCATTATAAAGTGATGCCCTTCGATTTGAAGAATGCGGGGTCTACCTTTCAAAAGATGATTGTAAGGTTGAATTTAATCAACCATCTTGTTGGCTTTATTCCGTGCCAAATTTGTTTGTATTTTAACAATTAGTTGCCCTGTATTTAGGTGGGAATCATGTAAGGGTAGTGAGTGAGAAAGTGTGAAGAATTGCTCAAGATTGTGCAAGGATGCAGAGACTCACGACTGAACTCGCAGGTGACTCACGACGAGCAAGCCGTCAAAGTTGGCACACGTGTGGAGCATGCAAGGGAGCTGAAGAGTCATGCCAGCTGTTGCACTATAGGACAAAAGTCCTAGGCTGGCCAGGTCGTTAGCTCACGACTTGAAATTGCGACTCAGTCCAGTCACGAGGCCAAGTTACCAGACCACCCTGTTTGGAAAAAACTGACTTTTCGCATTCCTTTCTCACCCTACTATATATATAGACCCTTAAACCCATGAAATGTAGAGGGCTTCCAGAGAGAATTTTGAGAGAGAAACCCTAGCAAAAAACAAGATTGCCTCATCCACAATCTTCACCTAAGAGACTCTTCAAATTCCTCTACTCTCTTCCTTTCCATTGATACATTCTTGAGAGGTTTTTAACCAAATTCTTTTCTCACCATACCCACGTCTATGTGAATGTTTTTTTGGTGCTAAGGGAAGCAGTTTGGAAGGGACCAATAGTCATTGGTTGATGCTATGGGCTATAGCGGAATCCAGTAAACTAGAAAAGAAAAAGGTTCAACACAACCTCGTTGGAGCAAGAAGCTTGGAGGGCTTAGGTACTTGGGTAGATTAGGCTTAGAGGGTCTATTGTTGTTCATGTATCTCAACAACATTTTCTAGTGGATTATTGACTGCTTGGAGGGCAGCGGAGAGGTTTTACGCCGAGGGCTTCGATTTCTTCTTCGATAACACATCGCCGTGTTGTCTTTGTGTTTGCATCTCTCTTCCCTTAATCTTTACCTTTTAATTTCTGTTGTGGATGTGATTTTAATTGGTTTAGATTGTTTATCAATTTTGTTATAAGCTTGCTATCATTTTCTGCACATACATTGTTTGATATAATACTTGAATTGGTAATTTGTTGTTTGGGGGTCTAAACGTTCGTAGTGTTTTCAACACTATTTGAACTTTTAATGATAACTAGGATATTTGAACTGCAGTTGGGCAAGAGCATTGAGGTTTACGTAAACGACATGGTGGTAAAAAGTAAGGTAGTGTCCGAATACTTAGGAGACCTCGGGAACATATTTGAAATTCTAAAGAAACACAAGCTCGCCTCAATGCTTCCAAGTGTTCCTCTGGTGCGGGACCAGGAAAATTTCTGGGCAACATGGTAACCCATATGGGAATTAAAGTTAACCCGACCAAATTAAAGCAATCAATAGTTTACAATCTCCTCAGAAACCCAAAGAAGTCCAAAAACTGACTGGAATGACCTCCGCCTTGAACTAGCTTATCTCTCGATCGATGAAGAGATGCTGACCCTTCTTTCTACTGATGAATAAATGGAAAGGGTTTGAGTGAACCAAGGAATGCGCCTTAGCCTTCCAACAACTTAATGATTATCTCTCTTGGCCTCTTATCATGTCCAGCCCTGAGGTTGACGAAGTCCTTTTTGCTTATATTACTATGGCCCTTCATGCCGTAAGTTTGGTCCTAATACAAGTTGATGGCAGTACGCAAAAGCCAGTTTATTATGTGAGCAAGTCACTACATAAAGCCAAAATCCGCTGCCTACTGCTGGAAAAAGCTATTCTAGCAATGGTAGAGGCCACAAACAAACTCCCCCATTACTTTCAGGCGTACATGATTATCGTCCTAACTCAACTTCCACTCAAAGGTCTGTTATGGAGTGCTAATTACACAGAGAAGATTGGTAAATGGGCCACGGTCTTAGGGACTTTCAACATCAAATACATGCCTTGCACTTCTATCAAGGGTCAAGTCCTTGCGGATCTGGTAGCCGAATTTGCTGAATCCCTGTTAGAAAAAGAAATGGAAGCACAACACATGGATGGAAAGTTAGCTGGCATGATCTCCATGCAGGGTCCCCTATCCTAGAAAGTGCACGTTGATGGTGCGGCAAATCAAAAGGGTTCTAGAGTGGGGTTAGTACTAGTATCCCCTGAAGGGATCACCATCGAGAAGTCATTAAGATTGGGATTCTCGGCCACCAATAACGAAGCTGAATATGAGGCCCTGTTGATGGGAATAGCCATGGTGTGAAAAATGGGCAGAAAGACCATAGATATGTTCTCGAACTCCAGATTAGTTGTCGGACAAGTCGGGGGAGAATTTGAAGCTAGGGATGAGAGAATGCAAGGGTACTTGAATCAAGTTAAGCACCTACAATTAGAGTTCAAATCTTTCAGCTTGTTGCACGTCCCCGGGAGTGGAAACACCCATGTCGACTCCCTTGCCACGCTTGCAACCTCCTCGGCACAAAGATTACCTCGAGCCATCTTCGTGGAAGACTTGTGCAAGCCCACAGTGATGAACAGAGAAGTGGTTCATGTCCACCAAGTTAGGGTAGGGCCTACCTGGATGGACCCCTTGGTACTATTCTTAAAAAAGAACACCCTGCCTGAAGAGGAATCAGAAGTAGATAAAATACGTAGAAAGGCTCCTCGGTTCTAACTGTTCGAGGACCAAAAATTGTATAAACGCTCATTTTCTAGACCATACTTGCTATGCATATACCCCAAAGCAACAGAATCACTACTTGAGGAGTTACACGATGGGATTTGAGGGAGCCACACTGGAGGTAAATCTTTGGCGCATAGAGCCATCACTCAAAGCTATTGGTGGCTGAGTATGCAGAAAGAGGCACAAGAGTACGTGAAGAAGTGTGATCAATGCCAAAGGTTTGCACTAAATATACACCAACCAAGAGGAGCCCTTAACCCCTTGTCAAGCCCCTAACCGCTCGCTCAATGGGGCTTAGACAATTTAGGCCCTTTCCCCAAAGCAGCAGGAAACAAAAGATACCTCCTAGTCAGCACGAACTACTTCACCAAGTGGGTTAAAGCCAATCTCCTAGCAAATATCAGAGATGTGGGCACAAAGAAGTTAGTCTGGAAGAACATTGTCACCTGATTCAGAGTCCCGCGGACCCTTATTTTGAACAACGGCCTACAGTTTGATAGCAAGTCTTTCAGAAGATACTATTGTGAATTGGTAATTAACAATAGATACTCTACACCAGCTTATCCCCAAGGGAATGGACAAGCCGAGGCAGTCAACAAGGTCATAGTGAATGGACTTAAGAAGAGGTTGGATGATGCGAAGGGAAAATGGGTGGAAGAGCTGCCACATGTCCTCTAGACATACCCAACCACACCTCGCAGATCCACTAGAGAAACCCCTTTCGCAATGACTTACGACGTCGAAGCTGTTATTCCCTTAGAGACTAGCTTCCCAATATTAAGGACCAGCTCATTCAATCCGAGCAGTAATAGTGAACTATTAGAAAAGAGCTTAGAATTTATTGAGGAAAAGAGGGAGAATGCCATGGTTCAATTGGCATACTACCAACACAAACTCAAGCAAGGTTATGATGCCAATGTAAAGCTAAGGCCATTAGCACCTAGTGACTTGGTATTGAGAAATTTTTTAGGCACTGCAAAGAACCCGGCATGAGGAAAGCTAGGGCTCAATTGGGAAGGACCATATCGCATCACCTCAGTGGCCAATATAGGAGCATATTTTCTGGAAGACTTAGACGAACATGCAATAACACACCCTTGGAATGTAAACAACCTGAAAATATATTATTATTAATGAAAGTTTCCTTTATCAATATGTTCTGTCGTTGTATAAAGGCATTGTCCTCCCTGTCATTCTATCTTTTATAAGTGTATAAACAGAACCCAAGTCATGCCTGAAGTCGTCAGACCAAATGATTGGGAGAAATTAACACAATGTGGCATCTTTTGTAAGTGTATAAACAGAACCCAAGTCATGCCTGAAATTCTCAGACCGGATGCTTGGGGAAAGTTAACACAATGTGGCATCTTTTATAAGTGTACAAACAAAACCTAAGTCATGCCTAAAGTCCTCGGACCAGATGTTTGGGGGAAATTAACATAATGTGGCATCTTTTATAAGTGCACAAAAGGAACCCAAATCCTGAAGCCCTCAGACCAGATCCTTGGAGAAAATTAACACAATGTGGCATCTTTTATAAGTGTACAAACAGAACCCAAGTCATGCCTGAAGTCCTCAGACCAGATGCTTGGGGGAAATAAACACAATGTGGCATATTTTATAAGTGTACAAATGAAACCTAAGTCATGCCTAAAGCCCTCGAACCAGATGCATAGAGGAAATTAATACAATGTGGCATCTTTTATAAGTGCATAAACAGAACCCAAGTCATGCCTGAAGTTCTCGGACCAGATGCTTGGGGAAAATTAACACAATGTGGCATCTTTTATAAGTGTACAAATAGAACCCAAGTCATTCCTAAAGTCCTCGAACCAGATACTTGGGGGAAATTAACACAATGTGGCATCTTTTATAAGTGTACAAACAGAACCCAAGTCATGCCTGAAGTCCTCAGACCAGATGCTTGGGGGGAAATTAACACAATGTGGCATCTTTTATAAGTGTACAAACAGAACCCAAGTCATGCCTAAAATCCTCGGACTAGATGCTTGGGAGAAATTAACACAATGTGGCATCTTTTATAAGTGTATAAACGGAACCCAAGCCATGCCTGAAGTCCTCAGACCAGAAATTATAACCAACCCCTCAAATTAGTAGCTTTGAGTAAATTAAGATCCTTAATTACTTTCCCAGGTGGTGAATAGAGTTAAGGATATCTTTCTCTCTTTTATTTGTTTTTTACAATGTCTGTTACTTATCTTTGTTAAGCTCAACCTTCAGCACAGAGGGATCAGTTTTTGGTATAACTATGTGGAAGACCTATTTGTTGCTGGTATATTACCAAATCACTTAACCTGTTGGCAGCAGATTATTATTAGCTTCTAATAGAGACAAACAGCAACAATTCAATACTATATATAACAACTAATGAGCTCAAAAGCAGACAAAGCAAAAACACAAGAGAGAGAGAGAGAGAGAGAGAGAGAGAGAGAGAGAGAGAGAAAAGTCCATCCATTAATCAAAGGTAGGTACATTACAAATGTTGGCAGAAGCCACACGCCAAAACAAAAAAGCTACAATAAAAAAATTTATAAAATAAAATAAATAAATAAATAAATAACTATTTTCCTGCGGGTTGAGAGCCCTTCTCGGGATTGGTGGCCTTATGCTTGGCATCCCCAACATCAGACGTTGAATCAGCTGCTTTAGCCTGGGAAACCATGTCCTTAACGGTAAGGGTGTCCTCAGCAGGAACATTTCTAGCGAAGGGTAGGACCTCCTTACCCTTCCTAACCACCCCTAAAGGAATCTCAGCACCCACAGTAAAGGCTTGGGTATCAGGGGCCTACTCAGAAGGAAGGAGGGGTAAAGCAGTGGTCGGAGGGAGGTCAGCTGAAACTTCTCTGATGTGTTCAGGAAAAAACACACTCTCAATTTTCCTCAGCTCGGAGTCTGCAGGGACCCCCGCACGGTTGAGTGCCTCCATATAAGACTCAGTGCAGTAATCCCTGCACACTTCGGCTACCTTCTCAGCCAGCTTTTTTTTCTGTTTCCTCCACCCAACATTCATAGGACGCAATCATTGCAGCCTCAGTAGTTTCCTTGGCCATTCGAGCTGCCTCTTTTGCTGCATCCTTAACCTTCTGCAGCTCGGCCCTAAGTTCCAAAACCAACTGTTTCTGGGTGGCCAAATTAATCTCTGTTGTATACAGAAATTTTTGCTGGTCCTCGGCCTGAGCCTCAGCAGTTTTAGCCCCACCACAGTGCTCTGACACTTGTGCTCTGATTCCTTCAACTTCTCAACCAGCTGTGTCTTCTCCTCCTTTACGGCCCCGAGTGCTTTCTCGACCTCGCGCCAAGAGTGGGACTTAGCCTCAAGTTTATGATGGGCACTTCAAACCCACTCTTCAGCCACATAGACCTACTGAGTGACCTACATAAAAGTGGCAAAGGGGTTACAAAAAAAAAAAAAATGGAAGAAGAAGAAGAAGAAGAATAAGAAGAAAAGAAATATATATATATATATAAGACCTACATAAAAGTGGCAAAGGGGTTACAAAAAAAAAAAAAATGGAAGAAGAAGAAGAAGAAGAATAAGAAGAAAAGAAATATATATATATATATATATGAATGAAAAAAGGCAATGAATTAAAGTATTGCTAGAAGCTTACTTACCATAGTAAGGTCTCTCTTCAGAGACATGAATAGGTCAGGCTACTTTGTCTGCCTAAGGGCCTCCATGTCCCTAGGGAGGAGGAGAGGCTGCTCCAGGGCTTAAGCTAAATGGGTGGCGTGCCCTTTGTTGGATTCCCTTATGGTGAAGTCATAGGGGATAGGGACCCCGTCTATCTCTATCACGGGAGCCCACGTACACTATTGTCGGCGCACATCAGCGTTATCCCTGCTATCTACAGATTTAGACCTCTTATCTCTAAGGTCTTTGGTTTTTTGTTGTTTGGTACCTTTCTAAAGGGGCACCTCCCCTTCTTCCAGCTCCTATAATGGTCTCTTCTTCTTCGGATTAGGATTAACGCGTAGCCCGAGATCAGCGGGAGGAGGAGGAGGAAGAGGAAGATCGGCATAAGCCTGGGCCTTAGGAATTTCTGGTGGAGTTGCCCCCTTGTTCCTATTAGCGATTAAACCCCTCAAGTTAGGCCTTTTCTTCTGCTTCATCCCTTCTTCTTCTTCGAAGCTTGAATCAATCCGAGTAATGACTGACTTTGGGGGGCAAGCAGAGGAAAGCTTGTTAGACTCAGTTTAGGAATCCAAAAGCTCTACAGGTTTCTCTGGTGCTCCTTCTCCTTCAAAGCGAAACTGGTCTATCTCTTCGTCCAGTGACAAGCATGAGGAGGCAACTCCCTCTTCTGTTCCAGCTGCCACTTTGAGAGGAACTTGTTGTAATGGTATTATAAGCGGAGGAAGGACTTGATGAACTGGTAATATGACAAGGGGAAGGTCATCGCGGGCCAAAAAATCCGGCTATGACACGTCAATGGGATTTATCCGAAGATCACCAGCTCGGATGGCATGGGCGACCTCTTGAAAAGTCTTCGAAATGGGGTCAAAATCTAGGATCAGATGGATAGCCCACAACTGTCGGTCCTCACTCACAAAAATTTCTGACCGGAGCAAGTAGTTGAGGGCCGCAACACTAGTAAGATTAAGCCGTGGAGCGACTTACCTTCTATCTACAGAACTAGCCGGGAAATAAAACACAATTAGATAATTAAGGTCCATTATCAAAGGAAAGTAAAATAAAAGACACGGGTAGAGTTAAAAATCTAAGTCTTTTGCTAAGGAACCTAACTCTAAGGTATCCCACCTAGCTCTCTCTTGGGTCTGGCAGTGGAGACCATCGTGCCATGCCCCCGAAGCGATGAAATAGTAATCTTTCATCCCTTTATTGAATTTAGGGAGGCACGAAATGAGCCTAACAATGGGCGACCTGGACTTGAGGTAAAACCCACTGTCAGCTTGGGAAATGACATTCGCACATGTGGACCACGTTGTGCCATGTGAGTCCCAATCTGAGATGCTCGTTGAAAGCATCGACGTAGCCTAAGACCCTAAATATATTAGGTGCACACTGATGGGGACACAGCCTATGATTAATGAGGTAGTCCCGGGTTATCCTACTCATGGGAAAAGTCATCCCTCCTTCTATGAAGGCTATTATGGGGATGACGACCTCCCCTTCCTCTCTATGTGTAGCGATTTGTTCCAAAGAACAATATCGCAGACCGACTTCCTGGGGTATATGGAATTTTTGTTTAAAAGCTTCTATTTTGGCAGGGGAATCTACTAGACTTTCGAACCTACCCATTTGGACAACTCTAGAAAAAGCGACTGAAATGTGTAAGCAAAGAAATAAGAACTAAAAGGGCCGAGGAGATTGGTCGAGAAGGGAAACGGAGTCTAGAGAGGCGGAAACTTACAAAAGTAAGTGTGCTGGTCCTGATCCTTTAGAAAGGATCCTTTAAAAATTTCTTAAAGAAAGAGTTATGAAGGCTTAGGAATTTAGAATATTTTGTGAGTTGGAGTGCTAGGATTCTCTGGAGTATTTGAAAATTCGTGAAGTAAAGAAGAAAACGAGTTCCCTTAAGGCTTTATATGGAGGGAGAAAAGGAGCAAGAGTAACCCCGCTCAAAATTCTAGAAGAAATATCCACCGTAGGATGTGCACCTTACCGTTGGATAGGGGGAATAAGGCGCCGCCTGGAGCAATAAATGACAATTCGCAGACCTCGAAGCATCAAATGCAGTTATAAAGCACGGAAAATGGCACTTTCACACGTGTAAGCCAGAGAAATAAATAGTCTTATCTCTTTAAGATCAAAATCCCACTTTTTCTCCTCGGATGAGAGGGAAAAACCGGAATTTTGAGGGGCTATTGTAGGGACAAGGCCTAAAAAGGGTATATTGGGCCTTGGACCTTACCCGAGAATGTTGGAATGTCCGATAAGAGACAAATAGTAAAGGGATTCAAGCTTAGTGCCTCATGAGTAAGAAAAGAGTAGAAGACGGTTCAAGGAGGAATATCTCCTCGGCCACAACGAACATTGCTCCGATATGTATTCCAGCAAGGAAAATGACCTCAATAGAGGCACTAGTGTTGGAGGCATGTTACATAAATACACGAGAAGGAAGGAGACCCAAAAATATCTAAGGAAAGGGTGCTACCTCCATATTAAATGCACTGCAGCTACTTTTCTGGCCACATTTATGTGAAGAAGATCCCTGAACAGTGTTTCCTTGGTCACCGCAACTCACAAAGAGTTAAAAGGGGTGTCTGATAGGATGGGTACTCGAGTAGTGGCTTAGACGGTTGACGAATGGAGGGTCAAGATCACTAAGAAAGAGATATATAATGGGAGAGATCCCTGAAGGAGGGGGGAGGGGAAACACGGTAGTAGTCTAATACCAAACTTGTAATCAAATCTTGGAAGCAATATACAAAAATCAGTTTCCTTGGATTTGGCCGGGGATGCATTTTCTTCAGTAAAAGTCTATTATTCTTTCTTCTTCATCACTAAAATCTATTAACTCGTTGTCTAGTTCACTAAAGCTCAGTTTTTCAACCCACTCTCTACAAATTTATTGCTTTGAGCTATTTGGACTTAAGCCCATACTCCTTTTGGGTCAGGAGTTCATTTTGGGTCCATACAGATAACAATTTAAATTATTTTTTATTTGTTTCAAATAAAGTTATATTTATTTTATAAGTTAATTATTTATATTTTCAAATATGTAAACATTATATACATTATATATAAACTAAGTAAAAATTTAATATGCATTTAGTGATGTTAATTTGTGAATGTATCTCACGTATATATATGAGATTACAAACTAGATCATTAAAATAAGAATGCACAGCAAATAAATTGTAATTAAAATAAAACTCGAATGCCCTTAAAATTGCAATTTTCAATGCACTAATTGTGTTTTTTTTTTTAAAGCAAAATTAGTTAATAAAAAAATAAGGCTACAATGCAAATTGCACCAGTAAAATTTAACCGTTTGACTGAAATTCTTTTCAGTTCTTTAATTTTACTTTCATTCAATTGAGTCATCTAAGTATCAAATTGATTTAATTTAGGTCTTTGGTCCAATTTTCATTTTATTATATGTTAGAACCTAAGAATATACATACATGCACATTCTTTTACAAACTATTTTTGCACAAGTAGCTAATATAAAATTTGAGAATTAAATATTTTTACTACGTTAGAAAATTTTACAAAGAATTAATTAAGTTATAAACAATTGATGAATCAAAAAATTGAATTAGCTCTGTACAAATATACAAAACTAGAAAAGCTTGCTTGCGAATTCGTCTACATGGGAAGAAGCTGACTTTCTAGCGAGTTCTCTGAGTTGTGATAAGCTTCTCCCTAGTTTCAAAGCCACCTTCATTTCAAACAATTCCCCATTTTCTCTTTTCTCCAAATCTCTTTCCTCAAGTGTGGTTTCAATTGATTCTTGCAATAACTGGAAAAAGCCACCACAGTTTCTATACATCTCAATCACCATCCCAACTTGTCCACCATGCTCAAAAGCATTAACTGTGCTAGCTAAAGCCCAGCAGCCACTGCTACTATTGGTGCCCATGATCCATTTCCAACAAAAGCTGAGCCCAAGGCTGCAATGCCTGTGAGTAATGGACCTGAGATAGCTAAAGTCTTGTTGATCTTCAATGCCAAGTTGCCAAGTCTTACATATTCCTCAATGTCTTTTCTCTCCACCACCTTAACAATCTCTCGCATTTCCATTTCAAGTTCCTCACTCCATCCATTGTTACATTCTTTTCCTTCATGTAAGAAGTTTTTCTTTTGTAGTACTTGATTTTTAGGCCACCAAACAGCTGGCTCAAACTTTGCAGGGAATTTTTCAAGCATTGCACCAAGCAAGGAAGTGGGTGGGCTTTATCAAGTGCCAAAACTTTTTCCATCACCTCCTTCACATCTTCTTGAGTTGGAGTTCCAATGGCGAGCATGGTTTGGATTTGGCTCTGGAGCTGCTTGAACAATCTTGTAGCATTACGTTGTTCTTCAGCAAGCTGTGAAGGCTGAATTTTGTTCATTATTAGCAACATTCCTGTGGCCGCGGAATACAAAAGAGTAGACGATAATTTCAAAGCCAAAAGGGGCATTCCAATGCCACCAGCTGTGGCTGCAACACCAGCCATTGTTGCAGCAGTGAGAATCATCATGTTGATTGAGTTTAGAAGAAGGGTGTTCCAGTTGTCACGTTGTTCTTCAATGTTGGCGTGCATCTCTACTCTATCAGCTACGGCCTCTAAGATAGCATAGAGTTGAGTGGTAACAATATTTGTACTAGAGTTGTGTGATCTATCATTGATCTTTTCTACTGGGATTGTGTTTATGAACCCATCTCTTATATTCAGTTCCTCACCTAGATTTCTCATTGGTATTTTTGGAACTGAGAGAGAGAATTTTGGAAGCTTTGGGACATGAATAGCTGCATTGATTTTCCTTGAACAACAACATGAAGAAGAAGATGAAGGCAATAGAAGAACTGAAGCCATTTGATTGAGAGGTTTTCTCTTTGTGTATATATGTTGTAGAAAGGAAAGGTTTTGAATGAAGGTGATGAGGCACTCATCTCTTTATTTATAGTGTAGAACTAAAACTGGGTCAGCTACAGAAAAATGTTGAATTCAATGGCTGACTGGCTTGACCCATTCCTATTACCTGACTTTTCCTTCTTTTTTTTTCTTTTTTTTTTTTGGTGGGGTCTAATTCTATTGGCTGACCATTCTGTATTCATAATTTTCTAAGTTCAAAATTTTGTAGTCTTGTTTATAGTGTCGAGCTATAACTGGGTCACGACGTAGCTATTAGTCTATTACTACAAATTGATTGCTCTAAGAATTTTCCTCCTTATATTTTTTGTGTCATGCAATTTTAGATATCTCTAAGAGGTCAAACGTCTTCAAGTCGAAAGCATGTGTACTGCTACGGCCTTTTTCATACACACACCCAGTCGAAAGTTTTGTAATTTAACTTTTGTGTCACAATTTTTGTACACACACTAAGTTAAAAGTTTAGTAATAAGTTGTTTACAACTTACAGTTAACCATATTATCAAATAAAGACAAATGGTGGTGGTGTAGAAAAATTCTTATATGTATGTCTTTTATTTGGTTTTTGATAGTAGATTTTGATGACCCTTGGCCTAAATTGATGTCAAAAGCTCAAATTATGTACTTAAGAAAGATCTAAAATAATAGTTAATAATAATAAAAAGCAAATAATATTAACCAAGAAAACCATGAAAATTATTATCATATATATGCTCAAATGTAAAAATACCTTCGATACTAGAAACGAAAGAGTTTTTTCTTATAATAAAGTCAGTTCTTCACACTCTTGGTCATTTACTTATCCTCCAATTTTTTTCATAGCTACTTAGCCTTCGTCTCCTTCATATATAACAAAATAATTTTGAGTATTGGCCAAACATTAAAGGATAGTGCCACAAGCTTGTATCTTCTTCTGGTCTTTCTTTGACATATTTTAGGTTTGCTATTTTCTAAAACAATACACTCTTGTTGGATCATAACATCCATAACATCTCATTATCACATGTTGAAGGTGTTTGTTCCATCAAATTTGGCATTAAAGAGTATAATTGTTACTACCGAAGGTTTTGTAAAGGATTCATCTTACATCAATACATCTTTCTCTCCAATACTCGGATCCACGAACCAATCAATAATTTCTTTAAAGAGAACAAATCTAAATGCCTAGGCATCGAACTTAACTATAATACCAGTTTGTAGGGAAAGATAGGGCTTCCGGAATCATTCTCATACATTAGCATTGATTATGAAAACTATTATAGGTTTGAAAAATATCTCACAAATAAATAATAGAAAGTAAAATGGACACAACCACACATGAGTAGATCACCAAATATTTACATGGTTCAACTTTAAGCCTATGTCCACAAGAAAGAGATACAAGAAAAAAAATTCACTCACAAATATAAAATTACACTAGTATAGAAATATTTTCTAAAGTATACCTAAAAATTTAAATCACAATAAAGACTAGAGAAATTTTATTTTCATTCATAAAAAAAAAAATTAAAAATTAAAAGGGAGAGAAATTTTATTTATAGAGTAGCAGCGATATCACTATCACAAGAGGCAAATAATAACTAGGGTTGCAACATTATCAATAATAAGCAATAATCCACGCATTACGAATGATAAATTATCAGGAAAAAAATTGTTTAAAATATTTAGAACTTTTTTGAAATTTTTTTAAATCTCCTTTATTATCCAATAAATTGTATAAAATTTTTTGAATTTTTGAATTCTTTATCATTCTCCATTACATATTGGAACAAAAAGTTTGTAATATTTAATATTTTGAATTAAAATTGTTAAAAAATAACTGACCACATAAAATTATTTTATTATTAAGCATTACAAACTTCATTTTTTTCCTTCAGAAAAATAGAAAATGATTATTGGTAAACATAAATATGATGTTAATAGTGGACTCATATTAGAACTAATAAGAATTTGTCACATCAATAGTTTGTAAAAATAAGCCTTTTTGGATATACACCATTATAATTTTTTTTTTTTTTTAAATCCTTCTCCCCTTTGCCCGTGTGTGTATGTTAAAAAATACTTAGTATTAAAAAAAATAGTTTATAAAAATGTTGTAAAATAGTTTAAAACTGTAGCATTACTTATTATTCAATATAGGATTCTCTAATTGCGTGGAACAATTAAACCTCCTTGGCATTAAAAGACCAAGAACTTATAAAGAGCTCACGTTGGCATAGTCAAAAAATTCTATCTATTCTAAAATAAGAACTATTTTTTATATTTTAGCTAGCCATTTTCAAAACACTCACATTTGATTTTTTTTATCATATATTCTATTTCATTAAAATATTAATTCTTTATTTCATTAAAAAAGAAATGCACAAATGCATAGCTAATAAATTGTAATTAAAATAAAACTAATACGCCCTTAAAAGTGCACTATTCAATGCACTAATTTCTTATCAAATTTCCTGTCATTTGTGTTTCCAAAATAAATACCAAAATTAGTCAATAAAAAAAAATACCAACAGCAAGTACTTTTATTGACCAGAGCCACGTCGCATCTATAATATAATCTAAATGCACACCAAAATGTCTTATACAATCCCTTTTTCCCTCAATTTCTTAGACTTTTTCTTCTTCTTTTTTTCCGTTAGAATCACAAAGTCTGAAAATAAATATGTCAACAATTAACCTATAGGTCCTATACCCGGATAGAGTATATAGTATATTTTTATGTTATTAAAACTATTAAATAAAATAAATAATTGATATTATTTTTCTCTGAGAGTTTATTGATTTTTTATCTTATACTGGTATGTCTCTTCGTTGTTTGAACTTGGACATCAAATATGATTTATGTTTGGTCATATTGGTTGACCCAATTATGAATGCAATATTTTGCTGATCACCGTTATAAATAAATAAATGGGTGACCACTATTTTTTTTTTAATATTCCTGATACTTCCCTATATACGTTAGGATTTTGGCATTATTACGTTGGAGAATAGAGATCTGGGATTATTTCTATAAATTTCTATTGATATTTTTCATTCTGATATGTCAAAATTCAAAGGCTTTACTTTCTCAGTTCCAGAATATCTTAATCACATATACTTTAGAAATAATTACTATTTCTGAAAAAATAATGCAAGAGGTCAACATGAAATCTTACCAAAAAATAAATCAATAGGTTTGATGTGAATGTATACCATGAACTTCTCTAAAACATTCTTAATTTTTTTATAAAATAAATAAATAGAAATAAATGGACCATAGATTAATTTGGACAGTTTTCTTGGTCAAGTTCAGGAAAAAAAAAGATTCATTGATAAGCATAACAGAATCAAAATTTATTCTTCAGACTTTGAATTTCCATTACATGCTAAATCTCCTAAACCTCAAATAAACTATATGTACATAGAAAATTTTTAATCAAACAAAACATGTCCAAGATCTACTAGATAGCAGCCAAGATTTCAAAAAAAAAAAAAAAAAAATTCCTGTTACTCATTCCTAAAAATTCCTGCCCTCATATACCTTATTGAATTCCCAATTTGAGGGTGCAACATTATCAGACTGCACTATTCTACCATCACTACCAGTCACTTGGAAAGACAAGCTTTCGCCATCTAAACGAACCCCAGTTTGCCAATTTTGGCCCCAGTTACGTGACATTTGTATCCAACCAGTATTGGAACCCTTAATTTTCACATTACTAACTTCGCCAACACCCCCAACATTGTACACTAGCACCAGCAACCAATATGGATTTCCCTTTAACTCAAACTTAATCCCACCTTTCTTGTAACACATGACTCTTCGATACATAACAGGAACAATTCCACCTCTGTATTCTGCAATCTTTAGGAACATTGACATGGAGAGGTCGAAATGTTTCTGTGGTGGGTTGCACCAAACGTCTTCGGTTTTGGAATAGTCAGGAGGACAAAAATTGGTGGCTGTTACTCGAATTATACCTGCACCTTTTTTGCACCATGGTGAGTCTATGCATCTTATTTGAAAGCAAGCACCACATGTAGCCCCATTGTTGAAAAGAGCAGTGCTTAATGCTGTTGTCTCAAGACCATAACCTTGATCGAATAGATTTCCATAACCACAAGCTCCCACTGCAACAAAATAAACAAAATCAAATATATCAATTTTCTTCATTATCAATAACAGGGAGGTAACCCCACCAGTAGGTTCATTGGTTTAGTACGGGACAATTCAAATCACCATACTATTGATCTATGGGATTTTTTGGGTGCATCATTAGAGCCAAAGACTAAGATACCACTTTCTTTTTTAAGTATGTAAAAGTGCCTTCTATGTTAGGAGAGAAGTTCTTCAATATGAAAGAATGCCAATGTGTTTTATCAACAATAGTGCCTTTTAGGCTTCTACTACAAATGAAAAACGACATGATTTTAATTCATTCGCTTTGTCATGGTGTTGAAATATTAGTAGACCACTTCTAATTGCCATGGTTGAAGGACAATAAGGTTGTGTTTGTTTAGATGGAAATTGATTTCCGAAAAATATTTTTCATATTTGTGGTTGTTTGAAAAGAAAAAGAAAAAAGGAAAGTAAAATGGAGATTTTATGGTAAATTAAAGCATGGAAAATATCTTCCTAATCAGAGCTTTCTCTTTAATAAATCACCTTCATTTGGAATATTCTTTCTATATATTTCCTCAAATAAAAAAAAAAGATTCTTTCTATAATTACTAAAAGCATTCTATATTTAATCATAAGAAAAAAAAAAAAATTCTAATGTTATTTTTGAGACATAGTTACCAACCATGTTGGTTTTCTCTTCTTCTATTCTTCTTCTTCACGGAATATTAACGAGGAGTACTTGGAAAGGAGTCAATGCCCAAAATTGCACACCCCATCATAAATTCATTCATAATTGACCCTTTGTTTTCTATGTAGAGTAATGCTACAAAATTCTTCGTGTATTAGGTTCTTACTCATTCTTATTTAGACAAACGACTGACATCACTTTTTAACTTGAATAATGTAAAAATTTTGTAAAAAGATTTGTAACTCAAACATTTTCTTTCTGCGTATTACTACCAGTTACCAAAGGAGTACTTAATTGGAATCTTATTAATTATAAGGAAAAAATAATTCGTCTAATCACTAAAATATCATACATTAATTGCAATTATATAACCGATGATTTCATATCTCTACTGAAAAATAGCCATAAGGGCCATAATAATGTAAATAAATAAATAAATTCCAATTCTCATATTCTCTTCGTTAAGACCTATAAATATTAAATACTATCCCTAAAACACTCTCACGCTCAAAAGAAAGATTGATTAATCATTAAGGCAAAATGGCTGGCTTTGGAATTGTGGCTGCTTGGGCTACTATTGTGGCTCTGGTCTTTGCGTCTAATGGTGCTCATGGCTGGATTATGCTCATGCAACATTTTATGGTGATATTGGAGGCGGTGAAACCATGAGTAAGTGCTCTTATTGTCCTTTTTCATTTTTTGGATCTTGGTTTAGAAATATATATACACTAAATATACCCAACCCCACAACCTCTAGGTACTTATACCTAGAGAGGTGACATTAGACCATGGTCATTGGTATCTTAGGTTGTTTTGTTTATATTTTAAGTATTTGATTGCGTTCTTAAAAATACTATAAAAAAAATAATTTTACTATTTCTTCACATTTTCTCATGATCTCCCAAGAACAATATATATATATATATATTATTAATAAAATTAAAACAAAAAAAGAGAATTCTAGATTTAAAAAAATTGTGATTAACCAACCACCGATAGTGGGGGTGGCTAGTAGTGGTGGTTGGTAACCTGAGACCGAGGACTCTAGTGGGTAGTGGTGGTTAGGTGGATACAAGTAATAACATTT
>NW_027069540.1:373648-406000 GCF_002906115.3 Quercus suber
TCTTAGGTTTGTTTGTTTATATTTTAAGTATTTGATTGCGTTCTTAAAAATACTATAAAAAAAAATAATTTTACTATTTCTTCACATTTTCTCATGATCTCCCAAGATAATATATATATATATATATATTATAAAATTAAAACAAAAAAAGAGAATTCTAGATTTAAAAAAATTGTGATTAACCAACCACCGATAGTGGGGGTGGCTAGTAGTGGTGGTTGTAACCTGAGACCGAGGACTCTAGTGGGAGTGGTGGTTAGGTGGATACAAGTAAATAACATTTTAAAAAAATAAAAGTGTTTTTATTTTACGGTCAACAGAAAACAATTTCCGATTGACTAGCAATTTCAGTCGACTATTTTTTTGAAAGGATAATATCTCCATCCTTGATAGTTGATACGCTCTTGGTACGGTACGTACCACAAGGCACATCGATAAACTTAATTAAGCTTAATTAAATACAATTAACTTTTTTTGAGAAACAATTAAATACAATTAACTTAGGGAGTTACAGTATCTTTATTTTTTAAAATTTAGTATCTCACTATAATTACATTTTTTTCCTTGTTGGAAGATTTTATGCAGTTTGCCATAAAACTTTAGACATTCCTAAGTATTTTTAATTTGGAAAAAGTTTACCTCCAAACCGGTTTGGAGGAAACTTCCCCCAACCTACTACGTGGTGATTAAACCGTTAAAGGGACCATTAACTATTTAACCTTTTTTTTTTTTTTTGATGGGAAATTTAACTTGTATTTTTAGTCATATGACTTTTCAAATGAGTCATGTGATTTCTTTAAATAATATACACAAATAATCTTATAAATCGTTATATGGTCTTATAATCGACATTAACATTTTGTGGAAAATGAATCATTTTTTTTAAATCATTTTCTAGAAATATATCACCTTTTTCTAATACTACCCAACATAGGAAAATGCCAAAAACTATTTTCACATAAAATTTTCCATTGAAGCAAACAGAGGGTTTCATAAAGTGTGTTTGTTACGTGAAAATTTAGGATAAATATTTCTAATTTCCAATAATTTATAAAACTTAGTTGTTTGATAAAATTCGTGAGAATTACAATTTCCATGAACATCTCAATTCCCATGAAACACAGGAAACCTTAACCCTACCTTTAAGGTTGGAAATATCAATTCCCACATATGTTGTATATGTGAGAATTTTTAATTTGATAAAGAAATTCAACTTTTCATATTTTTATTTATTAAATTAAGTATAAACAATTCATTTTAAAACCCCAAAAAAAAAAAAAAAATCACAATTAAGGTTGCTCCCTTTTCACTTGCCACTATTATGAAAAATCATTTTTGCTTTATTTTACTTGGGCTATTAAGATGTTTTTGTTCATTATGTTATCCCTTTTCTATAGTATGCTAAATTTTCGAATTTAAAGTGTGGGGGGTAAAAACTCAGGGCTACTCAATGGGCCTAGGGCACCATGTTGAGAAGTATTATATTTCCGAGGAGCAATAGTTGGCTGGAACGGCCCATCTGAATGTAGAAAGCCCAGAAGTAGAGGGTGAGTACCATCCGAAGAGGCCACTACTGGTCTGAAGATGTCTTACTCCTCGGTCACAAATAACCTTGATCAATCAAACGTGTGGAATGTCCAAATGATCTTCCTAGCAATTCCAATGATAATGATAAGTTCTAGGTAGGTTTGGAGATGATCAGAACTAAAAAATATCTAAAGGAAAAGTTACTACCACCGCATTTAATGCATTGCAACAGCTTTTCTGGTCGCGTTTATGTGGAGAAGACCCCTGAACAGTGCAACCTCAGCTACCGCCACTCACAAAGAATTAAAGTAGACACATGATGTGACATGTACTTGAGTAGATACGCAGATGAAGAACAGGTGGACGGTAGAGATGATGGAAAGGGGTGCTATATAAAGAAGAAGGGTCCCTGATAATGGGGGACGAGAAAAAAGGAAGAAAAGCTTTGTTGTAGCTCTGAATGTTGTAATTACTGTTCACTTAATAAAACATCTCTTCGGACATTCATTCAGGGAGTTGTTCAAGCATTATTTCATGTTATCATTACTGCAAGTAACCTAGCCAACCATTGTTTAATTCATAACCAGCCCAGCTCTTTCGCCCACTCTCTACAAATTCATTGTCCTGAGTTCGTTGGGCCTTTAACCCATATCTTTTGGGCTTGGGCTACAAAAACAGACCCTACATTAAGTATAATATATCAAACAACATAAATGTCAACTCTTTCAAATTTTATTCCTGTGAAATTGTCAAAAATTCTTGTGATTAAAAAATTTTAACAACCAAACAGACCAAAAATAATATAAGTTAATCAAACATACACTTAGGATCCGTTTAGATGGAGTGAAGAAGGAGAGAGTGGAGGGGAATAGAGTAGAGTTAGTTGAAAATAGGCTTAGTGATAATTTCGATATTACTCAAGTCTCATGGAAAGTAAATTATAATTAGGAAAAAAAAACACTATAATATCACCTTTTTTTTTACTCAAAAAAGTAAACTTTCATTTCTTGGATGGAGATGGATTTCTACGTGAAATAGAATATCCAAATATTATCATTGGACAAAGTTTAGCTATAAAATTGATTGTAACCTTGGCTACAAACTCACTCAATATCTTTTTATTGGAAGTGAATTTTAACAATCCACCATTGGATTACATCTTCTTCTTATATCCTCCATGTTTGCAAAATTTCAAGAAAATTAAAGATCAATAGCTATGTCATCAATAAATTTTTAAATTGCAAGTTTTTGTAATTTAAAATTATGCATAAAATATAATATTATAAATTATATAGTAAATAATATCTAATTAACATAAAAATTGACATATGTATTAAAAGTGTAAAGAACATGTAATTCAACGGTTAGATTTTCAAAATATGCAGTAATATTTATTTTATTAAGTGAGTTTGTAGCCTAAGGCTACAACTAATTTTGTAGCTAAACTTTGTCCATTATCATTTATCTAAGAAGTGTTTTAATTTTAACTGTAGGTTAGAAATATATATATATATATATATAATTTTTTTTTTTTTGAATATCTAGGGTTTCAAAATAGAAAATTCTCTCCGATTTCCGATTTGGCTATATATAAGTGGTACAAATATCAAGAGTGACTATATTTTAAGAAAAAACAGGTTTATATTGTAGAGGGCCTAGAGGCATTATGTGAAATAAAAATCAATTGACAATTTTGACATAATTGTGTACATATCTCAACAACAATGTTGGGTATTGTAGCAAAGCTAAATTATTTCTTTCACCAATTTTTATTTATTCCCAACTGACAAATCTCCCTCTTAAATTTTTCCCAAATCCTTCGATCTCATTATGTCGACTTCTCTTTAACAATTCCATAGCTAACTTCTCACTCAAATTCTAGTCAATTCTTCTCTACTCTCCTTTACTCACCCTCCATCCAAACTGGTCATAAGGTAGTCAAGTCAAAGCGAAGATGCAAAATGCGAATATGAGCCATTCTTTTTGGTTGAAGTCAACAATATCTAATGAAGGAGGCGAGAATTGTGCAATGGTGCTTTTTATGGTGATGGTAGTCTCGAATCCAATGAAAAATGGGGAGGTGGAGTTGTGAAGGCCAACAACAATGGGATTTAACAACTTCAACTAATGATTTTGAGGGGTTGAGTTGTGGGAGTGGTTGTGTTGGGGTTAGCCATGGCGGTGGTGGTGTGGTGAAGGAAGGAGAGAGTGAGAAGAGAGAGGGTGTAACAGTTAGAGATTTTTTTTAAATATAGGTAAAACAAAGAAAAAATATAAAGAGTTTGTTGAATAGTGAATCCAAAAATAAATAAATAAATAAGGCATTAAAATAGAAAAGTGACTTTCAAGCAAAAAATTTAGCTAGACCTTTGTTAACATTTCTGTCATATGTGATAAACCCTCTTTGAATTCAAATTCTGGAGAGTCAACCTCAAAATCACAGACTCCAACTTTTATTATTTTTTGAGGATAGCAACAAACTAACTTATAGGTAGTCAAAACTTGCAATTACTATAGTAGCTCTTCGTGCTTGTAGAGCCATTGTAGCTCTTTATTCTATTAATCTATACTTCTGTCCAAAGGTTCCCCTCCCAACCTCATGGGGTCACATAAACGAGAATGAAAAACCTTAATTGAAGGCTAAGAAGTTCCAAGATTGAAAAGGCCACTGACCCAATTGCATCAAGTTATGCGTAGCTACATGTTTCCTCTCATATGGCATTTTGGGTTTTGTTTAATGGGCCTATGTTTTATTTTTTGGTAAAAAATGGGCCTAAGGTTTGTTTGTTAAGGGAGGCCCAAATGACTTATAGACACAATTTGTTGGACATGTGAGTCACATGATGACAAAGGCAACATTTAAAAAATGTCAAAAGGTGGAGACTAAAGTGTTTTTTTTTTTTTTTTGGCTAAATAAAGTAAACATATATATATATATATTAAAATTAAAAGAGATTTTTCATTTTCGGGTTTCATTGAGTTTTTGTATAGTTCAAAATAGTTAAAGTTAAAACTAACCAGGTTTGAAGGGGTTTTTTTTTATTTTTGGGCTAAAGGCTTACGGCTTAAAACTACTAGATATTAAGGGCTAAGGTAAAGTTATAACTCAATCCATCTGATGGTGCACCTGCAAATCTCCCACTTGTGTAGTTGTGTTAGTTCCTTGTGTACTAGTCTACGCTTCTTATATATTTACTTCTCAAATTTTATTTTATGAGACTATTTCATAGAGCATTTCTCTCACAACATGTGGGTTCTATAAGTGTGTGAGGCTTACTAAATATGAGAAAGATATTTCATAAAACGGTCTCATAAGATACTTATTATTGATTCCTAATGATTACAAACCATTGTAATGCCTATGTAGGTGATCATTAAACCTAGCAAATTGGACTTGGCATTAATTACCCACTCGAACCCTTACGAAAAAAAAGGGTATGGGTAATAGGAATAGTAAGCTGTTTTAGTTTGATCAGTTTTATATATTGGCTCAACCAATTCCCAATCCTCTATGTTAAAATTTTAATTTTAAATTTTTTTAATTGACTCATTTTCAAAGTATACTACTATATTTGTATACTAAAGTTGTATTATATTTTCTATATCAAAGATGGAAATATTAATGACATTACTCGTTAACTTAACATGTAATACTCAAATATAAATGTTTCTAATGTCGAACATTAAGTAGGTTTTTTTACCCATAGTTTAATTATAGATTTTTTTTTCCTGATTTTCTTTTTTTTTTTTTTTTTTTACATAACAAGTTACTTTAAATCTCTATATATTTTTAGTTTGAGTTTGGGTCCTCATTTTTTTTTAATTTTTAACTTATTTACTTATATATAACATTTTAAAGCTTAAATTTTTTAAGTATAATTATATTTTTTATTTCAAATTTCAGCAAAAAGGTAATCCAATGCACACTTGCATTTATTGGTGATTTAATTAACTTTTTATTTTTATTTTTATGAAAAGGTGATTTAATTAACTTATTTAAATGTTTCATGTACAATGTGCATAATGTTTCATGTAGAACATGCATACACACTTGTTTTTCCCTCTTCTATGGAATTATTGAACTAGAAGATTATTAGAATTAATTATTAAACTATAAACTTAACTTTATGTATTATTCAACTTCTATCTTTGAAAGTTTTTTATTCTTTGGTATTGAAATTAAGAAATACCATTAAAAAAATATTAGAAAGTAATAAAGTTGTTTTCGTATTTTCTTTCGGGAAAGATGTAAAGGCCATCCAGGTTTACTAAATCTGTCAAAGATGGAAGGTTCATAGAAATAACAACCCATTTTAATTCGATAAAGTTTATAACCCATGTCCGATTTGACGTGTACTTTATTGAGTTAAAAATTATTTGACCCAAACCTTTCCTAGTTATCACAGCCTATTTTATTTTTATTTTTTAGGGGTAATACACCTCTTAAGTTTGAGGGAATGATACTCTACCCTAAAATTGAAGAAAATAACACATTTTTCCTTGAGATTCAAGAAATTAGCATTCCTTTTATTTATATTAGTAACGAAATATTCTAAATTTTTATAAAAATTTCTTTACAAAAATTTAACCATGGTTAGTAAAAAATAATTAATAAATTTACTATAAAAATGCAAAATTTATCAAGCATCAAATACCTGCAACTACAAATCTCTCCATAATTTGTTGAAAAAAGAAAAAAAATTAATAAACAAAATTCATATTTAATATTTTAAAATAAATTTCAATTAAAATTTTAAAACAATTAATTTTTTAATTCTGAAATGGAGGGTTATTTTAAAACCTACCCTTAAGTATAGGGCAAGTAAGTGCACACGATTTTTAATATTTTCTTTTATAGAAGAACAATATTTAATATTAATTTAACAAAGTTTATCACCACTCACTCTTGATATGATGGTCATTTCATAAGTATAGAATTCTTGCGATGTGAGAGGCAAAAGTCGAGATTCAAGTTTGTAAAATTTGGTAAATCGAATGTCAAGGGAGTTTTTTTTTTTTTTTTTTTTTTTTTCAGAAGAAGATTGTAATTATCCTCTTTTTTTTTTTTTTTTTTAAGAGAAACAGAAGTGAGGGCATAAATGGTATATAGGGTTTAAGTTGGGGGACAAATAAGTAATATCGTAGTCCTCATTGAAACATTAAAACCCTAATCTCTAAATTCTCAAGTTCTTCCTTCCACTCTCTCTCTCTCAAACGCTCACATCTTGTAGTAGAGTTGTAGGAGGCACGCCGCGGCAGAAGCAGCAGCAAGACCCAGAAGCAGCAGAAAATGGAGACTGCGAGAAACGTGAAAGACGTGTCCCCTCACGAGTTCGTCAAGGCCTATGCCGCTCACCTCAAACGCTCTGGCCATGTATATCTCTCTCTCTCTATTCATAACACTTATTTTTCTATGATCCTAAAACTTAACACTTATATTGTGGTTTTTTTTTTTTTTTTTTTTGTGTGTTTAATTTTCAAGGAATAATGTTGTTAATGGTTTGAGTTGAATGGGTGGGTTTTTTTTTTTTTTTTTTTGGTTGGTGTTCTGAGAATATGGTTATGTTTTGGCAATGACATTAGTTTTTATGTTAATANCACAAACCCACATCCACCGAACCCACATCCACCAAATTAAACAAACCCACATCCCAAATCCACCAAATCAGTGGCGAGACGGCGATGAGACGGCGATGATCAGTGGCGAGCCTCGGCGTGGCGAGCCTAGGCGTGGCGAGACGGCGATGAGCCTGGGCGAGGCGAGACGGCGAGACGGCGTGGGTGTGGGCGTGGCGATGAGCCTGGGTGAGGCGAGACGGCAAGACGGCGTGGGCGTGGCGGTGAGCTGGGCGAGGCGAGACGGAGATGAGAGTGCCCCAGAGAGAGAGAGAGAGTGAGAGAGTGAGAGAGATGGCTTCAGAATGCCCGAGAAAGAAAAGAGAACTGAGAGGAAGAGAGAGAAAAAAGAATTAAATAATATAAACAGTAATGGCATTGTTGACCGTACGCTCTCAAATATGAGAGCGTACTGTAGCATGTCTCATATTTTTGAGACATTTGGCACACCTCATGGGAGGTTGTTTTTGTATTTGGTGTGCTAAATGTGCCAAATATTTGGCATTTAGCACATTTAGCACACCTGATGGTAATGCTCTAAGGTTCATAGAAATAACAACCCATTTTAATTCGATAAAGTTTATAACCCATATCCGATTTGACGTGTACTTTATTGAGTTAAAAATTATTTGACCCAAACCATTTCCTAGTTATCACAGTCTATTTTATTTTATTTTTTCAGGGGTAATTACACCTCTTAAGTTTGAGGGAATGATACTCTACCTTAAAATTGAAGAAAATAACACATTTTTCCCTTGAGATTCAAAGAAATTAGCATTCCCTTTTATTTATATTAGTAACGAAATATTTTAAATTTTTATAAAAATTTCTTTACAAAAATTTAACCATGGTTAGTAAAAAAATAATTAATAAATTTACTATAAAAATGCAAAATTTATCAAGCATCAAATACTTGCAACTACAAATCTCTCCATAATCTGTTGAAAAAAGAAAAAAAATTAAAAAACAAAATTCATATTTAATATTTTAAAATAAATTTCAATTAAAATTTTAAAACAATTAATTTTTTAATTCTGAAATGGAGGGTTATTTTAAAACCTACCCTTAAGTATAGGGCAAGTAAGTGCACACGATTTTTAATATTTTCTTTTATAGAAGAACAATATTTAATATTAATTTAACAAAGTTTATCACCACTCACTCTTGATATGATGGTCATTTCATAAGTATAGAATTCTTGCGATGTAAGAGGCAAAAGTCGAGATTCAAGTTTGTAAAATTTGGTAAATCGAATGTCAAGGGGAGTTTTTTTTTTTTTTTTCAAATTTCTCAGAAAAAGATTGTAATTATCCTCTTTTTTTTTTTTTTAAGAGAAACAGAAGTGAGGGCATAAATGGTATATAGGGTTTAAGTTGGGGGACAAATAAGTAATATCGTAGTCCTCATTGAAACATTAAAACCCTAATCTCTAAAATCTCAAGTTCTTCCTTCCACTCTCTCTCTCTCAAACGCTCACATCTTGTAGTAGAGTTGTAGGAGGCACGCCGCGGCAGAAGCAGCAGCAAGACCCAGAAGCAGCAGAAAATGGAGACTGCGAGAAACGTGAAAGACGTGTCCCCTCACGAGTTCGTCAAGGCCTATGCCGCTCACCTCAAACGCTCTGGCCATGTATATCTCTCTCTCTATTCATAAACACTTATTTTTCTATGATCCTAAAACTTAACACTTATATGTGGGTTTTTTTTTTTTTTTTTTGTGTGTGTTTAATTTTTCAAGGAATAATGTTGTTAATGGTTTGAGTTGAATGGGTGGGTTTTTTTTTTTTTTTTTTTGGTTGGTGTTCTGAGAATATGGTTATGTTTTGGCAATGACATTAGTTTTTATGTGATTGTTAGAATTAGAAAAAAAAAAAAAATTAAATGTGTTATTTCAAGGAAACCCAAGTACCCATTTTTGGATTTGATTCAAAGATGGCATTTTGGAACTTTGATTCACTTTCGAGGCAAACATTGTTGATGTTTGATGGTCTTTCATGGTATGGAAATGCAGTTTAAAATGTAAAGAACAGTGGAGCAACACTTTTTTGGATTATTGGTCTGGTTGCTGTTTCATGTCTTTTGCTGATCTGTTCCTGGACTAGGATATAAGCGACAATTTTGAGCCATGCTGCTATGCTTATTTCCTATTGTTAAACTAGTTTATTAACAGAAACTTGTTGTTAGATTAATTAATCTATAAAAACTTGTTGCAGAACCTATTGTTAGAACTTAGAATAATTAATAAAGCCTAAACTGTGTTAAGCCTATTTTGATATAAATTAATAGACCTAATTTCTTCATGCAACACATGTCAAAAACACTTGATTATAGTATTTCAATACAGTAAACACATAAAAGAATAGATTATAGTATTTCAATACATTAAATACATATGATTTAAGTTCTGTATGTATAATAACTATATCTAGATTTTGGCACTCCACTTGAATTGGTATAGTGCCCTTTTGCTGCCTCATGCCTTGGTTGTTGCAATACCCTGGTGTTTTAAGGTTTCCTTTTGCATTTGACTGCCTTGCTGGTGTGTTACGGTATTGACAACTTTGGTGCTGATAGTTCTGTGACATAATAAATGGTGACAATGCTGTCTCACTAATGTCGGCTGCACTCTCCATAATCCATCCATGTTATTGAAATTAGATGTTTGATTGATATGGGTGCATGGCCCTAGCATATGATTGTATTGCGTGAGTGATATTCACTTTTAATGTGTCTCTGTTATCTGGTTACTTTTTATATGCTGAAGCTTGTTATTTGACTTATCAATCATGACTAGGCTCTGGATTTTTATTGTACATTAGTAGGTGGTGGTGTTGGTATTCTCATGTTTCCTTTCTCCATCTCCTTGGTTTCTTATAGGTCGAACTCCCCGAATGGACTGATCTTGTCAAGACAGCAACATTTAAGGAGCTTGCTCCATATGACCCTGATTGGTACTACATTAGAGCTGGTGTGTCTCCCTCCTTCACTTCTTCTTCTCTCCACCCACCCCCCCCCCCCCCNGACTGCCATTCTCTCTGCTTCCTATAGATCTTCTGAAAGCACACAACACCAAGACCCCTTAAGTAGATCTTTCTTGCCATGGAAGCTGCAGTGAAATTTTGGTTAAGAAGAGAGCAACCACATATACACAGTTATTACTATAAATGTATTAGTCTTGTGTATGTAAATGCGCCTTTTTTTGTGGGTTTTTTTTTTTTTTTTTTGGTTTTGTGGGGGGGGGGGGGGGGGGTGGGTGGAGAGATTTTTTTTTTTCTTTTTTTTTTCTTTTTTTTTTCATTTTTGCCTCTAGGGCAATGAAAAAAAAAAAAGGGCTTCTGATATGGTTCTTTTCCTAGTAACAAAATATCAAGCTCCATTTACCAAGATAAAATATATCCAAAAAAGGTTATTTTTTTTTTTTTTTCTCAATGAAAAATGTAATTTTGTGCAGAAAAGGATTCTTTTCTCCAAATGACTTAATAGGACATGGCAACATTTCCTTTCAATATTTTTTGCTTAAAGCAAATCTGAAGCACCAAGATAACTGATTTGTGGTTAACCAAGGAAATTAGGGAAATTTTATCTTGGGTTTCTAGCCGCAAATAAAAGAATTCTTTCTGGAATGAATCTCAGTTTGTTTTACTGTTCTCAGTGTGTGAATCAGTTTTTAGAACAACAGTTTTTCTTCCACAATAGATTCTGAATGAATTTTATTTACATGATTCAGTCTAATATTGTTCTTTGATAAATTACTTTGCGAACTTTTGAGATATCATGTGATGACAATTTTTCTTTGACTCAACAGCTCATATACTTGATACTTAAAACTATTTCTATTCTTGTATGCCAGTGGGAGGAAGATCACATCCACTGGTCAGCGAGATCTTGACCAAGTTGCTGGACGCATTGCAGTTGCCCGTTAGAGAGATTAATGCAGGCGTGCTGAGGATTAAAAGATACCCAAGAACTTTAGAATGTAGTTGTTTGAAGTCGATATAAGAAGACATTGTTATTTTTTTATTTTCTCATTTGGCTTCAATACTTTTTTGATGAACGTTGCTTCTAGGAGAGTTCACTATGCTGGTTTTCACTTTGTTGTCCTATTGCTAAACCTATTTTTTGATATTATTAATCATTAAATGGCTTATATTTTGGTTTGCTTCCAGTGCTATTAAATTGTCTTGTGCTTGTCCTAATATATAATTACAAACAACGTTCCGACACTGATGTGCTGCTAGTAAGAAATATGCCTATTAGATAGGCCATAGAACCTCGTTGGCGGTGTTGTGGCTTGAGGCTTTATGGGTGAATTGTTCGGCTAATTCAAAACATTTTTATATTATTAATCAACAAATGGCTTTTATTTTGGTTTGCTTCCAGTGCTATTAAATTGTCTTGTGCTTGTCCTAATATATAATTACAAACCACGTTCCGATACTTGTGTGCTGCTGGTAAGAAATATGCCTATTAGATAGGCCATAGAACCTTGCTGGCGGTGTTGTGGCTTGAGGCTTCATGGGTGAATTGTTTGACTTAGCTTTTACTCAAAATTAAAATACCTTTCTTGCTATACAAGGTTGTAGTTTGTGGTTTATTAAGTGGTTTGTCAAATTACATTTTGGGAAATGATTGTTGCACAATTTTTATCTAAAATTATGACTCGAAGTTGCAATTTGCGGGCAAAATTGCTGTGTAAGGTTCTTGTCGCAAAGTGTGTGGGATCTATTTTTTTTAAAAAAAAACGTGGATTATAATCCTTGAATAGCAGTTACCCAACTCAAAGAGTTGCATAAAAAATAGACTAATATAAACGGATTCTCAGTCCTCACATCCTCTACTTGCGTGACTACAGGGACCCTTCCAATTATAATTCGAAAATAGCAGACAGATCGTTATTCCAAAATATCAGACAGGTTGTTATTTGTGTGACTACAGAGACCACAGAGCAGAACTCTCATCGATTTTCAAGATGATTTCTATAACCCATGTTTATATTATGACAAGTGCTTCAGTACCCCTCACATCATCGACATTTTGGATAATGTTTTTCATAACGTCATACTACCTTTTGCTTGAAATTAATGGGCTTCAGTTTGATTCACTCTCCATGGCAAAGGCAAAGAAAGAATTGAAGAGCAGTGGAGATGTTTGTCAAAAGAGAGTAGTCTTTGGTACAGAGATAGAGAGGCTGTGGAATGTTAAAACTTAAAAGAGAGTAGTCAAAATGTTTGTTAAAAATGCCAAAGAGACCTGTGGAGAATTGAAAAATAGAATCCTTTATAGTCTTTGGAGAATTCCATTTTTTGTTTTCATCGTGTATAAATCTGGAACTTTCTTTCTAAGATAGAAGAACAGAATATTATTGATTCAGAAAATGAATGTGATACAAAAGCTGATCTCCATACATTAAGGTTATTCTATATATATACACGTGTCTCAGTTAACCAATTCCCTAATTTTCAGCAAAATTAGTTTCTAACAATTCTAAACTATACAAATGTATTATAGCATTTACAAGATAGACCAATTCCTACAAGCCACGTGTATTATGATCTCCAAAACTATGTATAAACACTTCATGATAAGGCACAGCTTCAATGGTCTCTAGCACATCCTTGCAAGCCCACTGATGCTCTGTTTTTGATGCCTCTGCTTTGCATTGCTTGTTGCTGAAATTGTGTGCAAGTGGTGCTGCTCCACTCTTGTATTGTTGTCCTGCATTAATCTCATCAGATGCATCCTCAAGCAATGAACAAAGGGCATTAGTTTTAACACCCCCCCCTCAAGAGCAAGGCTCTTGCATGTTCTGGAAATTCAATGTTAGTAGCAAAAATGGTAATTAAACCCAAGTTCTTGATCAATCTGACATAGTTGTCTACACCCAAGGCTTTAGTAAAAACATCAACTAGCTGATTTTTAGAACTCACATGAAAGGTCTTAATTGTTCCATCTAAAACCCTATTTCTAACAATGTGGCAATCAGCCTCTATGTGCTTAGATCGTTCATGAAATACCGGATTTGCAGCTATGTGTAGTGCTGCCTGGTTGTCACAGTTTAATAGAGCAGGTTTATCATGTTGCACATGCAAATCCTTCAACAAATATAACAACCATGTGACTTCACATGTTGTAGTTGCCATAGATCTATATTCAGCCTCAGCTGAAGATCTTGAAACCATGGATTGTTTCTTTGATCTCCATGATATTAATGAATCCCCAAGGAACACACAATACCCCGTAAGTGATTTTCTAGTATCTGGACACCCTGCCCAGTCAGCATCGCAATATGCTTTCAGTTGCAAGTCTGATTCACAAGGAAAAAACACCCATTGGCCTGGAGTTCCTTTAATGTACTGTAATATCCTATTGGCTGCCTGCATGTGAGGGACTCTAGGTTGTGCTAGAAACTGACTCAACCTATTTACAGCATAGGTAATGTCAGGCCTACTCAAAGTCAAATACATCAACTTGCCTATAAGCCTCCTATATTGACTTGAGTCTTTTAGAAGCTCTCCATCACCCTTTGACAGCTTAAGTTGCTGCTCCATGGGTGTTTTCAAAGGCTTACAACCCATCATTCCTGTTTCTTTTAAAACCTCAAGTGCAAACTTCCTTTGATTCAAGCTAATTCCCTTATCACTCCTTGCAATCTCAAGTCCCAAAAAATACTTGAGTGACCCTAAGTCCTTTATTCCAAACTTATCATCCAGAATTGACTTTAAATCTGCCACACAATTTGGATCATTTCCTGTAATCACCATGTCATCCACATACACAAGCAGTGCAGTAAACAAAGAACCCTTGGCATACACAAATAATGAGTGATCAGCTTGGGCTGAATGGTTGAAGATAGCTTAGTGTACCATTGTCTAGAGGCTTGTTTTAACCTATAAAGTGACTTAACAAGCCTACAAACAATAGGTGCAGTAGACCCCCCCCCCCCCCCCCCCCCTCTCAAGAGCAAGGCTCTTGCATTTTCTGGAAATTCAATGTTAGTAGCAAAAATGGTAATTAAACCCAAGTTCTTGATCAAACTGACACAGTTGTCTACACCCAAGGCTTTAGTAAAAACATCAGCTAGCTGATTTTTAGAACTCACATGAAAGGTCTTAATTGTTCCATCTAAAACCCTGTTTCTAACAATGTGGCAATCAGCCTCTATGTGCTTAGATCGTTCATGAAATACCGGATTTGCAGCTATGTGTAGTGCTGCCTGGTTATCACAGTATAATAGAATAGGTTTATCATGTTGCACATGCAAATCCTTCAACAAATATAACAACCATGTGAGCTGAATATAGATCTTGAAACCATGGACTGTTTCTTTGATCTCCATGATATTAATGAATCCCCAAGGAACACACAATACCCCGTAAGTGATTTTCTAGTATCTGGACACCCTGCCCAGTCAACATCGCAATATGCTTTCAGTTGCAAGTCTGATTCACAAGGAAAAAACACCCCTTGGCCTGGAGTTCCTTTAATGTACTGTAATATCCTATTGGCTACCTACATGTGAGGGACTCTAGGTTGTGCTAGAAACTGACTCAACCTATTTACAGTATAGGTAATGTCAGGCCTACTCAAAGCCAAATACATCAACTTGCCTATAAGCCTCCTATATTGACTTGAGTCTTTTAGAAGCTCTCCATCACCCTTTGACAGCTTAAGTTGCTGCTCCGTGGGTGTTTTCAAAGGCTTACAACCCATCATTCCTGTTTCTTTTAAAACCTCAAGTGCAAACTTCCTTTGATTCAAGCTAATTCCCTTATCACTCCTTGCAATCTCAAGTCCCAAAAAATACTTGAGTGACCCTAAGTCCTTTATTCCAAACTTATCATCCAGAACTAACTTTAAATCTGCCACACAGTTTGGATCATTTCCTGTAATCACCATGTCATCCACATACACAAGCAGTGCAATAAACAAAGAACCCTTGGCATACACAAATAATGAGTGATCAGCTTGGGCTGAATGGTTGAAGACAGCTTAGTGTACCATTGTCTAGAGGCTTGTTTTAACCCATAAAGTGACTTAACAAGCCTACAAACAATAGGTGCAATAGACCCCCCCCCCCCTTACTGTTAAAACCAGGAGGGAGTGACATATATACTTCTTCAAACAAATCACCATGCAAGAAAGCATTGTTTATGTCCAATTGATGAAGTGGCAAAGATTTAGCTGCTGCTAAAGCAAGAACTACCTTGACAGAAACAGTTTTAGCTACAGAGGAAAAGGTTTCTATGAAATCTAGACCTTCCCTTTGAGTATAACCCTTTGCAACTAACCTTGCCTTATATCTATCTACAGTCCCATCTGATTTCAACTTAATTCTATATACCCATTTGCAGCCAATAGGTATTTTACTTGGAGGTAAGGTAGTTAGATCCCAAGTATGATTTTGTTCAAGAGCTTGGATTTCCTTATCCATAGCTTCTCTCCAAAGTGGATCTTTGACTGCTTGAAAGAAGCTTTGAGGCTCTTGAGGAGCTGAACTAACTGCCAGGACATAAGATTGATAGCTGGGAACAAGATGTGCATAGGTAAGACTATGACTAATATCATAAGGACCACCACAAGTAGGAAAGCAAGCTGAAGCACAAGAATAATCTTGCAAGTAAGCTGGAGGTTTTGAAGTCCTAGTTGACTTTCTGATAGGTGCAGGTGGTACTTCTGGTGTTGATGTACATGTCTGATCTGGTAAGGCTGCTAAAGGAACTAAAGGAAGTTGAGAAGGAAAACAATCAATAGTAGGTGCATCATCAAGTAAGGTATTAGAAGTTTCAACAAAATGATCAACAGAGTTAGGGGCAGAAGGTGAAACTGAAGTACTAAAACAATCAGAAAGCGAATCTGGTATGAAAGTAGGAGTAACAAAAGAATCAGTACCTATGCTGGAAGTATAAGTACCTTGGAAGGCTAAATCTGAAAGAAAAGGATCAACAAGAGTAGCATGTATACCATCAAAAGGAAAAATATTCTCATGAAAAATTACATCCCTGGAAATGAAAACAGACTTGCTAGAAAGATCATAGACCTTATAACCTTTTACCCCAAAAGGATACCCTAAAAATACACACCTTTTGGCTCTAGGGTCAAATTTAGATCTAGTATGAGATAGAGTAGATGCATAACATAAGCAACCAAACACTCTTAAGTGATTATAAGTTGGCTCATGACCAAAAAGGACTTCATAAGGTGTTTTGTGAGACAATGGTGAACTAGGGATTCTGTTGATCAAGTAGACAGCAGTTAAAACACTATGCCCCCATAGATATAAAGGTAATTTGGATTGAAACATGAGAGATCTTGCAACATTTAAGATGTATTGATGCTTCCTCTCAACAATAGCATTTTGTTGAGGGGTTTCAACACAACTTAATTGATACAATATACCCTTTTGTGCAAACAAATCCTTCATAAAAAATTCAGTCCCATTGTCTGTCCTCACAACTTTAATCTTTTTACCAAATTGCGTTTCAACTAGATTATAAAACTACTTTAAACCAGCTTGTGTTTGTGACTTGTGCTTCAACAAATAGACCCAAGTAAACTTTGAACAATCATCTACAATGGTTAGAAAGTACTTGCAATTGTCAATGGTAGCTACTGAAAAAGGACCCCATAGGTCACAATACACTAAATCAAAACAATTTTCAGAAATATGAACACTTTTATTGAAAGGTAATCGTTTTTGTTTTGCTAGAGGACAAATTTCACAATGAAACTTATTTACATAACCATGAAGAGGCACTTTATTTATCTTCATCAAAGCCAATTTGGCATTTGACAAATGCTCCAATCTGAGATGCCAACATATGGCTGAACAGAATTGACTGTAAACACTGCAGAAGCTGAAGTGGAAATGGATTTACTTTCTTCCAGCAAGTAAAGACCATTGTACTCTCTACCCAGACCAATTGTGCTCCAATGAGCAAGGTCTTGGATGAAGCAGAAAGTACCAAGAAAAATAAGGCAATATAGAACAGATTTGGCTAACTTGCTGACAGATATAAGATTAAAACTAAAGGTTGGAACACAAAGTACATCATATAGAATAAGAGCTTCTGAAATTCTGACAGTTCCTATATGGGTTACTAAGGCAATTTCACCATTAGGCAAATTCACATGTGTGTTTAGAGTAGAAGTTATAGAAGTAAAACAAGTAACAGAGTGCACCATATGGTCAGTAGCACCTGTGTCTATGACCCAATCAGTGGATGAAAACATATCTTTATTGACTAGTTTTGCAAAGAAAATTGAATGCTTCAAGTTGGAATTAAAGGACAAACCTAAAGCCATACCTGCCATAGTCTTAAAATAGGAAGTGGATGTTGATGGATGTGAAATGGTGGCTGCCAAACCAGTACCAGCATGAACACCAACTGAAGAAGCCGCACCAGCAACTCCATTCATCAACTTTGTCACTCCATCACCGCTGCTTACGATAGCTGCTTAATGCTTATCACCAGAATTAGAATTAGTGTTGAAGAAAGCCAATAGTTGATCACATTGAGCCTTTGTGATTGGACATTGAACTGATCCAATTGAAGAATGCTTAACCATAGCTCCTTGATCACAAGAAACTTGATTAGCAATAGATTTTCCCTTTGGCTTATACCCGGGTGGATATCCATGAATTTTATAGTACTTGTCAATGGTATGCCCAAGCATGTTGCAATGTGTGCATAAAGGCCTTTCCTTTTTGTTGTTTCCCTTTGTCCAATTTGCACTTCCAAAACTATTGCCTTTTGAATTGACATACATAGCAACAGAATCTGGTTTTGTTGCAAATGATCCTCCATGTCCAATATTCCTAGGAGACTCTTCTTGAAGAACTAGGGCATAAACTTTGCTAATTGAAGGAAGAGGCTCATACATCAGAATTTGAGTCCTTATAATATCAAAATTCTCATTCAAACCCATCAAAAAAATGCATCACATAAGCTTTTTCATGAGTAGCACTTAGGGTTTTCATTGCTCCACAACACCACTTTGGTAAAGGCTCAAGATTCAACAATTGATCCCATAATCTCTTAAATTTTGTGAAATACTCGGTCACAAATAACTGATTTTGAGTGATGTGAGAAATCTCCCTTTGAAGATTGTAAATTTTGGGACCATTGCCTTGTGAAAACAAGTTTTTCAATTCTAACCACATATCTCTAGCAGTTTCACAGTAGATTATACTACTAGATACATCAACATGCATTGAATTGATAAGCCAAGAAAGTAATCATTGTATTGCAGCTTTGCCAGTCTTCATAGAGAGGAGATTCTGGATCGGGCATAGGGATTCTACCATTGATGAACCCTATCTTCTTCTTAGCAGTGAGAGCTAAGATCATAGCCCATGACCAGGAGTGATAATTTCGCATTCCAAGCAGTGATTGTGTCACCAAAACACTTCCTGGATTCTCGCTTGAACTGAGAAAGTATCGATTCTTAGGAATTGATTCATTGTTGAGTGGATCAGATTGGTTGTTGATTTGATCTGATTGGATGCTTGAATCAGAGGACTCCATTGAAGAAGCTTTGAGGTTGTCTTCGTTGTGCTCTGATACCATATAAATCTGGAACTTTCTTTCTAAGATAAAAGAACAAAACTTTATTGATTCAGAAAATGAATGTGATACAAAAGCTGATCTCCATACATTAAGGTTATTCTATATATATATACACGTGTCTCAGATAACCAATTCCCTAATTTTCAGCAAAATTAGTTTCTAACAACTCTAAACTATACAAATGTATTATAGCATTTACAAGACAGACCAATTCCTACAAGCCACGTGTATTATGATCTCCAAAACTATGTATAAACACTTCATGATAAGGCACAGCTTCAATGGTCTCTAGCACATCCTTGCAAGCCACTGATGCTCTGTTTTTGATGCCTCTGCTTTGCATTGCTTGTTGCTGAAATTGTGTGCAAGTGGTGCTGCTCCACTCTTGCATTGCTGTCCTGCATTAATCTCATCAGATGCATCCTCAAGCATTGAACAAAGGGCATTAGTTTTAACATTGTGTTAGTTGTTAAGTGTGGGCAATTTATTTTTATTTTTATTTTTTTGTAGTTTGAGTTGTGGGTTTAGCTTTGGCTGGTGGTAGGTGGTAGCTCTGGCTTTGTACCTTATGCTTGCTGCTTTTGCAGCTTCTTGTTCTTCGTTTGGGCTGTAAGTTGTTCTTTGTATCTTGGCTTTTGCAGCTGGCTTTGGTATCTATTGCTCATGTAGTGACGTAACTGCCATACTTTGTCTTGATTAAAATAAATAATTAAATAGAAATTCGTTCATCGATTCAATGTGTCCATAAACGCCTCACAATTCCATCAATTTGTCTAATAGAGTCCATGGAGATGATACTAATTAAACATTAAACCTCTTCAACCTACTAGATGCTACAAAGCCTCCATGGATTCACGCAAGAAAATTTGTTTATTTATGCTTTTTAATGGGAATAAGATCAGGGAATATGGTACAAAAAATGAAAGACACACATATTAACTCTTGGATGTGCAGAAAAATATTATTTAACTTCCTAATTGTGCAAAATAATATCGTTAGATATTTTCATGAAGTAAGAACAACAAGCAAAGCTAAGGGATTGCAACTCCTATATACTTGACACCAAATATTTTTTTTCTTAACATGCCAATATTCAATATTTCTATCTTTACAATCATAACTATGCATAATGCTAGCATGGATATTGTTGAGACTCAAAAAATTACGATAAGAAAGCCCAATCCAAGGACCAAAATGTTGGCCTTGAGGGAACCAGAAGGCCGCGGCTCACTAAGTACTCAGGCAAAAGAATATATAAAGGGTAGAGCAAAAAGTCCCAATAGTGAAATAAGACATAGAAAAGTAATGGGAAAAAGCCTTGCATAAGTAGCATATGACCCAAGAAAAAGGATCCTTGAAAGGGATCCCTAGAAAAGCCCATCAAGGAAAATGATGAACCCAATGGAGCCCACCAAAGAACTGACCATCAAGATCAAGTTCCTTGGAGGGAAAGGAAAAATGAAAGTGACACATGATGCCACACAACAGGTTTTAAAATCTAAGAAGTGGAAACCGCAACGTATCAGTGGGGAAGGGCTCGAGGAACCTCAGCCAAAGAAGTATGGGAAAAGAGGAAAGATGCTTGGAGGCTTTCAGAGTTCACCCATCTCTGAGCCTTAGAGATAGGTTTTGCCTCGTTGATGTCAAATGGCATCTGAATTGTCCAAAAAACAAACATTCTATGAGGGAAAACACGGCCATGATACTTTTAGACATGGTTTCCTAGAAAAACAAAATAATAAGAAATTGAGGAAGAGAGCCACAAAAACTTCAAACCAAAGAGATCAATTCTAGTACCAAGAAAAAGAGGATAAAGTGGTGATTTTGCACCCTACAAGACTAATATAAAAAGAGAAAAAGATAGCCATGGAAAATCAATCATGTAGCAAGCAAGATAAGAGTGAAAGAGAGAAGAAAAGAAACATATTGCAGGCAAGGAAACTCATATAAAAGTATAAGGAAGCTTTAGAATTTAGGTTGATTTAATTTAAAGAAAAAATATTGTAAAAGCATATTCCTTGGTAATATCCAAGGGACCACGTTGATCCAAGGGCTTAAATCTTACAAGTCTTGAGAACCCAAATGGGTCATTCAAGTCTGTGACCTTTGAGGCTTGTAGACTTTGCGGAACACCCTTTTGTGAAGGATTTGATGTATTTAAATGTTTGACTCATTTGTTTTTAAAAAGAAAAAAAAATGTTTGACTCGTCTAAATAAAGTTCTCTGACATATTTATGCTTGCTTATGTTATTATTCCCTTTTGAATCTTGTAAAATATATGTTATTGTGTAATTTTTGTTGCCTTGTATTTTCTTTTTTGGAGCTTTTGATTTGTAAACAAACTGATTTGGCTTAATTGCCCAAATAAGTTGCAGTGAACCAAGCCCAGTTTGCCCACTTCCACTCCTGACCCCTTTCAAGAACCCTTGACATCATATGGGGTTTGGACCAGAGAAATTGTCCTAAAAAGGGCCCAACAAATATCATTATTGTCTTTATCACCCTAATTATGTATTTGTTCATCATTACCCATAGCCATTATATTGATTACTAACGAGTAAGTTGACTAATAAGTTGATAGAGAAGAGAACACTTAAATAGAAATTGAAAAACCAAATGAAATGAAAATAAGTTAGTGTTGTTGAGTTAAAGTATCAACCACACACCAAAGGGGGTGGAGGCAGGGTGAGGAGGGAATTGGAGAGTTTTGTAATGGGTGGGGTGTTGGACCCTATATTAAAGAGGTGAGGTTCGAACTACAAACATGAGTTACCACTTGAACCTCATTTCTCACATTACATGTTAACAGATTTTGTGTAAGATCAAGTGGATATTAAACAACAAAAATAAATGATTAGCACCAAAGCCTTGATGCATCCATTTCTAAGGAATAATCACCACACTATTATTTGTATTATATTCCTAAACATCATCTATAACAATAAAATACATTTTAAAGTCACTTCTAGTTTTCATTTTTGTAACAATATATTGCAGTAGATAAAAATTCAGTCAATAGAATATATATTATAAAACTTTAGATACATCACACATGAAATCACAAATTATGATATGATTCAGAGTTAGATTTAAAACACAAAGAACTCTCTCTCTCTCTCTCTCTCTCTCTCTCAGATTGGTACACGATTGCTTTGCACCCTAACCTTCCTCTTTTTAGACTTGAGAGTGGGATATCACTACAAGAAAAAAGACCTATTATAACGGGAAAAATCATTGTAATAACTACAAAGTCATTGTAATAAGGTATTATTGCAACGATGAAAAATTTGTTGTGAGCCGTTGTAATAAGCTCCAAGACAATAGGTTTATGCAACACAAAATCTCGTTGCAATAAAATATTTTGATGTAAAATAAGTGGTTACTTATTGCAACAACATATTTCAACATAAAATAAAGTTTAGTTATTACAACAACACATTTAGATGTAACAAGGTAATTCTTGCAACAATCTTAAATTGATGTAATATTTCTTCTTCTTTTTTTCTTTTTCTTTTTTTGAGAAAGTGATGTAATACATTTAAGCTACTATTACCCCCAAAAAAAAAAAAAAAAAAAAAAAAAAAAATCTCTCTCTCTCTCTCTCTCTCTCTCTCTCTCTCTCTCTCTCTCTCTCTCTCTCTCTCTCTCAGATTGGTACACGATTGCTTTGCATCCTAACCTTCCTCTTTTCAGACTTGAGAGTGGGATATCACTACAAGAAAAAAGACCTATTATAACGGGAAAAATCCTTGTAATAACTACAAAGTCATTGTAATAAGGTATTATTGCAACGATGAAAAAGTTGTTGTGAGCCGTTGTAATAAGCTCCAAGACAATAAGTTTATGCAACACAAAATTTCGTTGCAATAAAATATTTTGATGTAAAATAAGTGGTTACTTATTGCAACAACATATTTCAACATAAAATAAGGTTTAGTTATTACAACAACACATTTAGATGTAACAAGGTAATTCTTGCAACAATCTTAAATTGATGTAATACTTCTTCTTCTTTTTTCTTTTTCTTTTTTTGAGAATGCGATGTAATACATTTAAGCTACTATTACCCCAAAAAAAAAAAAAAACCACAAATGCAATAATATATATATATTACCCCAATTATTTTTGTTGTTGCAATATTACTTGTCCTAACAGGTCTTTTTTCATCTATTACAACAATATATTTTGATATGAAATGCCATTCCTCTAACGGGTCTCTTCATGTGTAACTTCATGCATTTATACGTTTACAAGTTCTCTCTCACCATTGTCTTTCAACTCCCTTGCTTTTCTTTCCTTTTAAAGCATTCACATTAGTACGGATATGATAGAAAAAAAAAATTAAGAATTTAAACAGTTTTGCCTAAAAATTATCCATATTAATCCGTGTAAATTTACACTAACACTATTCATTTGCATTTAGTTGTTTATTCTTTCTTTATGTATCTTAAGGATGAAGAAAGAAAATGGATGATGGTTGTTGCGTGTGAAAAAAGGGAAACAATTAAAAAAATCAAGAAAAATTGATATTTTAATGAAATGTAGTGTAAAATTGATAATTTGATGTGTGGTGTTTTGAAAAATGAGTATGGAAAATAGAAAAATTATGTTCTTATGCTAAAATAGAAAAAAAAAAAAAAATTGTACGAGCTAATGCGGATGCTCTAACACTCTATCGCTCTCTCTTCATGCAGCTCATGGAGGAGATAGTTCGAGATGATCAAGTCGTGGAGGAGATAGTGAGAGATGATTAGATTGTGGAGGCCGTAGAGGAGATAGTTCAAGATGATCAAGCCCAGGAGGTAGATTGAGATGATCAGGCCGTGGAGGAGATAGATCGAGATGATCAAGTATGATATTTAACTTGTCATTCATTTCCTTTAGCCTTAGTCTACTCTAAGAGTTTGGATGAAAGCCTTAGTTTAACTTGTCATTCATTCACCCTATGTTGCTCTGACATGATTTTGGGGTTTGAGTAAGGGTAGAGCTAGGATTTCTACTAAATAAAAATTCCAAACCCAAAATCAAAATTTTCTAACGTACTTTTTTTTTTTTAGTTTATTATCATAGTTATTTATTCATCACAATTTGATTTTTTTTTTTATTTAGTATCATAATTTTTCATTCATCTCAATTTGAGGTATACACATTTGCGAATGGTTGATACAACTAGGAGTGTCACGAGGCTAGCTCCAAAAAATGAATATTGAAATAGCATTGAAATCATATGTTCATGTGTGGATTTGTTCATTTTTTGAAACTAGGCTCATGACACTCTTGGTTTCATCAAAAATTCACAAATGTGTATACCTCAAATTGTGGTGAATGAAAAATTACGATACTAAAAAAAAAAAAACAAAAAAAAAAAAAAACCTTTTTTTTATCCTATTCTTATCTTTAAACATAATTTTTGGATGTGGAACCATAATATTAATATTGAATTTAGATGCAAAACCATCTTAAATTTTGCAAAATTACATTTCTTCTTCAAGGTAAACACTTAATTTATGTGAAACCTGATATTGCCCATAAAAACATAAAAGGAAAAAAGTTTCCTTACACTTGTGTCTTCAAGAAAAGGTGAATAAATAATAATAGTGCAGTAAGCAAAATGTGTCAACACTTACAAAATTGCAAAATTATAGTGAGAATGAGGGGAAGAAAGGATAGCATGAAAAAACTTTTATGTTCAGTTTAGATTCTTTGCCTCCCTTTTGAAGGTCCTCTCTCACTCTCTATAGAATCCAAGAACATTTTGTTCATGCAGTAACATTACAAGTTTATAACCTTAGAGGGACATATGATTTAAATACATAACATCATATGTGAAATAAAAAATGCTTACCTTCATTTGTGCTTTGAACGCTTTATAACTCTATTCCCTTCATTGGCATAGAGTTGCAATAATTGACTTTGGTTCTTGGCACAACTTATGACTTTTGGATTTATACGCATCAAAAATTTAAAATTTTATAGATATTGTTTCAATGGTGTTAGTTTTTTGTTGAGTGTTTTTATACTCCACTTATTATTATTATTATTATTCAGTCGATACTCCTCCACCATAGCCAACTGAAGTCAATGCTCCTCCACAACCATCTGAAATCACTACTCTTCCACAACAATCACCTAAAGTTAATACTCTAAACTCCAGCTCAACTAGTACCTTTTTCCCCAAATATTCATTTAAACCACCATAGCCATAGATAACTCCTAATTTAACATTAAAGCTAAAGGGCAAAATAAACTTCAATATTTCATTAATGTCTTGACCTATGCAAAGTGGAACCCTTTTTAAATTACTCTCACTCTCTTGATCAACACCATTGTATGGCAGAAATAAAATTTAATCTAGGAAATAAAGGAATTTTTTTAGCAAGTTGTTTAAACCAAGTTCTTGAAATTCCATGAAGTCAAGATTTACTATTAATTTTCTGAATATTTATCATGTTTTTTGTTGACTGCAAAATACGGCTAATCATTCTTAACTTGGAAAGTTCTTGTTATGTTGTTATACAAATTTATACTTAGGATATACATTTTGACTGTTAGCAATATCACATTCTTAGAATGTGAAAATTGTGATGCTCTAACTCAAATCCTCTTTGTATTCACTCTTTTTATCAATTGATGGTAATGTTCATCTAGCTTTAGTTGTTCGTATCTATATCTTGAAGTCCTTGTTTATTTGAAATAAATATTAAAGTCAAGTTCATGAACATGTATAGTTAGGCTTAAATGAAATAAATTATAATGTTTATTGAGTCTTATGGTATCTCTAATATTTTTGTGATATCATTACAAGAAAAAAAAATGACTATTACAATGAAAAAAATTGTTGCAATAACTACAAAATTATTACAATAAAGTGTTATTGTAATGATGAAAAAGTTGTTGCGAGCCATTATAATAAACTCTGAGGCAATAGGTTAGATCTCGTTGTAATAAAACTTTTTGATGTGAAATAAGTGGTTACTTATTACAACAACATATTTCAATTTTCAACATAAAATAAGGTTTAGCTATTACAACAACACATTTAGATGTAACAAAGTAATTCTTGCAACAATATTAAATTAATGTAATACATTTAAGTTACTATTACAACAAAAAACCTACAGCGCAATAGGATATATATATTGCCCTTTTTTTTTTGTTGCAATAGCAATGTTATGAATATCATTTTGGTGTCCATTCCAATTTTTTCATTGGAACAAAATATGCTGGTACCAACTTGATACCAACCTATTTCGAAACACATTCCAAAATTACCACTAATATGTATAAAAGAGTTATTTATATTATAAATATTCAAATTATTAAGCAAATACTATGTTTTAAATTTTAAAAATAAAAACACTACATATATAATGCTCCATCCAAGAAAGTATAAACTTCCTATTACTTGCAAAAGTCTCTCCCTAACCCACATGAATGTCATCTTTCTCTAGGAGCATTTATTAGTTTTACATTTTTTACCATTCCTTCTTAATTAGAGTGGGTCCTCTTCTCAAAAATAAAGTACCACATCTGAGTCCTATCATGTATTAACTGCATCTTCTTCTTTGTATTTATTTTTTCTCTCATAGACCAGTGGCCTCTGTGGCTCCTCCACTCCATCTTTCTTTTTTCTTTTTTTATCCCTTTTTCCCCAATAGCAAATTTGATCCACTATTTTTCTTCTACAAACATCAACAAAGTAACACAAGTAAGTTACTTGTCTTTTCCTTCTACTCTAAAACCATATGTTGTTTTAGATTTAAGGAGAAGAAAACCTCAGAACTCATTTCGGCCAAATCTTCCATTTCGGCTAGTATTCGTCGGAACGATCAATACACACCGGAACAACACGAAATTTGGTCTGAGGTGGAATAAAAGGAGTTATCATCTTGGTTTGCTTACTGGTATGAGATTTTCTTGCCGGTTCGGCCGGAACAAAACGAAATTCAAAGCATTGTGCATTAATACTTTTTTTTTTATTATAATTTGTTGCAATAATACTTGTTGAATATGTCTTTTTTCACCTATTACAACAATATATTTTGATGCAAAATAAGTGGTTACTTATTGCAACAACATATTTCAACATAAAATTAGATTTAATTATTACAGCAACACATTTAGATGTAATAAGGTAATTTTTGCAACAATCTTAAATCGATGTAATAAATTTAAGTTACTATTACAACAAAAAATAATCCACAGATGCAATAGTGTGTGTATTACCCCAATTATTTTTGTTGTTACAATAGTACTTGTTATAACATGTCTTTTTTCTTGTAGTGTATGTAGAGTTCCTCTCCCTAGGAAAGGGAAACTTATCGGAAGAATTTACATCATCCCTCTTCTTTGTGTTAAGACGAGTCGATGAAAGGATAGAGTAGGACGTGAACCTCCACCCCTTATTATTTAGGTGAGTCACTTAGCATTTAAAGCTAAGGGGCTATTAGTAGATAAGTACATTAAATGTGGAACTGATGGCTTCCTTTTTCTAGACGCTAGCCTAAAATAGTCGTTAATAGATTTGAATTGTTCATGGGGTGGCCCTTACAACTCAGTCATTCAATAAAATTGTACTTCACTCATGTTGTCTAAACCAAGCGTGCACGTGGAATGGACCTTGGAGTGTTGGGTTGATCCCTTCACAACTAATTATGGTGAGACTATTTTTCTGTTAGTTTCACTAATTCATACATATAAAAAAAATATTAGGTTCTTTTTATATTTTCCGTCTTTGTTTTGATAATTCTTTTTTCCTTTCTACGATTTAAGCATGAAATCTACCATTTTCCTAGTACCCTTAATTTAAAAGAGACATGCATATATTACATATATAATCACAAAATAATTATTAGTAATGTAATAATTGATTTTTTTTTTCAATGTAATTATTAAATTGATCATACTACACATATGACATTTATGTCTATAGTCGCTCTACAAGATACCACCTTTACTTATACAAGTGTTGGAATTGTAGTCAATCTTTATGTCATCATGTGTGTGCTTTTGATACACTAGTTTCAATTTTCGTGTACCACTTTATTCCCAAGCCCTAATTTTTACAATCTATATAAATTGTAATTAATGATGATAAAAAGCCCGAGGAGCAAACAACTTATCAAGCTAACTACTAAATATCACTATATTATGAACACATAATTGAAACTAGAAACATATGTTTAAACTTTTAAAATACAAATTAATAACAATATATAGCATAGATTCATGCTATTTAGAAAAGTAATAATAACATATATTGTTATTTATAAACATTAATTGTCAATGTTTCTCCACTTCCCTATGTTGACATCGGTTATCATGTTGATCCTCCTTGACATTTTCAAGATCTATGGACAAAAATATAACACACTTATCTGACCCAATCACAATCTCACATTAAATAAGTTAGCATGCAGGCATACAATCAAATTTGACACAACCTTCCATCAGGATGCTATTATAGTCTCGAGATTAAAAATAAATGATAGAGTTATATAGAGTTACTAATTAAAGTCACACAATTTACCATTGAATGTGACAAAAAAAAATGACCCAAGCAAAATTTTAGATTGTGACATGGTGGAGCCTATAATTGGATTTAACATAACTATCTTATTGGCACGTAGTCACAGTTTAACATTTTTTAAAAAAAAATTGTTATAAACTCATAGAGCTAATCTTTGAAATTGTTAAATTTGTTAGAACTGTTGTCTCGCTCAAAGGAATTCCACTCGTTTTCGGAACTTATAAAACATGAGGTAAGTTGTTAAAAAAAATAACTCTTCATTCAATAGTAGGATGTATCACAAAATCATGACTTTGTCGATTCAATAAAAGTGGCAATAATCCATATATTCAAACCCCAATAAGTTATAGAATAAACAACACCTCCAAGTCCATGGAATTTGCTTGAAAACAGTTCCAAATTCATAGTTGCTGTTATTATAGTTAGATTTTGAGGAATAAATTACCTCATATGATTACACAATCATTTCAACAACAAAGCCTTATTTTATTAATATTACAAGTTATTTCACATGAAATCGACATGAAAAAGATTCGCGCGCGCATGTGCACACACACATATATTTATTTATTTATTTCACATGCATTGGACATGATAACATTGTACATATTTGAATAACATAAATATAAACATTATATATATACACACACGTGTGTATGTGTTTAGAGAACTTTCTTTTTTTGTTGTAATTATTATTTGTTTTTGTGTAATGACTTTTATGAAGTTATATGTTATAAGTAAATTTGAGAAAGATTATCTTACAGTACATTCTAATGAAACCTCTCTCTCTAATGATAAGCTTGTTGTTAAGGACATATTTTATGTAATTAGCTAATCTTTTGACAAAATGCACTTTACTTATAATTTGGTAGATCTATGATGGGTTTAGTACTTCAAGAAACATATTGTTCAAGCCAAGTATTAAAGTCATGAAGATTGGATCAAGAAACAAGTGAAGAAAGTTATTCATTAAAACTCGATAGATACCTCAACAAAAACAGTATCTATTGAGATTTAAGAACGAAACTTGACAAAAGCTGAATTTGTCAAGATCTATGAAATCAGAATTTTCAGATTTGATTTTCGGCCCATGCTGACATGTATGTGTTGGGTTTCTTTTCTCACAACCTTAGACATATATAAGACTTATTTTAAAGCTAGCATAGTTGGAGAACATGGAGAACACATGCAAAAAGTGACTAGTGCCTTATTCTCTCTACAAGAAGCTACTGCGTCTTTTGCGCCTTAGGGTTTTGTAACCAAGTATTTCTTGATCTTCATTATTGATGAAGTGAAGAACTTTGCAGTCAACAATACCTTCATCTTGCTAGAGTTAGAGTTAGTCATGTACTGGGATCTATGCAAAAGGGTGACATTCGTATATTAAAGAGTTCAGAAGTTCTGAAACAGTAACATCTTCAAGTTGCTAGAGTTAGTCATATACTAGGATTTGTGCAAAAGGGAATTTGTATATTAGAAAGTTCAGAGGTTCTGAAACAGTAGAAGGTTTCTACTGTAAGTTTATCTACGGAGATTGTAAAGTCTAGAGACAAAAGTTTTGTACTAAATCTGAAACTTCTCTTTGCTATAGTGAATTGCTTTTCAGGAAAGTTTCCTCCTAGGTTTTTTATTGTGAAACTAGTTTGTTTCATTGGTTTTCCTGGATCATCATATTTTGTCTTATTTACTATTCTGTTGTGCATGATATTGATGTTTGTTTGTTTTAACAAGGTTTATTCATAATAAATCTAATTAACAACTTATGTTTAAAACTTGTTAATTCTATCAACCGAGGTCTAAATTTCCCAACACTTGTGTTCTTTCTTTTGTAAAATAATACTATCAACCAAATATTATGAGTCTTTTGTTTTTGACAAGGAAATGTTAGGAGTATCTTTAAGACTACAAAAAATCCATAACCAAATTTTATATTCTCCGCCATTTAATTTCTATAAACAAAAATAGTAATAATACTAAAACAAAATTAAATATAACCTTAAACAAAAATAAATTTTCAACTCAAAAAGTTGCCTTATAGGCTAATATAAACAGATTCTTAGTCCTCACATCCTCTACCTGCGTGACTATAACCTACAGGGACCCTTCCAATTCGAGGAAGGTCGATGAGGTACTGTGAATGAATTCTGCTATGGAATCAGAGATGTAAATTTAAATATTTTGAAACTAAATTTGGGAAAGAGTATGAGTTTTGTTTTAATTAATTCTGAAGAAGGGTGTTTTAGTCTTTTAGTTTTGTCCCACCTAAGCAAGAAGCATTTGCTTTTCACATGTAGCAAGATTCTGTTAAATATAACAGTAAAAATAGAATCAGCGTGCAAAGTGTGATAGTTTAGAGTGCAAAGTGTGCAGTCAGATGGTTTATGGTGCAAAATGTAATCTAGTGCATAGTTTAAGGTGGTAGAGTGTAATTTTCCCAAATATTATTTGACTTCCTGATTGTGCAAAACAATATCATTAGATATTTGAATGAAGTAAGAACTCCAAGAAAAGCTAAGGGATTGCAAATCCTATATACTTGACACCAAACATTTTTTTTTTTTTTGGATAATTACACATAACCCACCTGTGGTTAGGGCGAAAATCACTTTGCCTACCTGTGATTTGAAAAGTATCACTTAACCCACCTGTGGTATATTCTTTTTTTTTTTCCGTAACTCAACTCTATTAAAATCAGGGGTAAATAGGTATTTTGGCTCAAACTTTGTCTCTCTCATCCCAAAAAAAAAAAATAGAGCAAAAATGTAAGAGAAAAAAGATCAAAAAGTGGTATTTATCTCTCTCCATTCACACAAATTTTAAACATGAAGAACATACCCCCCAAAAAAAAAAAAAAGGAGTAATAATACTAAAACAAAAATAAATATAACCTCAAACACATTTGAGACGCAAGCTTGTAAATAGTAAATAGTATTAAAAAAAAAGTAGAAAATGGAAAAGATTATATGAAAAAGTAAAGCACACAATAATTAAAAATTAAAAATTAAAAATTATAGTTATAACTTAATATGCTCCTAAATGATCACTTAAATTTGTTATTAAAATTATAAATTAAATTTAAAATGTAAATATTTTTATTTAGTGTGTTTTAGACTCTTCGAAACACTTGATTTTTTTTTAAACCTCCTATGGATAGGACGAGGGAGTGTCCCAAAATGTTGGTTAGAGATTTTGAACCCAAACAAACCTTCAAGAATAAGAGATTGTGAGTTATATTCAAATCTTGTTTTACTCCACTCCATGATTATTATTCTTTACATCAAACACAAACATCAATTAGTTTTAATGTAGGTGGGTAAAACTCCAAATCCTTTATTCGATAAGAGACTTATCATTGAGTTAATTAGAAAACCACTTATAGCATTACCATATGGGTTTCTAAGAGAAATTATTCATTTACAACCCAAAAAGCTACTTTATTTATTTTTAATACACCATTTAACATATACCCAATGTAAGGTAGAATTTGTTCCCCCACATTTGATTGTCCTACCGCGGTGCCTGGCGCGGTGCGGGTTTGTCCTCGTCCCGAGTGCAGGCACGAGCAAGCAAGTGCCTAGATTGGACTTGTACTCGTCGAGTCCCACATCGGTTAGAGAGAGCGCCCCACTACCCAAGCTCCTGAAGCATTATAAAGGGTAGTGGGGCGCTCTCTCTAACCGATGTGGGACTCGACGAGTACAAGTCCAAGCTAGACGCTTGCTTGCTCGTGCCTGCACTCAGGGACGAGGACAAAACCGCACTGCGCCAGGCACCGCGGTAGGATACAATCAGATGGGGCGGAGGCAAGCTAAGGCTCATCCTAACCCCAAAAAGCGCTTTTTGTAAGGTAGGAATTTGTTCCCCCCACATCTGATTGTATCCTACCGCGGTGCCTGGCGCGGTGCGGTTTTGTCCTCGTCCCCGAGTGCAGGCACGAGCAAGCAAGCGCCTAGCTTGGACTTGTACTCGTCGAGTCCCACATCGGTTAGAGAGAGCGCCCCACTACCCTTTATAACGCTTCAGGAGCTTGGGTAGTGTACCACTACTCACGCGTGAGTAGTGGTACACTACCCAAGCTCCTGAAGCATTATAAAGGGTAGTGGGGCGCTCTCTC
>NW_027069540.1:406228-695443 GCF_002906115.3 Quercus suber
TTTTTTTTTTTTTTTTTAAGAAACCAGACCCGAAAGCCATGAATTCAAGGTTAGATTTCAAGCATAAAAATACAACTTGTATCAATTATTCATTTATTGATTATGATTTATTTATTTATGGGTGATAAAAACGTTGCATTAAAGGGAAATATGTAGTACTAGTAAAAGATAGTTAAGCTTTGTCAAAAGCTAGCAAGTAAATTACCATAGGCCGTGGGCTGTAATTCAAAATAATACAAGTAAATTGAGAGAGAGGCGGGGGAATATTTAGATTTTAGACAATGAATCAGTGTATTGGTTTGCTTCTCTAAACACACATTAGAGAGTCTCCCGAGAAAAATGCAGGTTCCTACAATTAAAAATGAGAGGTAAGAGAGGTTCTAACATAAAGTTAGAGAGAAGACTAACAATGCATTTTTCAACAAACTCTATGCGAAGGTGCTGCAATTGAAGATCCAGTGGTGGAATGAGCCCTTATTTAAGGGCCTCCGTTGCCTACATGTCACGGGGGTTACCAATGGAGGAACCATTAGTGTTTAGTTTATACCAACCAATAGGGGTTTTGGTCCGTACGTTTGACAGGAAGAAGGGACTAGGTAAAGCATAGTAGGAGCGTTAATGACTTGGTGAAATACTCATAATGAGTGAGATGGAGTAAAGGGTTTGGTATTCCGACATGCGGGAAATGTTGAACATGGAATGCCAAGTAATTAGTGAATCTCCAACATGTATACCATGAAGCAAATTAATGTGTGGATGTTTGGCAAAAAAGGGTAGCAATCAACATGAACATCTTTGTGTATCATCTTTTGGAATGGAACTAAATCCGAATATGTACACTAAATTTAGCTTAAATTGCTGTTAGTTGCTCCTTAATTAAATAAATTTCACTTTTCATAAAATAAAATAAAAGAGAGAGTGTAGGGGAGATAACACTTCGATAAGCCTTCAATTGAGTAGTTAATATAACATATATGAATATTACTTGACCCAAAATGTTTAAGCCTATGAGTTTGGGTCCAAATATGTTATATTTTTATGCAATATGGGACTTCACTCACATGTTTATGCCCAGTATTATATATCTCCCATTTCGTGTGAGTTTTTGCCTTTCAGTGATTTTTGATAAGTCCTACGAGCAACCCCTTGCTTTATGGCTTTTTTCATTCATCAAAATGTCATCCATGGACTTCTCATACATTATCCATGGAAACTCGACTCACACTTTCATGTCCATGGGAACCCAATGTCACAGAGTGATTTAGCGCACCATTAGCAAGACTCCTTTGTTGGGTCTTTTTCCAAGATCATTACACATTCTTGGAAACTGGCTCACACTTCCATATCCATGGAAACCACACACCACAAAGTGATTTAGCGCACCATTAGCAATACTCTCTTGTTGGGGAGATAGCATCTTGGGGAGCATCTAGATAAGTGGTTAATATAATATATAAAGATAACACCACTTGACCCAAAGAGCTTAAACCTATGAGTTTTGATCAAACTATGTTATATAAACCACTCCTTCTTGAATTTCTTATTAATGTGAGACATTAGTTACACGTAAATACTTAACACACTCAAGGAGAGTGTAAAAAAAAAACACTTTTAAACATAAACATAATTGGGCCAAGGTAATTATGCTACCCAAAAGTAACTTTCATCTAACACAACTTAGCACAATCTCAGCCTATAAATTTAGGTATGCACAGATTCACTTTGCTTGGGAGAGCTTTCATCTTATTAGGTTTTAGATCCCTATAAACTAGATTATTTAATCTAATTAATTAACCAAGTGAATACTTAGATTTATTATTCAGATTTAGGTTAAAACAATAAAGTCATATCATGTAAAGCAATGGACAATAAAGAACACAATGATATGATCACCTAAGAAAACCAAACCGGTAAAAAACTTAGAGAGGATTTAATCTAATTATCCCTAAGGTAAAAAGCAAATTCACTAGAAAGAATTGAAGTTTACAATAAAACTTAGATCACTAACATTTTATTGCTACTATATATAGAACTTACTACCACGACCCCATGATAACTTGGAGTCCACGGACTACTTCTTTCCTTGGTCTTTACAACACAAGCACCTACACTTGTGACTTTGAGACTCCACTCAAAGATTTATCAACACAAACTCTCCTATTTGTGACTCTAAGACCACCCTTGAATGTTTAGATCATTAGCACCTTTAATGACTAGAGAAGGCAGCAACTTCTACAACGCCAAATCTTGAGATTCTTCAAGGAATAACACCTGTAAGGTAGGAATTTGTTCCCCCCACATCTGATTGTATCCTACCGCGGTGCCTGGCGCGGTGCGGTTTTGTCCTCGTCCCCGAGTGCAGGCACGAGCAAGCAAGCGTCTAGCTTGGACTTGTACTCGTCGAGTCTCACATCGGTGAGAGAGAGCGCCCCACTACCCTTTATAATGCTTCAGGAGCTTGGGTAGTGGGGCGCTCTCTCTCACCGATGTGGGACTCGACGAGTACAAGTCCAAGCTAGGCGCTTGCTTGCTCGTGCCTGCACTCGGGGACGAGGACAAAACCGCACCGCGCCAGGCACCGCGGTAGGATACAATCAGATGTGGGGGGAACAAATTCCTACCTTACACCCAACATCTCATTTCTTATTTTAAGATACAACACATTAAAGTAATAATATAAAGTATAAACTACTCCAAAGAATAACATAACTAAACATCTCTCTCTCTCTTCTCTTCCATCCTCAATGAGTTGTCTCTCTCTTCCTCTCTGTCTCTCGCTCTCTCAACCACTAACCACCCAAACCTAAACCCAAATCAACTCGTCTGCTGCCCACCATTTAAACTCATACTAAAATCATTCCATCCATCACCCATCAGCCAAACCCAGATCAATCCAACCACTACCACTAACCAAATCAACTAACCATAACAACCACAATTGCCACCACCACATCATTGTCAATGAACAAAATCCATTAAATCAATTATCACCAAAAATTAAACCAATCTCATAACTCAACCACCACTAGGCTAACACCCAACAATCAATAGCTCGGTGGAAATCGAACCAAAACCCACAACCACGATATTTGCTTATTACAACAGTTTAAGATTGGTGGAGACTTCTCTTTCTGTCTTCGTGGAGGCTCGAAGGTAGATCAGAGAGAGAGAGAGAGAATAAAAATGATTTTAAAAATAAATAGACACTTGTTACTGAGAAGGGGAATTTTTAATTGGAAAAATAAAAGTTGATCTCCAAAGATCCGTCAGCTCTATTATGCATACTAAAGACATCACGCAAGATGAAGCCATCAGTCTCTAAGTTGAAGGCAGTAAGCTGAAGGTAGTAAGCTAAACACAATAAGCTGAAGGTAGTAAGCTGAAGATAGTAAGCTGAAAACAGTAAGCTGAAAACAGTAAGCTGAAGGTAGTAAGCTGAAGGTAGTAAGCTGAAGGTAGTAAGTTGAAGACAGTAAGCTGAAGAGAGTAAGCTGAAGAGAGTAAGCTAAAAACGGTAAGCTGAAGACAGTAAGCATAAGAGGAAGCTGATAAGAACAAGCTGAAGAGGGTAAGCAAACCCCCGTCAGGATCCATTAGTAAGTGACAATGTTAGGGAGTCCATGAAGCTCATCGCATAGTCGACAAGTTGACCTTAGGCAATGAAGATGGGTAGCCTAATAAAGCTGAAGGGTACAGGCGAAGCTGACAACCCTAACGAGGTCGTAGGCAAATCTGACAACCCTGACGAGGTAGTAGGCGAAGCTGACGACCCTGACGAGGTCATAGGCAAAGCTGACAATCCTGACGAGGTAGTAGGTAAAACTGACGACCCTGACGAGGTCGTAGGCAAAGCTGACGACCCTGACGAGGCAGTAGGCGAAGCTGACAATCCTGACGAGGTCGTAGGCAAAGCTGACGACCCTGACGAGGCAGTAGGCAAAGTTGACGACCCTGATGAGGCAGTAGGCGAAGCTGACGACCCTGACGAGGTCGTAGGCAAAGCTGACAACCCTGACGAGGTAGTAGGTAAAGCTGACGACCCTAACGAGGGAGTAGGCAAAGCTGACGACCCTAAAGCTGACGGCTCCAATGTATTCTTGACTTGATCACCACGCATGAGTATGTAAGGAAATTTCTTGTATCCCACACTTAGTGCTAGTCTCCTACAAGGAAAGGATTCTGCAATATACGCTCATGAGGATTCCTATAAGGAAAAGACTTCTAGCCCAAGGAAGAGAGGTCAACCCTTTACTACTATAAAAACTCCAATACTCTCACAAACCAAGGTACGCATAATTGACTCATCTCTAGCACTCTAGAGTTGTAACAAGTTCTAACTTGACCTTCGGAGGGTATTTGGCCGGCACCACACTGGTGCTCTCTGTTAGGTCTTCTCCTTTTTGTTGTGCAGGTGTCGCTTCGAGAGTACAAGCATTGTGCAGCTCACTGGTAATATTTTCGGCATCATCAGTTACAATAACTTATGTATGTAAGAGTTTACTATAGCAAGTGCCTAATTTTTTTTTAACAAATAGACAATTGGATGTTGCTTTTTTTTTTTGGGCTAAAATTCTTTTTGAGTTTTAAACTTTAGATAATAGAGAATTCGCATTAGTGTTTGTATAATAGAATAAGATCACATTTTAACTAACAAAGCTCAAATTTCTCTCTCATTAGACAATGTAAAGTTTTGCAAAAAAACTTGGTTACTATGGTAAATCATGGATATATACAATAGCACGGTTCACAATTTATTTCAATATTATATTTTATTTTCTCTCTCCTCTTGCTTTCACATCTCATCATATTCTCTCTCTTTTTATAAAGATAATAATAGAAAATGAATGAAAAATGAGTATTACAAATAAAACAAATTTTAAAATAGATAATATGTCTAAAATAGAAAAATTAAGTTTTTATATTAAAATAGATAAAAATTTCTAGACAAGTTGCTACAAATGCTAGAAGTAGTAAAAAAAAAAACTAAAAAGATATGTACCCCAGAATACACCTAATAAAGTCCCGCGTGTTTGAACCCGGTGAGCTATCAAGTATCCAACAAGCCATCATAAAAGCGAGACATTGGGTCCCACAAAAAAAAACCAGCCACCTAATTACCATCACTCCCAGCCACGTGTCATCACCAACCCAAATAGATACTTGGGGAGAATTGAAAAATTAAATCCTTTAGGAGGTGGACGGTACTATTGTTTAAACAACAGTTTTCGAAATTTAAATACCACAACACATATTTCCACAACACTTTTTAACGCACACATATTATACTGTACGGCCCCGCACCGTATCCTATATTGGGCCTTGGACCCTGGCCTGGGTATATGGCCCATGAGGCCAATCCCCTTCTACCCGGCGGCCCACCCCCGGGCCATGCGTACTGCAAGCCCGAGCCTTGCCTCCTCATCGTTTCTCGGCAACACCTTCCTGAGCAGTGATAGATATTTGACTCTCGGGATGCCCCGCGCTGTACCTACCCGGCCGTGCCACAGAAGGGCACCGCTGCCGAGAACTATCGTAGTGGTGGGAACCAAGTTCCAACGCCACCCTCACCATTTCCCACTCCTACCTGACCACCCACTTACGATCGATAATACTGGACCGCCGGTGGCACTCATTGGCAAGTAATTATGACCTCCCCACTAAACTCTGGACTATAAATACAAGAAGTTTTGAGAAGAGAAGGGTGGAAAAAAAAACAGGAGGGGAGAGAAGAGTGGCAATAGAAAAGTGACACAGAAAACAGTTGAGGGGAGGAAGAGGAAGTAGTGTGTTGCCGAGAAAGAGAAAAGTGATCTCATTGAGTTCTTAGTTGGAGAACTACCCATAGTAGGAAATTCAACCCACCAAACAAATAAGTTGTGAGCCCAAGTGGGGCTGAGCCCATAGGCCTCATTCGCGATTCGCACAAAAAAAAAAAAAAAAACAACAACAATCAAATTAAAAAAAAAAAAAAAAAAACTGGGAGATCGAGGAAGAGAGAGCTCGAGGTGCGATGGCGCGATCGAGGGTCTGGGTCTGGGTCGAGCGGCGTTGGAGCGATGGCGCGATCGAGGAGGCGATGGGTCTGGGTCGACGACGAGGTGCGATGGCGCAATCGAGGTGCGATGGCGATGGTGCGATGGCGCGATCGAGGTGCGATGGCGATGGTGCGATCGAGGTGCAATGGCGATGGTGCGATGGCGCGATCGAGCTGCGATGGCGATGGTGCGATGGCGCAATCGGTGCGGTGCGATGGCGAGGTACGAGCCCGGTGCAATGGCGAGGTGCTGCGATCGGCGCGAGACCGGTGCGATGGCGCGGTTTGTGAGTTCGTCAGTTCGTGGCGCCGGCGAAGTCGAAGGCTCGTGAACGCCGGCGAAGTCGAAGTCGAAGGCTCGTTCTCTCTCTCGCTCTCTCTCTCTCTCTCGCTCGGTTTGGTTCGGCTCTGGCTCTCTCTTTTCCGGAAATCATTTGAAGGTAAAATAAGGGCGTAAAATGATTTCCGGGTCAAAGGAGTAAATCCGGTCAAACTGAAGCTGATTTTCCGGAAAATAAAATTTTCCTTTCCTGCCAAACACTGGGGTCAGGTGGTAAATGATTTCCGGAAATCATTTACCACCAAAACAAACGGACCCTTAAGATATACATTTTGACTGTTAGCAATATCACATTCTTAGAATGTGAAAATTGTGATGCTCTAACTCAAATCCTCTTTGTATTCACTCTTTTTATCAATTGATGGTAATGTTCATCGAGCTTTAGTTGTTCGTATCTTTATCTTCAAGTCCTTGTTTATTTGAAATAAATATTAAAGTCAAGTTCATGAACATGTATGGTTAGGCTTAAATGAAATAAATTATAATGTTTATCGAGTATTATGGTATCTCTAATATTTTTGTGATATCATTACAAGAAAGAAAAAAAGACTATTACAATGAAAAAAATTGTTGCAATAGCTACAAAATTATTACAATAAAGTGTTATTGTAATGATGAAAAAGTTGTTGCGAGCCGTTATAATAAACTCTGAGGCAATAGGTTTAGATCTCGTTGCAATAAAACTTTTTGATGTGAAATAAGTGGTTACTTATTACAACAACATATTTCAATTTTCAACATAAAATAAGGTTTAGCTATTACAACAACATATTTAGATGTAACAAAGTAATTCTTGCAACAATATTAAATTGATGTAATACATTTAAGTTACTATTACAACAACAACAAAAAAAAACCTACAGCGCAATAGGATATATATATATATATATATATATATTACCCTTTTTTTTTGTTGCAATAGCAATGTTAGGAATACCATTTTGGTGTCCATTCCAATTTTTTCATCGGAACAAAATATGCTGGTACCAACTTGATACCGGCCTATTTCGGTGCACATTCCAAAATTACCACTAATATGTATAAAAGAGTTATTTATATTATAAGCAAATACTATGTTTTAAATTTTAAAAATAAAAACATTACATATATAATGCTCCATCTAAGAAAGTATAAACTTCCTATTACTTGCAAAAGTCTCTCCCTAGCCCACATGAATGTCATCTTTCTCTAGGAGCATTTATTAGTTTTACATTTTTTACCATTCCTTCTTAATTAGAGTAGGTCCTCTTCTCAAAAATAAAGTACCCCCTCTGAGTCTTATCATGTATTAACTTCATCTTCTTCTTTGTATTTATTTTTTCTCTCACAGACCAATGGCCTCTGTGGCTCTTCCACTCCATCTTTCTTTTTTCTTTTTTTATCCCTTTTTCCCCAGTAGCAAATTTGATCCACTATTTTTCTTCTACAAACACCAACAAAGTAACACAAGTAAGTTACTTGCCTTTTCCTTCTACTCTAAAACCATATGTTGTTTTAGATTTAAGGAAAAGAAAACCTCAGAACTCATTCCGTTCAAATCTTCCATTTCGGCCGGTATTCGTCGAAACAATCAATACACACCGGAACAGCCCGAAATTTGGTCCGAGGTGGAATAAAAGGAGTTATCATCTTGGTTTGCTTACTGGTATGAGATTTTCTTGCCGGTTCGGCTAGAACAAAACGAAATTCAAAGCATTGTGCATTAATACTTTTTTTTTTTTAGTATAATTTGTTGCAATAGTTCTTGTTGAATATGTCTTTTTTCACCTATTACAACAATATATTTTGATGCAAAATAAGTGGTTACTTATTGCAACAACATATTTCAACATAAAAATAGATTTAATTATTACAACAACACATTTAGATGTAACAAGGTAATTTTTGCAACAATCTTAAATCGATGTAATAAATTTAAGTTACTATTACAACAAAAAATAATCCACATATGCAATAGTGTGTGTATTACCCTAATTATTTTTGTTGTTGCAATAGTTCTTGTTATAACATGTCTTTTTTCTTGTAGTGTATGTAGAGTTCCTCTCCCTAGGAAAGGGAAACATATCGGAAGAATTTACATCATCCCTCTTCTTTGAGTTAAGACGAGTCCATGAAAGGATAGAGTAGGACATGAACCTCCACCCCTTATTATTTAGGTGAGTCATTTAGCATTTAAAGCTAAGGGGATATTAGTAGATAAGTACATTAAATGTGGAACTAATGGCTTCCTTTTTCTAGACGCTAGCCTAAAATAGTTGTTAATAGATTTGAATTGTTCATGGGGTGGCCCTTACAACTCAGTCATTCAATAAAATTGTACTTCACTCCTATTGTCTAGACCAAGCGTACACGTGGAATGGACCTTGGAGTGTTGGGTTGATCCCTTCACAACTAATTATGGGAGACTATTTTTCTGTTAGTTTCACTAATTCATACATACAAAAAAAATATTAGGTTCTTTTTTATTTTCCATCTTTGTGATAATTCTTTTTTCCTTTTTAAGATTTAAGCATGAAATCTACCATATTCCTAGTACCCTTAATTTAAAAGAGACATGCATATATTACATATATAATCACAAAATAATTATTAGTAATGTAATAATTGATTTTTTTGTTCAATGTAATTATTAAATTGATCATACTACACATATGACATTTATGTCTATAGTCGCTCTACAAGATACCACCTTTACTTATACAAGTGTTGGAATTGTAGTCAATCTTTATGTCATCATGTGTGTGCTTTTGATACACTAGTTTCAATTTTCGTGTACCACTTTATTCCCAAGCCCTAATTTTTACAATCTATATAAATTGTAATTAATGATGATAAAAAGCCCGAGGAGCAAACAACTTATCAAGCTAACTACTAAATATCACTATATTATGAACACATAATTGAAACTAGAAACATATGTTTAAACTTTTAAAATACAAATTAATAACAATATATAGCATAGATTCATGCTATTTAGAAAAGTAATAATAACATATATTGTTATTTATAAACATTAATTGTCAATGTTTCTCCACTTCCCTATGTTGACATCGGTTATCATGTTGATCCTCCTTGACATTTTCAAGATCTATGGACAAAAATATAACACACTTATATATCTAACCCAATCACAATCTCACATTAAATAAGTTAGCATGCAGGCATACAATCAAATTTGACACAACCTTCCATCAGGATGCTATTATAGTCTCGAGATTAAAAATAAATGATAGAGTTATATAGAGTTACTAATTAAAGTCACACAATTTACCATTGAATGTGACAAAAAAAAATGACCCAAGCAAAATTTTAGATTATGACATGGTGGAGCCTATAATTGGATTTAACATAACTATCTTATTGGCACGTAGTCACAGTTTAACATTTTTTAAAAAAAAATTGTTATAAACTCATAGAGCTAATCTTTGAAATTGTTAAATTTGTTAGAACTGTTGTCTCGCTCAAAGGAATTCCACTCGTTTTCGGAACTTATAAAACATGAGGTAAGTTGTTAAAAAAAATAACTCTTCATTCAATAGTAGGATGTATCACAAAATCATGACTTTGTCGATTCAATAAAAGTGGCAATAATCCATATATTCAAACCCCAATAAGTTATAGAATAAATAACACCTCCAAGTCCATGGAATTTGCTTGAAAACAGTTCCAAATTCATAGTTGCTGTTATTATAGTTAGATTTTGAGGAATAAATTACCTCATATGATTACACAATCATTTCAACAACAAAGCCTTATTTTATTAATATTACAAGTTATTTCACATGAAATCGACACGAAAGAGATTTGCGCGCGCGCATGTGCACACACACATATATATATTTATTTATTTCACATGCATTGGACATGATAACATTGTACATATTTGAATAACATAAATATAAACATTATATATATACACACGTGTGTGTGTGTGTGTGTGTATAGAGAACTTTCTTTTTTTGTTGTAATTATTATTTGTTTTTGTGTAATGACTTTTATGAAGTTATAAGTTATAAGTAAATTTGAGAAAGATTATCTTACAATACATTCTAATGAAACCTCTCTCTAATAATAAGCTTGTTGTTAAGGACATATTTTATGTAATTGGCTAATCCTTTGACAAAATGCACTTTACTTATAATTAGGTAAATCTATGATGGGTTTAGTACTTCAAGAAATATGTTGTTCAAGCCAAGTATTAAAGTCATGAAGATTGGATCAAGAAACAAGTGAAGAAAAGTTGTTCATTAAAACTTGATAGATACCTCAACAAAAACAATATCTATTGAGATTTAAGAATGAAACTTGATAGAAGCTGAATTTGTCAAGATCTATGAAATCAGAATTTCCAGATCTGATTTTCGGCCCATGCTGACATGTATGTGTAGGGTTTCTTTTCTCACAACCCTAGACATATATAAGACTTATTTTAAAGCTGGCATAGTTGGAGAACATGGAGAACACATGCAAAAAGTGACTAGTGCCTTATTCTCTCTACAAGAAGTTACTGCGTCTTTTGCGCCTTAGGGTTTTGTAACCAAGTATTTCTTGATCTTCATTGTTGATGAAGTAAAGAACTTTGCAGTCAACAATACCTTCATCTTGCTAGAGTTAGAGTTAGTCGTGTACTGGGATCTATGCAAAAGGGTGACATTCGTATATTAAAGAGTTCAGAAGTTCTAAAACAGTAACATCTTCAAGTTGCTAAAGTTAGTCATATACTGGGATTTGTGCAAAAGGGAATTCATATATTAAAAAGTTCAAAGATTCTGAAACAGTAGAAGATTTCTGCTGTAAGTTTATCTACGGGGATTGTAAAGTCCAGAGACAAAAGTTTTGTACTAGATCTGAAACATCTCTTTGCTATGGTGAATTGTTTTTCAGGAAAGTTTCCCCCTAGGTTTTTTACTATGAAACTAGTTTGTTTCATTGGTTTTCCTGGATCATCATATCTTGTCTTATTTACTATTCTGTTGTGCATGATATTGATGTTTATTTTTTTAACAAGGTTTATTCATAATAAATCTAATTAACAACTTGTGTTTAAAACTTGTTAATTCTATCAACCGGGGTCTAAATTTCCCAACACTTGTGTTCTTTCTTTTGTAAAATAATACTATCAACCAAATATTATGAGTCTTTTGTTTTTGACAAGGAAATGTTAGGAGTATCTTTAAGACTACGAAAAATCCATAACCAAATTTTATATTCTCCGCCATTTAATTTCTATAAAAAAAATAGTAATAATACTAAAACAAAATTAAATATAACCTTAAACAAAAATAAATTTTCAACTCAAAAAGTTGCCTTATAGACTAATATAAACGGATTCTTAGTCCTCACATCCTCTACCTGCGTGACTATAACCTACAGGGACCTTTCCAATGATTCGAGGAAGGTCGATGAGGTACTGTGAATAAATTCTGCTATGGAATCAGAAATGTAAATTTAAATATTTTGAAACTAAATTTGGGAAAGAGTATGAGTTTTGTTTTAATTAATTTTGAAGAAGGGTGTTTTAGTCTTTTAGTTTTGTCCCACCTAAGCAAGAAGCATTTGCTTGTCACATGCAGCAAGATTCTGTTAAATATAACAGTAAAAATAGTATTAGCGTGCAAAGTGTAATAGTTTAGAGTGCAAAGTGTTCAGTTTGATGGTTTATGGTACAAAATGTAATCTAGTGCATAGTTTAGGGTGGTAGAGTGTAATTTTTCCAAATATTATTTGACTTCCTGATTGTGTAAAAAAATATCATTAGATATTTGAATGAAGTAAGAACACCAAGAAAAGCTAAGGGATTGCAAATCCTATATACTTGACACCAAACTTTTTTTTTTTTGGGGGATAATTACACATAACCCACCTGTGGTTATGGCGAAAATCACTTTGCCTACCCGTGGTTTGAAAAGTATCACTTAACCCACCTGTGGTATATTCTGTTTGTTTTCCGTAACCCAACTCTATTAAAATTAGGGGTAAATAGGTATTTTGGCTCAAACTTTGTCTCTCTCATCCTAAAACAAAAAATAGAACAAAAATGTAAGAGAAACAAGATCAAAAAGTGGTATTTATCTCTCTTTCCATTCACACAAATTTTAAACATGAAGAACATGAAGAACATACCCAAAAAAAAAAAAAGCTTAAAACCCACCACACAGTCACACAGACTTTCCCACAACTCCTGTTTTTCTTCAGTCTTCACAGAAACAAATGGTTCCAAACCCAGCATCACTCACTCACAAATCCCTACTCTTTTTCAGTTTCATGGGGTTTTCTCGCAGACCTATTTCGCATTCCACCCGAACTCCCGCAAACCCAGTTCAGATTAATGGGTTTCGTACTTGTTCTTTGTGCCACTCTTACTCTCACCCGTTGAATTCTGGCCATGGAGCCGAGTTTAAGAATTTAGGCCATTTTGAAATGCGATTTGGGCAATTGGGTTTTGATCATTTTCTAGTTTCTGCAGTTTCGGATGGTGGGTCGGGTGGCTATGGAGGTTCTGGTGGGAGAGGTGAAGGTAGTGGTGGTGGTGGTGGTGATAGTGGTGCTGGCAACAGTTTATGTTGTTAATGGTTCCCAAATGTAGTTTATGTTATGCTTTTTGGTTTCCAATCCTTTTTTTTTTATTTTTTTTTTATTTTTTTCTTTTTAAATTCGAGGAGTTAGCCAAGGGGTTGAGGGAGGCAATGGGGAAAACTTCTATCTTTCTTTTCTCTTTATTGTGAACCCATAGCCAATGTGATTTCTACAAAAAAAATAAATAAATAAATAAAGCACACCCAAATGCAAAAACCAACAAAACCCACAAATGGTGGCACAAAACCACCAAATGGAGAGCCACAACTCATTAATGGCGAGAAAATTTGTAACCACTTAAGGAGAGCCAGAACCACCATGACGAGATAAAACCACCGGGCCGGGATAGGTTGAAAAAGAGATATAAAAACTACGAAGAACATGTTGATCTCACCACAAGTCTCTCTTTTGAAAAGCTTATGAGTTTTAGGTGTTTTAATTCGCGTTATGTTGTGTTTTGGTGTTAAGAGGTGTTTTTGTAACGGCTAGGCTTGAGGTGGCTTACGAAAATTGACGGAAACATACTACAAGTGGGTTAAGTGATACTTTTCAAACCACGGGTAGGCAAAGTGATTGTCTCCCTAACCACAGGTGGGTTACGTGTAATTATCTCTTTTTTTTAACATGCCAATATTTTTTACCCTTACAATCATAACTATGCGTAATGCTAGCATGGATATTGTTGAGACTCAAAAAATTACAATAAGAAAGCCTAATCCAAGGAATCATATTGTGGGCCTTGAGGGAACCAAAAGGCCCATGGCCCACTAGGTACTCTTGCAAAGAATTTTAAAAATATATAAAGGGTAGTGTAAAAAGGCCCAATGGTGAAAGAAGACAAACAAAAGCAATGGAAAAAAGCCTTGCATAGGAGTATATGACCCAATAAAAAGGATCCTTGAAAGGGATCCCTAGAAAAGCCCATCAAGGAAGATGGTGAACCCAAAGGAGCCCACCAAGGAACTAACCATCAGGATCCAATTCCTAGGAGGGAAAGGAAAAATGAAAGTGATGCATGATGCCACACAACAAGTTTTGAAATCTGAGAAGTGGAAACCAACATATAAGTGGGGAAGGGCTGGAGGAACCTTAACTAGAGAAGCATGGGAAAAGAGAAAAGATACTTGGGGGCTTTCAAAGTTCACCCATCTCAATGAAGTATTTATACTACTTTCAGGAAAAGGCCCAACAATGAGAAGTCGCTATCAAACCCACAGAACCTTCAAATTTTCCCTCTCTAAGCCTTGGAGATAGGTTTTGCCTTGTTGATGTCATATGGCATCTGACTTGTCTAAGAAAAAACTTTCTATGAAGGAAAAGACAGCCATGATACTTTCAGACATGAGTTCCTAGACAAACGGTATAAGAAGAAATTGAGGAAGAAAGCCACAAAAGCTTCAGACCAAAAAGATCAGCTCTAGTACCAAGAAAAAGAGGATAAAATGGTAATTTACACCCTTCAAGACTGATATAAAAGGAGAAGAAGATAATCATGGAAAATCAATCAAGTAACAAGCAAGATAAGAGTGAAAGAGAGAAGAAAAGAAACATATTGTAGGCAAGGAAACTCATAAAAAAAGTATAAGTGAGCTTTAGAATTTAGGTTCAGTTAACTGAAAGAAGAAATATTGTAGCAACGTATTCCTTAGTAATATCCAAGGAACCATGTTGATCAAAGGGCTCAAATCTTACAAGTCTCAAGAACTCAAATAGGTCATCAAGTTTGTGACATTTAAGGCTTGTAGACTCTGTGGACACCTTTTGTGAAGGATTTGATGCATTTAAATGTTTGACTCATCTAAATAAAGTTCCCTGACATATCAATAACAACAAATACATTTTAGAGTCACGTCTAGTTTTAATTTTGTGACAATATTATTGTAGTGGGTAAAAATTCACTCAATATAATATACTTAATAAAAATTGAGATACACCACACACAAACCACAAATTTCAGAGTTAGATTTCAAACACTAAGAACTCTCTCTCTCTCTCTCTCTCTCTCATTATTTATTTATTTTTGTGTAATGACTTTTATGAAGCTATATGTTATAGGTAAATTTGAATAGAGAAAGATTATCTTACAAAGTTACAATACATTCTCATTAAATCTCTCTCTAATAATAAGCACGTGTTCTTTCTTTTGTAAAATAATACTTTCAACCAAATATTATGAGCATTTTGTTTTTGACAAGGAAATGTTAGGAGTATCTTTTAGACTACAAAAAATCCATAACTAAATTTTATATTCTCTACTGTCTAATTTCTATAAACAAAAATAGTAATAATACTAAAACAAAAATAAATATAACCTTAAACACATTTGACGCAAGCTTGTAAATAGTAAATAGTATTAAAAAAGTAGAAAATGGAAAAGATTATATGAAAAAGTAAAGCACACAATAATTAAAAATTAAAAATTATAGTTTATAACTTAATATGCTCCTAAATGATCACTTAAATTTGTTATTAAAAATTATAAATTAAATTTAAAATGTAATATTTTTATTTAGTGTGTTTAGACTCTTCGAACACTTGATTTTTTTTAAACTCCTATGGATAGGACTAGGGAGTGTCCCAAAATGTTGGTTAGAGGTTTTGAACCCAAACAAACCTTCAAGAATAAGAGATCGTGAGTTATATTCAAATCTTTGTTTTACTCCACTCCATGATTATTATTCTTTACATCAAACCAAAACATCAATTAGTTTTAATGTAGGTGGGTAAAGAACTCCAAATCCTTTATTCGATAAGAGACTTTACTCATTGAGTTAACTAGAAACCCACTTATTAGCATTACCATATGGGTTTCTAAGAAATTATTCATTTACAACCCAAAAGTTACTTTATCTATTTTAATACACCATTTAACAATATACCCAACATCTCATTTCTTATTTTAAGATACAACACATTAAAGTAATAATATAAAGTATAAACTACTCCAAAGAATAACATAACTAAACATCTCTCTCTCTCTCTCTCACTTCTCTTCCATCCTCAATGAGTTGTCTCTCTCTTCCTCTCTGTCTCTCGCTCTCTCAACCACTAACCACCCAAACCTAAACCCAAATCAACCCGTCCGCTGCCCACCATCTAAACTCATACTAAAATCATTCCATTCATCACCCATCAGCCAAACCCAGATCAATCCAACCACTACCACTAACCAAATCAACTAACCACAACAACCACAATTGCCACCACCACATCATTGTCAATGAACAAAATCCATTAAATCAATTATCACCAAAAATTAAACCAATCTCATAACTCAACCACCACTAGGCTAACACCCAACAATCAATAGCTCGGTGGAAACCGAACCAAAACCCACAACCATGATATTTGCTTATTACAATAGTTTGAGATTGGTGGAGACTTCTCTTTCTGTCTTCATGGAGGCTCGAAGGTAGATCAGAGAGAGAGAGAGAGAATAAAAATGATTTTAAAAATAAATAGACACTTGTTACAATAACTTATGTATGTAAGAGTTTACTATAGCAAGTGCCTAATTTTTTTTAACAAATAGACAATTGGATGTTGCTTTTTTTTTGGGCTAAAATTTTTTTGGAGTTTTAAACTTTAGATAATAGAGTATTCGCATTAGTGTTTGTATAATAGAATAAGATCACATTTTAACTAACAAAGCTCAAATTTCTCCCCCATTAGACAATGTAAAGTTTTGCAAAAAAACTTGGTTACTATGGTAAATCATGGATATATACAATAGCACTGTTCACAATGTATTTCAATATTATATTTTATTTTCTCTCTCCTCTTGCTTTCACATCTCATCATATTCTCTCTTTTTATAAAGATAATAATAGAAAATGAATGAAAAATGATTATTACAAATAAAACAAATTTTAAAATAGATAATATGTGTAAAATAGAAAAATTAAGTTTTTATATTAAAATAGATAGAAATTTCTAGACAAGTTGCTACAAATGCTAGAAGCAGTAAAAAAAAACTAAAAAGATATGCACCCCAGAATACACCTAATAAAGTCCCATGTGTTTGAACCCGGTGAGCTGTCAAGTATCCAACAAGCCATCATAAAAGCGAGACATTGGGTCCCACAAAAAAAACCTGCCACCTAATTACCATCACTCCCAGCCACGTGTCATCGCCAACCCAAATAGATACTTGGGAAGAATTGAAAAATTGAATCCTTTAGGAGGTGGTCGGTACTATTGTTTAAACAATAGTTTTCGACATTTAAATATCACAACACATATTTCCACAACACTTTTTAACGCACACATATTATACAACACTTAAACAACGATACTTGAAATCTCTTATTAAACAAACCCTAATCTTTGGAGAATGTCATTTTTTTTAATAATATGTTATTAGTTGTTAGTGTGGGGTTTTTTTTTTTTTTTTTTTTTTTTGGTTGTTGTTTGAGTTGGGAGGTTAGCTTTGGCCAGTGGTAGCTAGTTCTCTGGCTTTGTACCTTGTGCTTGCTGCTTTTGCAGCTTTTTGTTCTTTGTATCTTGGCTTTTGCAGCTAGCTTTGGTATCTATTGCTCATGTAACTGCCATACATTGTCTTGATTAAAAATAAATAAATAATAAAAATTCGTTCATTGAATTCAATTTGTCCCATAAACGCCTCACAATTCCATCAATTTGTCTAATAGAATCCATGGAGATGATACTAATTAAACATTAAACCTCTTCAACCTACTAGATGCTACAAAGCCTCCATGGATTAACACAAGAAAATTTGTTTATTTATGCTTTTTAATGGGAATAAGATCAGGGAACATGGTACAAAAAATGAAAGACACACGTATAACTCTTGATTGTGCACAAAAATATTACGACAAAATTATACTCTATCATCCTAAACTATGCACTAAATTACACTTTGCACCCAGTGTTATTTTCGACTGCACACTTTGCACCCTAAACTACCACACTTTGCACCCGGTGTTATTTTTGCTGTTATATTTAATAGAATCTTGTTGCATGCGAAAAGCACATGCTTCTTGCTTAGGTGGAACAGAGGTAAAAGACTGAAATACCCTTCTTCAAAATCAATTAAAACAAAACCCATCCTCTTCCCCAGATTCATTTTCAAAATATTTAAATTTACCTCTCTGATTCCATGGCAGAATTTATTCACAGTACCCCCATCTACCTTCCCTGAATCATTGTTTGTTTTGTTTTCATCATTAGAACATTTACCTCTCTCTCACACACCCACCATCTAAAAAAAAAGATTTTCCTCTAATATGTTGCTTGCATTTGAAAAGGACCTTGATGCAAAGGAATCCTTAACATTGGAATCTTTGAATGACAGTACAGGGCCCATATCAGTGGAAAAACTCTTTTCTTATTTTTGAAGCCACAAACCAGAATACGATGATTCGGGGAAGGTGGATGAGGTACTATGAATGAATTTTGCTATGGAATCAAAGAGATAACTTTAAATATTTTGAAATTGAATCTGGGAAAGAGGATGGGTTTTGTTTTAATTGATTTTGAAGAATGATATTTTAGTCTTTTAACTTTGTTCCACCTAAGTAAGAACTATGTGTTTGTCACATGTAGCAAGATTCTATTAAATATAATAGCAAAAATAACACTAGAGTGCAAAGTGTGATAGTTTAAGGTGCAAAGTGTGCAATTGGATAGTTTAGAGTGCAAAGTGTAATCTAGTGTATAGTTTAGGGTGGTAAAGTGTAATTTTTCCAAATATTATTTGACTTCCTAGTTATGCAGAATAATATTATTAGATATTTGCATCAAGTAAGAAAGCCAAGAAAAGCTAAGGGATTGCAAATCCTATATACTTGACACCAAACAATTTATTTTTAACATTCCAATATTTTTACCCATACAATCATAACTATGTGTAATGCTAGCATGGATATTGTTAAGACTCAAAAAATTACAATATGAAAGGCCTGTGGCCCACTAAGTACTCTTGCAAAATAATTTTAAAAATATATAAAGGGTAGTGTAAAAAGGCCCAATAGTGAAAGAAGACAAAGAAAAGTAATGGAAAAAAGCCTTGCATAAGGAGCATATGACCCAAGAAAAAGGATCACTAAAAGGGATACCTAGGAAAGCCCATCAAGGAAGAGGGTGAACCCAAAGGAGCCCACCAAGGAACTAACCATCAGGATCCAATTCCTAAGAGAGAAAGGAAAAATGAAAGTGACGTATGATGCCACACAACAAGTTTTGAAATTTGAGAAGTGGAAACCAACGTATCAATGGGGAAGGGCTTAAGGAACCTCAGCTAGAGAAGCATGGGAAAAGAGAAAAGATGCTTGGGGGCTTTCAAAGTTCACCCATCTCAATGAAGTATTTATACTACTTTCAGGATAAGGCCTAATAATGAGAAGTCGCTATCAAACCCAAAGAACCTTCAAATTTTCCCTCTCTAAGCCTTGGAGATAGGTTTTGCCTCACTAATATCAAATAAAAAAAACATTCTATGAAGGAAAAAACAACCATGATACTTTCAGACATGAGTTTCTAGAAAAACGAAATAAGAAGAAATTGAGGGAAAAAAGCCACAGAAGCTTCAGACCAAAGAGATCAACTCTAGTACCAAGAAGAAGAGGATAAAGTGGTAATTTACACCCTCCAAGACTGATGTAAAAGGAGAAGAAGATAATAATGGAAAATCAATCAAGTAACAAGCAAGATAAGAGTGAAAGAGAGAAGAAAAGAAACATACTGTAGGCAAGGAAACTCATAAAAAAGTATAAGGGAGCTTTAGAATTTAGGTTTAGTTAACTGAAAGAAGAAATATTGTAAAAGCATATTCCTTAGTTCCTTAGTAATATTCAAGGAACCATGTTAATCCTAGGGCTCAAATCTTACAAGTCTTAAGAACTCAAATAGGTCATCAAGTTTGTGACCTTTGAGGCTTGTAGACTTTGTGAACATCCTTTGTGAAGGATTTGTTGTATTTAAATGTTTGACTCATCTAAATAAAGTTCCCTGACATATCAATAACAATAAAACACATTTTAGAGTCACATCTAGTTTTAATTTTGTGACAATATTATTGCAATGGGTAAAAATTCACTCAATATAATATACTTTATAAAAATTGAGATACACCACACACAAAAGCCACAAATTTCAGAGTTAGATTTAAAACACTAAGAACTCTCTCTCTCTCTCTAAAAATTTAGCCCAAAAAAATAGCGACATCCAATTGTCTATTCTTTAAAAAAAAAATTAGTCACTTGCTATAGTAAACTCTTACATACATAAGTTATTGTAGCAAGTGTCTATTTATTTTTAAAATCGTTTTTACTCTCTCTCTCTCTCTCTCTGATCTACCTTTGAGCCTCCACAAAGACAAAAAGAGAAGTCTCCACCAATCTCAAACTGTTGTAATAAGCAAAAATCGTGGTTGTGGTTGTGGGTTTTGGTTCGGTTTCCACTGAGCTATATATATATATATATATAAGTGAAATATATATATTTCACTCATGTTATCAAGGCTGAGCCTACACGTGGAATTCTTGGCCCTTCTTTAGTCAAGCTCAAGATTTCTTTCTGGGTCTTGTACAACGGGCCTGGGGGTGTTGGGTTGATCCCCTCACAATTAATCAAGGTGAGACAATTTTTTTTTTTTTTGTTAGTTTCATTAACTCATAAAATAAACTTCTCAAGTTTTTTTTTCCCTTTCCCTTCTTTATTTTGATAATTCTTTTAACCTTCTTAAGATTTAAGCATGAAATCGACCTTATTCCTACTACCCTTAATTTAAAAGAGACATATGCAAATATTACATAACTAATCACAAAATAATTATTAATAATGTAATTATTGATATTTTTTATTCAATATAATTATTAAATTGATTGTACTACATATATGAAATTTATGTCTATAGTCACTCTATAAGATACCACCTTTATTTATACAAGTGTTGGAATTGTACTTAATCTTTATGTCATCACATGCGCACTTTTGATGCTGTAGTTTCAATTTTTGTGTACTAATTTATCCCCAAGTTCTAATTTTAACAATCTATATAAATTGTAATTAATCAAGTTTAAGAACTTTAGAGTCCAAGGAACAAACAACTTATCAAGCTAAACCAAAACTGTCACAACAAATCTCTCTAAAGAAACAAAAAACCAAAATCCGACTACTAAATATGACTATATTATGAATACATAATGAAACTACAAACAAATGTTTATACTTTTAAAATACATATTAATAACAATATATAGCATAGATTCAGGCTATTTAGAAAAAATAATAATAACTTATATTGTTATTCTTAGGCTGTGTTTGTTTCGTGTAAAATATTTTCCGGAAAATACATATTTTCCGGAAATGCTATTTTCCGGAAAAAGAAAATATTTTTAAGTGTTTGGTTGTATTATGAAAATTGGGGTGGAAAATATTTTCATGTGTTTGGTTCAATTAGGAAAATGCTATTTTCCTACAACAAATTCCGGCCACAACAACAACAACAACAAATTCCGGCAAACGCAACAACAACAACAACAACAATAACAACAACAATAATCAGTTCATAAAAATAAAAAAAAAAAAAAAAAGAGCTAAGAGATCGAGGAAGAGGAAGAGGCGCGGCGACGACGATCGACGGTGAGGCGCACGCTGGGTTCTTCGGGGATCAAGATCGAGATTGAGCGCTGGGTTCACGGCGAGGTGCGGTGCGAAGGCGGTGCGGTGCGAGGCGCGGTGCGGTGCGAGGAGCGGTTCTTCGGCGAGGCGCGGTGCGAAGGCGGTGTAGTGCGAGGTGCGGTGCGAGGAGCGGTTCTTCGGCGAGGCGCAGTGTGAGGAGCGGTTCTTCGTCGAGGCGCGGTGCGAAGGCGGTGCGGTGCGAGGCGCGGTTCTTTGGCGACGGCGCGGTTCTTCGGCGACGGCGGTGCTCTCTTTCTCTCTTTCCCTCTCTCTGTCTTCATGCTCTCTCTTTCTCTCCATTTTCCGGAACTCATTTGAAGTGAAAATGAGTCCGGAAATCATTTTCACCCTTGACCGTGAGTCAACTGAAAATGATTTCCGGAAAATTGCATTTTCCAGCGCAATTTCCCCCAAAGTCAGCAAGTGCGGCCAAAAAAAAAAAAAAAAAAAGAAAACGCAAAGCTGGAAACGCACCGCGAGGAAACGCGCTATCCAAACTGGGTCATTATGAATACATAATGAAACTACAAACATATGTTTATACTTTTAAAATACATATTAATAACAATATATAGCATAGATTCATGCTACTTAGAAAAAATAATAATAACTTATATTGTTATTCTTAAACATTAATTGTCAACATTTCTCCACTTCTCGATGTTAACATCCGTTATCACGTTGATCCACCTTGACATTTTCAAGATTCATGGACAAAAATATAACACACTTATTTAACCCAATCACAATCTTACATTAAATGAGTTAGCATACAAGCATACAATCAAATTTGGCATAACCTTCCATTAGGATGCTATTATAGTCTTGAGATTAAAAAGTAAAATAAATGATAAAGTTATAAAGTTACTAATTAAAGTTACAGAATGTGTGACAAAAAATTAAACAAGCAAAATTTTAGCTTGAGACATAGTGGAGCCTATAATTGGATTTGACGTAACTATCTTATTGGCATGTTGTAACAATTTAACATTTTTTTTTAAAAAAAGGTTATAAACTCATAGTGCTAATGCTTTAAATTGTTAAATTTGTTATATTTCTTGTCTCACTGAAAGGAATTCCACTCGTTTTTCGAACATTTTCATCACTAAGGTAACTTTAAAAAAAATTTGTGATTCAGTAGTTAGGTATGACACAAAATCATAACTTCGTCAATTCGACAAAGGTGGCAGTGATCCATATATTCAAACCCCAATAAGTTATAAAAGGTACGACACCTCCAAGTTCATGAAATTTGCTTAAAAACAATTCCAAATTTATTGTTGTTGTTATTATCACTAGAATTTGACGAATAAATTACCTCATATGATTACACAATTGTTTGAATGACAAAGCCTTATTTTATTAATATGACAAGTTATTTCACATGAAAAAGATTTGCATATACATTACACACACACATATTTTTATTATTTATTTCACAAGCATTGGACATGATAATATTGTATATGTTTGAATAACATAAACATGAACATACACATACATTATATATATATATATATAGACACGCACATGTGTTAAGAGGACTTTCTATTTTCATTTTAATTATTTATTTATTTTTGTGTAATGACTTATATGAAGTTATTTGTTATAGGTAAATTTGAAAAGATAAAGATTATCTTACAATACATTCTCATTAAACCTCTCTCTAATAATAAGCATGTGTTCTTTCTTTTGTAAAATAATACTTTCAACCAAATATTAGGAGTATTTTGTTTTTGACAAGGAAATGTTAGGAGTATCTTTTAAACTACGAAAAATCCATAACCAAATTTTATATTCTCCGCTGTCTAATTTCTATAAACAAAAATAGTAATAATACTAAAACAAAAATAAATATAAACTTAAACACATTAGACGCAAGCTTGTAAATGGTAAATAGTATTATTAAAAAAAATAGAAAATGGAAAAGATTATATGAAAAAGTAAAGCACACAATAATTACAAATTACAAATTATAGTTGATAAATTAATATGGACCTAAATGATCACATAAATTTGTTATTAAAATTATAAATTAAATTTATACTGTAATATATTTATTTAGTGTGTTTAGACTCTTCAAACACTTGATTTTTGTTAAACTCCTATGGATAGGACTCGGGAGTGTCCCAAAATGTTGATTAGAGATTTTGAACCCAAACAAACCTTCATGAATAAGAGATCATGAGTTATATTAAAATCTATGTTTTACTCCACTCCATGAAGATTACTCTTTACATCAAACCAAAACATCAATTAGTTTTCAATATAGGCGAGTAAAGAACTCTAGATCCTTTATTTGATAAGAGACTTTACTCATTGAGTTAACTAGAAACCCACTTATTAGCATTACCACATGGGTTTCTAAGAAATTGTTTATTTACAACCCAAAAGCTACTTTATCTATTTTAATAGACCATTTAACAATATACCCAATATCTCATTTCTTATTTTAAAATACAATGCATTAAAGTAATAGTATAAAGTATAAACTACTCCATAGAATAATATAAATAAACATCTCTCTCTCTCTCTCTCTCTCTCTCTCTAACTCACTCTCACTCACCCAAACCTAAACCCATATCAACCCGTCCACTACCCTCCATTTAAACTCATACTAAAATCATCCTATCCATTGCCCACGAGCCAAACCAAATCAACCCAACCACCACCACCAACCAAAGCAATTAACCATAACAACCACAATCGCCACCACCACATCACTGTCAACAATCAAAATCTATTAAATCAACTACGACCAAAACCTAAACCCAATCTCACAACCTAACCACCATTAGCCTAACACCCAACAATCAATAACTCGATGGAAACCGAACCAAAACCCACAACCACAATCTTTGCTTATTATGGCATTTTGAGATCGGTGGAGACTTCTCTTTTCTGTCTTCGTGGAGGCTCGATGGTAGATCACAGAGAGAGAGAGAGAGAGAGAGAGAGAGAGAGTAAAAACAATTTTAAAAATAAATAGACACTTGCTACAATAACTTATGTAAGATTTTACTATAGCAGGTGATTTTTTTTTTTTTTTTTTTTTTTTTGAGAATAGACAATTGGATTTTGCTTTTTTTTTTGGGGGGGGTAATTTTTTTTTTTTGGAATTTTAAAACTTTGGATAATAGGGTACTCGCATTAGTGCTTGTACAATAGAATAAGATCACATTTTAACTAACAAAATTTAAAATTCATCCGACAATGTAAAGTTTTGCAAAAAAAACCATGGTTGTGGTAGTAAACCGTGGATACATACAATATCACTGTTCACAATGTATTTCAATATTTTATTTTATTCTCTATCTTCTTTTGCTCTCACATCTCATCATATTATCTCCCTCTCTCTTTTTATGAAGATAATAATAATAAATGAACGAAAAATGATTTTATTACAAATAAAATAAAATATAAAATAAATAATACATGTAAAATAGAAAAATTAAGTACTTATATTAAATGTCTGATTGAGATCCGCTTATTTTATTGAAATTAAAATTTTTTTGCTGAAAGTATTGTAAATAAAGGTAAAAATTAGTTGAAATAGTACAGTAAAACTCATAAATAGTAGCAAAAAGTATAGCAAAGCTCATAAATAGTAGCAAAAAAATATTGGGTCATGCTAACAAGTACCCTTAGGACACTCATTAATAATTCACTTCAGGAAAGTATAGATATCGTTTTTATGGAAAATGAAAAAAAATGTCAAAATATTAATTAATTTTTTTTCATTCCCCATAAAAACTTTCTTTAAATAGATTATCAATAAGTGCCCTAAGTGCATTCGTTAGCATTTTCTAAAAATATTAAATAATAAAATAAATTGGTCTTTTAAGCTTAGCTAAACAGTCTCTAAGAACGGACAGAAATTTCTAGACAAGTTGCTACAAATGCTCTAAAAAAAACTAAAAAGATATGCACCCCACCTAATAAAGTCCCACGTGTCTGAACCCGGTGAGCTGTCAAGAATCCAACAGGCCACCGTAGGTCCCACAAAGAAAACTTGCCACCTAATTGCCATCACTCCCCGCCACGTGTCATCGCCAACCCAACTAGATTCGTATCTATTTCTTCGTCGCGTACTCAACACTCTCTCTCTCTCTCTCTCTCTCACACACACATTATACAGAATCTCCCCAAAAACTTTTTTTTTAAAAAAGAGAAATAATTTAAAATTTTTTCTTTTTTGATGATTTCGAATTTTGAAAAGCTGTAGAGAATTTTAAAATTTTGCTTTTTGATTCTCTTTGTCTATAATATATGGCTTTTTTCACTGCTTCCTCTATATAATTCAAGGACATCAAAACTAGGGTTTTTCTTCTGCTTCTTTTTAAGATCGATCTCTCTCACTCCCACTCTCACTGTAAGTTCTTCTTCTTTCTATTTTTATTTTATTTTTTATTTTATTTTATTTTTGTTGATTAATGAATGCCATTGTTGTTTGATATAGTATATTGTGAATTTTGGACTTTTTTTTTTCTTTTCCTGTTTGGTTTTTGTTTGTTGAATAACGGAGAAAACAAAGCGAGTGAAAGTTTTTTTTTTTTTTTGAGTTTGAAAGTGCTCTGTTTATGAAATTTCACATTTAAAAAAAAAAAATTGTAGTTAGTTTTTATATTTATGTGCAGCTTAATTTTCTAATTTTGTATGTGTATTGTAATAGTAGTGAAGCTGTGACTGTGAGCACTAATTGCTTTGTGTTCAAGTCTAGAAAATTATTAAATATTATTGACATAAATTTGAACAACAAAGGATTTTTGTAACTTAGGTGAATTATCTTATATTTAAAGCTGTCATTTGAAAGTTTTTATAGGTGAAATTATTGTGTTCTACAGGTATTTGGATGTTCGCTTTGGCCCCAAATTCTGATCAACGCGTAAGATTTTTCGGTTAACACCTTGGGATTGACAGGGTGGAGTAATTGCATTGAGTAACATATTTTCAACAAATTGTTACTCTTTTTGGCACTATCAGTGATTTGGTAGGATAGCGAGTTGGGTTTGGAAGTGGTTTTCAGATATTGTAAATGATAATACCATATTGGAGGATATATATATGTTGGTTGTTGTATTGATTGAATTTGGTTGTTGTTGTCATTGATTTGGTGGTTGCCGCCCATATCTGTGTATATAGAATAGGTAAAAGTTGTATTGTAAGGAATGGATGAGTATAGAGATATTGAGATGTTGCTTCCCATTTGGGGCAACAAGAATCCTACAGATAGGTTTTTCATTATATCTTGTTTTATTGCTGCCCTAGTTGGAATTTTGACTATAGCCTATACAGCTTTCCAGTGGAGGAGAAACATCAATCTAAGTTGGACAAAAGCCATAGCCAGGTCAAAGAAAAATCCAAAGGCAAGACACAAAGTTCCTGTAGCTCCTCATACTTGGATTCTAGAATCTGTGTCTCGCGGAAAAAATTTAAATTGTTGTGTGTGCTTGAAGTCCATGTCCCCGTCGCAAACTCTTGGCCCCATGGTGGCTTCTGATAGTTTTATTCACCGTTGTCACATTTGTGGTGTGGCAGCGCATCTAAGCTGCTCTTCTAGCGCCCATAAGGATTGCAAATGTATATCCATGATTGGATATGAGCATGTCATGCACCAATGGGCTGTTCGATGGACAGAGACCACAGATCAACCTGATGACACTTCTTTCTGTAGCTATTGTGAGGAACAATGTAGTGGGTCTTTCCTGGGTGGATCCCCTATATGGTGTTGCTTATGGTGTCAACGACTGGTACATGTTGATTGCCACAGTAATATGTCTAATGAAACAGGTGATGTTTGTGATTTAGGCCCATTCAAAAGATTGATATTATCACCTCTCCATGTTAAGGAGTTATCCTCAGGTGGATTTTTGAGCTCAATAACTCATGGAGCCAATGAGTTTGCATCTTCAGTTCGTGCAAGTATCCGGAGTCAGGGCAAGAAGTACAAGAATGGAAATGAATCCTCTATTGACACTGGAAATAGTGGTAGTACAGGAGACATTTCCACAGAAAGTACAGCTGATACTCACCAAATGGTTAATGGTTCTAATGGAATAGAGGAAAACTGTAATGGTAGCATGAATGTGGAGGTTCAACATCAAAATGGTGATGGAGACAGCAAACTGGATCGGAAGCCCAGTTTCAAAAGAAGTTCGTCAATGAATCAGAAGGATGAGACTCAGTCATTGAGGATGAAACAGAGATATGAGATAATTGATCTGTCTCCAGATGCAAGGCCCTTGTTAGTTTTCATCAACAAAAAGAGTGGGGCTCAGCGTGGGGATTCACTTAGGCAACGTTTGAATCTACTTTTGAATCCTGTTCAGGTCTGATTTCTTTATCACACAATTCCTTGGGTTATTACTTTTTGGGAGATGTGTCAACTTTTTTCTTCATCTTCCTGAACAAGTAGAATTGGAAGTATCATCTTAATGCCTTTGGTTGAGATCATGATTTTTGAAAAGTTTTAAGATAGATATTCTCAGTGGAATGTGTATCCCTTTTCTTTCCTTTTATTGGTAAAGCAGTTGTAACATTCCAGTACACTCAGAGAATGACGCACAAGGTACTTTGTAGCATGGTGAATATACAATACATTAACTTTGAAGTATGTTAAATTAGAGTTGGGTTCAAAGTCACACCTGCTGTAACACTAAGCAATGTTATACCACTTCATAACTTTTTTTTGAGTCTAATATTTTGACGACTTCACCGTTGGATTATATGTTCTTTACACGCATGCCAAGTTTCATGCCAATTGAATGTGTTACTATTCGATCCATAAACTCATCTTTTATGCATAATTTTAAAATACAAAAACTTGAAATTTAAACATTTGATAGATGACATATTTATAGAGATTTGATCATTTTGAAATTTTACAAGCATCGAGGGTATAAAATGAAAATGTAATCCAACAATGGATTTTTCAAAATCCGCATTTCAATAAAAAAATAAAATAAAAATTAAGTTTTGTAACATTGTTTAAAATTACACTAGGTTTAACTTGAACCAACTCATTAAATTATTACAATATATAAAGCTATGGAATCTGCCATTTATTTCTGTTGAATTGATATTTTTGTTAAAATAATGGGATTTTGGATATGTGGATGATGTCTGAAAGATTAATTAATTTTCCCCATTCGAGGTGGCATGATGTGACTTTTTGTAATTGTAATTGTAGGGGGTTTATACCTTGATATTACCTTTGTTGAAATACATTATAGTTTGGTCACGATCATCACTTATGGTGCCAACTGGATGGTATTAAGCAAGCTCATTTAACAGGACAGCTATATGTTATTTTTTTTGTGGAATGACTTCCTTTTAGTCAGTGGGAGGCATTTGAAAAATTCATAATGTGGTCAGCATCTTTGGTGTAGCATGCAACCTTAAACTATCAGTGTTGAAATGTTATCAACTTGGATCATGTTTGATATGCTCTCTTTTATCTGTATGTCTTATTTATTTATTTATTATTATTATTATTTTGCCATTTGATTTTTATCAGGATTTTCCTGGTGCATCTTTTTAGGTTTTTGAGTTGAGCTCAGCACAGGGTCCAGAGATGGGTCTTTATTTATTTAGAAAAGTGCCTCACTATAGAGTTCTTGTATGCGGGGGAGATGGCACTGTTGGTTGGGTTTTAAATGCCATAGACAAGCAAAATTTTGTTTCTCCTCCTCCAGTTGCTATTCTTCCTGCTGGGACAGGAAATGATCTTGCCAGGGTCCTATCCTGGGGAGGTGGTTTGGGATCAGTGGAGAGACAAGGAGGCCTTTGCACAGTGTTGCACCACATTGAACATGCTGCAGTAACCATTCTTGACCGGTGGAAGGTGGCAGTGTTAAATCAACAAAAAAAACAGCTCCAACCACATAAATTTATGAACAACTATCTTGGTATGTGAGTTTTTTTTTTTTTTAATCTTTTTCTTTTCTTTTCTTTTGCAGTAACTGTGTATACTTATTATAATGCTCATTGTAATTTTGTTGGGTTTACTTGGTTTATTCTGAGTTACAAACCTGACCATGTTATCATCCTAATTTTTCTTTTGAGTATTGCAAAGTGACCAATCCAATGGACCTGTGAATATTTTGGTTGGGTAGATTATATATATATATATATATAGGCATACAACTTCAGGGTGGGTCCAATTACATTCAGTTTCTACTACCTGCTTCATATGATTTATTTTCCATTATATTTTATACCACCCCCCCCCCCCCCCCCGGGGGCGAGTGTTCTATGACACATATTCTCATGCATTTGATAACCAATTCAACTTGCATTGATTACAGGAGTTGGGTGCGATGCAAAGGTTGCTCTGGACATTCATAACCTACGAGAAGAGAATCCAGAGAAGTTCTATAATCAGGTAACTTAAACTTCAATTATGATAAGTCTTGAATACTTGACATATGAACTTCCTATTTGGAATATACTAGACATTACATGGAGTTGTCCTGAATCCAAATAGTTGTTTACTTATAACCGACCCTAAACTTCCTTTTGGATGGAAAGGTATATGCTTTTCTAGTTGTCATGATTTGCATCGGAGATATTTTATCACATTAAATAATTTACTTGAAATTTCACTATGATATATTTAGGGAATGAGTAAGAAAATAACACCTATGAACTCTATCTTAAATAGCATTTCCATGGGTTGAAAACCTATTAGATGCATATGTAATTTATCAATATTAAAAAGAGAGAAAATATGTATTTATATGGTTACTAGCAGTTGTTAAAGATAACGAATATTCCCCAAGTTAGGCTTGGTCATTGCTATCGCGAAGCAAATGGTTGTGCAGATTTTCTTGCCAAGAAAGGGCTTACTGAAGCTGGAGACTTTTTTGTTTATGTTGATCCTCCTTTGGAATTGATTGAGCTTATAAACTCAGATTGCTCAGGAATGTATCATAACAGGCTTTTTCGTGATACTTTGTTGTCCCTTTAGTTTTGCTGTTAATGAATTCCAGTTTATCAGAAAAAAAAAAAAAAAAAAATTTTTGCTAGATCATCTAAGTTGCAGTCTATATTATTTGTTCTTGTAAGCTGGTGCAAAGTTTCTNGTAGAAAAAAGGTGCCCTTAAAGCAGATGAGAAATTCTGGTTCATAAATGGTATAGGCCTGCTGTAGGCATTTTCAGTGCAATGTTTCACTTGAAGTTATAGATGATTAACTTGAGATTAGTCAATTATTAAATGAATTTTTTCAACTCACACCTTTCATCCTGCCAAGTATTGGTTTCTAAAGTCACTTGGTTCATTGGGCAAAAAATCAATTGGTTTGAATTAACACCAATGCTTAAAAACGAATAAGGAAAACAAACTCTGATCTTTCTCTGTTTATGTTATGTATTTATAATGTATGTAATTTTGTTGGGTTTACTTGGTTTATTCTGAGTTACAAACCTGACCATGTTATCATCCTAATTTTTCTTTTGAGTATTGCAAAGTGACCAATCCAATGGACCTGTGAATATTTTGGTTGGGTAGATTATATATATATATATATATATATGGCATACAACTTCAGGGTGGGTCCAATTACATTCAGTTTCTACTACCTGCTTCATATGATTTATTTTCCATTATATTTTATACCACCCCCCCCCCCCCCCCCCGGGGCGAGTGTTCTATGACACATATTCTCATGCATTTGATAACCAATTCAACTTGCATTGATTACAGGAGTTGGGTGCGATGCAAAGGTTGCTCTGGACATTCATAACCTACGAGAAGAGAATCCAGAGAAGTTCTATAATCAGGTAACTTAAACTTCAATTATGATAAGTCTTGAATACTTGACATATGAACTCCTATTTGGAATATACTAGACATTACATGGAGTTGTCCTGAATCCAAATAGTTGTTTACTTATAACCGACCCTAAACTTCCTTTTGGATGGAAAGGTATATGCTTTTCTAGTTGTCATGATTTGCATCGGAGATATTTTATCACATTAAATAATTTACTTGAAATTTCACTATGATATATTTAGGGAATGAGTAAGAAAATAACACCTATGAACTCTATCTTAAATAGCATTTCCATGGGTTGAAAACCTATTAGATGCATATGTAATTTATCAATATTAAAAAGAGAGAAAATATGTATTTATATGGTTACTAGCAGTTGTAGTTCTTGTAAGCTGGTGCAAAGTTTCTTTCCATATGCATAAAGATGGGAATCATTATGCTTAACATGAAACTTATTTATGAAATTATATGGAGAGTAGAGCCCATTATGCTAGCTAAATTGTCTACGAAATATCATAATTTCAAACTTCCAAAATTTTGTTGACATATGCTTAGAAACAGATCTAATTGCTAAAAAGGTTGTTGACATGTTATGACTAGGCACAAATCTACTTATATATAATAATAAAAATGACTAGGGACAAATCTAATTGCCAAGTCTTTTAATATTTTAATGAACTTTTTGTTGTTGAGCTCCTGACTCCCTCTCCCCAAACAAGAGAAAGAAAAAAAAGGAGTTGGTGTGTGTGTGTGGTGGGGGGGTTGGGGGTGGGCGCGATAAAACCTTTTGCCTATGCAGACTATTTTCTCACAATTATTATTTATTGTTTGGATGATTTTATCTTATTCTGATTGTTAATTTTGACTTACAGAAATGAGTAAAATATATGTGCAGTTTATGAATAAAGTTCTTTACGCTAGAGAGGGTGCCAGGAACATAATGGATAGGACATTTGAAGATTTCCCTTGGCAAGTTCGTGTTGAAGTGGATGGGGTTGACGTAGAGGTCCCTGAGGTGAGTAATAGTAATTATATGCATATAGAAATGCTATTTGCTTTCAAAGAAATTGTCACCACTGGTTGGGCTTTTAGGTTTTTGGACAGTCTTTAGCATTATTGATGAATTTGGAGGTTTTTTTTTTTTTTTGATAGGTAAACAGAATTTGGAGTATTTATGATCTATTAAATTATTAATATACATACACACTCTAATGGATTTTTTAAATTCTGGGTACTGTTGCCAATGAGATCTAACTAAAACGGAACTCCCTCCAGGGTTTGGTTGTGGGTTAATGAAATATGAGTACATAAAGAAAATATGGGTACCGTAGAGGTAAAATTTTCACCAAATGCAATTGCAATCCTTGTGAATTTCTCTCAACTCTGCTGTTTTCTTTTACAACTTTCTCCAAGTTTTCTGAATTAGAAACAATTGATATGCTTTTTCCCCTTCGCTTGTGACTAAGTGACCCTGAAATTTTTACAAATGTCTCAAATTTTTCAGCTTTCTCTTACTGTAGACGATGACTATAGATGAGAATATGCACTTCATCTCCTCCTCCTCATCCAACTTCTCTTTTGCTATAGAAAACTTGGAAAAATATTAGATTTTTTAGCTATCTTTTTTCCCATCCTCCTTGCCTGCATTACTTCTTTCACCCTCTTTCTTGTCTCTTTTCTTTTGATACATTTTTATATATCTGAGGTTTCTTTATAGACATTTATTGTTGGATTTCTTTGTTTCTTCCCCTATTAACTAATGATTTTGGTGCAAAATTATTGTTGAAATAATTTTCAACCCTGAATTTTTACTGTTCTCAAAATGTATCCCATTACTCCTACAAATTATATGATTATATTGAATATTTGCAGGACGCAGAAGGTGTACTTGTTGCAAACATTGGAAGTTACATGGGTGGTGTAGATCTGTGGCAAAATGAGGATGAAACTTATGATAATTTTGACCCACAATCTATGCATGATAAGGTACTTGAGGTTGTGAGCATCTCAGGGACATGGCACCTTGGGAAGCTTCAGGTAAAGTGGTTTCTTCATCATTCTCTTACTGATGTGTACACTTCTATTTTCTACTTTTGAGAAATTCAATAATTCTGTTAATGTGAAAAAGTTATATATATATGTACTTGATGTATTCTTGTCAAATTCGAATTTCTTTCCGGATTAGGGGGATCTGTATTCTTTTTATTCTCTAGCTGGTGCAGCATGAGGGTTTTTGGAATTTAAGGAAAGTTAAATAGCCCTAGAGTAACACGCTTCATCATGGTGGTGAAGACATAAAGCACTTGGCTATAAAATATTTAATCCAGAGGTGAAGTCAATGCCCTTTTGGCAGAGATACAGAAGTTTATGCTCTATTTGGCAATATTGATTTTCCAGTTTTTCTAAATCATAGGGTCAACAGGAAATTTTTTTTGCCTCTATTTGGATCTGGAATCCTGGTGCTACTTTGGATTTTGAGCTTGTGAAATGCCTCTGAACTGCTTTGTTGTTTGTAAACAGGTTGGCCTTTCTCGTGCTCGAAGACTTGCACAAGGGCAAATGATTAAGATACAGCTCTTAGCTGAATTGCCTGTTCAAATTGATGGGGAGCCTTGGATTCAGCCTCCATGTACATTGGCAATATCCCATCATGGCCAGGTCCCCCTTTCCCCCACACCTTCATTACACTACGTATTTTTATTATCTTTGCAATATTTGGATTTTCGTTACCCCTTTATGTTGGATATCATTTTAAATTCCTATTTTGACTTGGTTATCTATTTGGGTTTCCTTGGTGTGGCGGAAAGTTTATTCGTTGTCAAAGAATTAATGTTGTATTTCTTGTTCACTAAGGAATAGGAATTAGAGCTTTATTATGATAGACAATAAGAGTTAGATCTAAGAGCTTTATATATAGGTATTGCATTAAAAGGTTTGATGGCTTTGGCCGAGTGTTCATTCTCACATGAGGAGGAGGAGAATACTTAAAGAAGAAGATGGTGTGGTTTCTTCAAAGAATTTTTTAGTATTTCTTTTGGGGTTTAAGAACACCCATGTGTGTGAAATAAGAGTTTTATCTATTGTTTGAGTGAGAGTGCCAATAGGTTTTTGGTGCTTTGTGGACTGTTTTTTTTGATAAGGGGCTTTGGACTTGTGAGTGTCAAGTTTGTAAGTTCAAGTTTGTTCTGGGTGTATTGGGATTTGGTTAGTGTTTTTGATAGCTTTTGGATGTTTGTGTCTGTGAGAGGTTTTGAGTTGTTTGTGAGAATATGTTAGTGAGATTTGGTTGAGAGTGTAATTCATATCATTGATGGTGGATTTAGTTGATGTTACCCACGGATGTAGGTATGAAATTGGCTGAACCATGTTCCGTACGCTTATGCTAGTCGCAAATTCCAACAAACTAGTATTAGCACGTCTGCTGTCCAACACTACATTATTTCCATGATTTTATCAATTAATTGAAATTGTTCAACTATCAAGTTGCTGAGAGTTTCATCTACCTGCCAGCACCAGCTTATTTGGCTTTTTGCTAAAAGTGGGTTATGTTTGTACCCAAAAAAAGTTAGGTTTTAAAAACCTGTACTTAGGGCGTGTTTGGTAAATTATAACGGAAATTACATAAGAATAGGAATAGGTATTACAAAAAATACAAGATGTTGTAATGTAACACTTATTACTATTCATTTATTTGGTGACAACGCAATAATAAAACTCTAAAAACAATTGAATGAAAGCATTTTAATCAAACTTAAAATATATTTTAGGAAATATCTTACTCATATAATTATATTTCTTAAAAAAATAATATTTTTTAAATTTGAAAGAGAGATTAGTTATTTTTTATGATTTTTTATTTTCATAATTGTTATGTGCATATGGAAAGTTTGTTTATTTGGAAATATATTAATTTTAGAAATTAATATACCTATTATGTACTTATCATTAGAGAAAAAAAAAAGGGAGGGGGGGGGGGGGGGGGGAGGGGGGAAGAAATAAACAAACAAAATTTCTGTAATTGTTAGAATATTTTTCTCCAATTTTTGCTCTAATCAATTCCAAATTTGTTGATTTCAAAGGTTTCCTGTTGTTTTCTCACTATATTGTTTCCATTTGATGCCTACATCATTTCTTGGTTTCTATGTTGTAAAAATGTTTTTCTGAAACTTTGCTTTTTACTCTACTTATAATCCTCTTTATAATTTGATTGTTTTTTAATTACTTTGGACTCTGCAGGCCTTCATGTTGAAAAGGGTGGCTGAGGAACCTCTTGGTCATGCAGCTGCCATAATCACTGATGTCCTTGAGAATGCCGAGACAAATCATGTCATCAATGCTTCACAGAAGCGATCTCTTCTACAAGAAATGGCACTGAGGCTGTCCTAGAGTTTTTTTTACTAGGTCCTCCAGTTAGTGGTTAGGGTTTTGGTTGCAGTAGTTCTTTTTGATAAACCACTTATATCCATTTCTCAGGTGTCATATCTTGTGGTTATGTACTGCTTCTATGTGAAGCATGCTTGTAAATGAAACCTTATTTTAATATCAATAGGAAGAAGCATTTTGAATCATCTTCACAAAAGTTTTGGGTTTTGACTAAGATACGATGTGAATTAGAATTCAATGTTCTGCACTCTTCTGGTTTGAATTTAAGCTTGGCCTGTTTAAAATGGAAGGCAGTTCTTTATTGTGTTTGCTTCTAAATGAAACCTTATTTAATATCAATAGAAAGAAGTGTTCAGAATCATCTTTACAAAATTCTTGTGTTTGACTAATATTAGATGAGAATTTGCATTCACTGTTCTGAACTCTTCTGGGTCGAATTTAAGCTTGGCCTGTTTAAGATTGTAAGGCAGTTCTTTATTGTGTTGGTTCTCTTTACAAGAGAAGGTACTAATGTATCTTGGCCGTGGATCTAGAGGAACTTTTGATGTTAAATGCTTTCGCTAGTGTGCCCTGAATGTCAAGAAAAAGGATATTAAGTTGTGTATTGATCAAACTGACATTTTTTTTTGTTAAGTGCAGGACCTTGCCAATGGATCCAATCTCTGAGCTAGAGGCTCGCAGGTGTCGAAAGTTGTAACTTGCATTTGGTCCTCTATTCACACGGCTAGAAATTCAAGTTAATATTTTTGGTTGGTAAGGTACACATTTAATTGGATTTTGAATCCATAACCTTGCTTTCAGATTTCTATCTATGAGAGTAGGTGGTTCATTAATTTAATACTGTAATAAATACTGGCCTGAAACACAAATAACTTGATTGAATAGTTCTTTTAACATGCTAAGTTTTCCTGGCTGAAAATAAATACAAAGTCTGCACAAATTCAAGCATGAGCAACGCTATACAAGCTGGATTTTCTTTCAGTTGCATTATGTACAATAGTTGACTGCAAAGTTTGGTCAATCTTCCAGCTAATGAGCTCAGAAACTGGCAAATAGAGAGTTGGTTCTTAATGATCCATGTCAATGATCCTTTTTCTGCTCATTCCTTAGCAATCCTTGTTTAACCTTCTTCCAGAGCCGTGTTACAAATCCTCCTGAACCCTCATTTGTATCTGCCATGCTCATCCTTTTGTCAAGGACTGCACAGGCAGGTAGCGAAGATGAAGCTCTCCATGATGTCTTTGCATTTTCTTTGTAGATACGGCCTAGCTGTTGGCGGTAGAAGGGAGAATTTTTTAAGTGGCACAGGTATGGTGGAGAAGACACATTTGAGGCTTGAATAGCCTTGTTGAGCTGATGGGTTATAGCGCGTAGCTCAAAAGAGTCATATAGGGTGCTGCCATCATGCTTAGGGCTCACCTTAAGATTCTTGATAGGGCTCAGTGTCCAGAACTGGGCATGAGTTTGAGGGGTCCTTGATGATGCCTGTTTCTCCATTAGGAGTTGCATGGAAGTAAACAGGTAGTATATTTGGTTTGAAGCCTCTCATATTGGGGTTGTATTGGATTGAATGTGTTCCTATTATATGTATGGAGATGCCTTGTAAGTAACGTGGTTAGGTGCATGCTCAACAAGAATTTTGCCTTGTTTTCTACGCGTCAAATTTGATATGAACTGCCGTGTTTTAATTATAGGACATTGTGAGAGTTAACTAAAGGCTATATTTGGCGTCACAAACAAGGCCACAAGGGGCACTTTGCTAATGCTGTTCTAAATCGGACAGGAGGGTACAAACATAGGTGGCTTTCCTACTAAAACGTTACCATAAAAGTATCTTACTCATTAGATATAGTGAGCTATAGATACTCCAACCCCACCAAGGCATCAACGAGCACTACGCCTAGTTACCATGAAAACATCAAAGGGTAAATCAATTAACAATTTTTTAAGGGGTTACTTTTGGTAGGCAAGTTGATGATCTAACTACAAATTGGCATGTAAATCAATTAACAATTTTTTAAGGTGTTACTTTTGGTAGGAAAGTATAGTATAGTGCAATTCTTTTAGTTGGATTAAGATTCTCGAGTTTTCAGGGTGATTCCATCGAGTATCTAAAATTTTATTCATTCGTTTTGAAACATGTGTATAATTTATCATGTTATTAACATTTAAGAAAATATAAACCATCACCATTATAATATATCTTTAAAATTATGGATGATGTATAAACCTAATCAATTCATTTTAAGATGGATAGGCAAGATTTTAGGAACTCTATAGTAAGTTTTTTTTTTTTTTTGTTTGGTACTGAGTTACTCTTAAGAATTCTTGAGGATTCTTTTTTTTTTTTTTAGGAACAACTCTTGAAGATTCTAATTCGTTTTACTTACAATATATTAGTTAGAATTTGATCAAACAATAGAATAGTCATTTATTTGGGATTTAATACTTATCCTAAAGACCAATTTAATTTTGTCAGGGGGAATAAAGGGGCTAGGTGGGCTTTTCATTGTTATGATAAATAAAAGTTCTTTGTTCCACTTTACAGGGTAATTAACTAATTATAGGTTGAAACTCTTTCTCAAAAAAAAAAAAAAAACTAATTATAAATGTCTAGAAGTATACTAAATGTGTATTCATTTCTCTTAATAATAGCGGATCTCACTAATTAAATTCATGGTGAAACCTACTATTCATGTGAGAGGAGCGCTTAAAAAAAATCATGTGAGAAGAGAGAATATGCATTTATTGTACTCTGGAGTATTCTATAATTTTTTTTATACTCCATTAATTGCAATTTATCACATATTTTTTTTTTTTCCTTTCCTATAAAACAACTTGAATTTAAAATTGACAAAAATCATATATAGTTGAGAGGAGTGATAATATTTGACATGACATAGTTTTTACGTAGTTGTTTAGTGTAAGTGGGTTCATATTAATTAAAGCATTTATTTTTGTTTGAGTTGCTTGCAAATCAACTTGAAATGACTCGGTTTAGATTGTGTATTTTTAAATTTGGTGGAACTTCATTATATTGAAAAAGTAACTTTTAACATTTAACTTTTAGATTATATAATATTACCATATTAGTACGTTTAGTACTTTTAGTTGATGTTATTATGAAATATAATTTATGTAGAATATATTTATTTATAATTATAATAATTTAATGTTTATAAATTATAAAAATATGTTAATACTATAAAATGGGTTGAAATAGGTTGTGTTTGAGTTAAACAAACTAGAAATATTTATTAAGCATGCTAGTGACTCATCGCATCAACTTCTTAAAAACATGCCATGTTTAAAGGTTTTTGATATTACTATTATTAAATAGGTTGGGTAAGGATTGACCCACAACACAACAAAACATGAACCCACTAATATGAATTCAATCCTAAAATAGCATTTTATATTTAGTTGAGTATAAAATTGAATATAAAAAGTAGGATAGAAAAGTTTATTCTTATAAGACTAATAATGATGTATGTTGTCATCTTTTTTTCCTCTAACGATGGTAGTGACCATAGTGATTAATCCTTTGTTGTTTCTCTCTTCTAAAAAAAGGTAGTCACATATTTAAACCATAAAACTCAAGTTTGACCTAGTGAGTGAGGAGTTTCCATGTGACAAAGGAAAAATTAAATATTGCATAAGAACATGTTTGGAAGCATAAGAATATTGCATAATAAAATATTAGGAAGACTAGTCATTTTCAGAAAAGTACAAAGCACATGAATATATGTCAAACCCCCACACTTTAATGGACATACTTCCAAAACAAGGAACACAACTCAACTATACAATGTATAACAAAGTCACCTTCAACATGTAATTCCATTGGACCACGTGGCACACAGTATAACACTTGTCCTCTTTTCCACACGTGTGCTTCAGTGATTGATTCCCTATTAAACCGTTGCATCTTCAAGTCAAGATTCATGCACTTGTAAATTAAATTTACAAAATTTAATCTTTGCTATATTATAGACCCTATTCTTTTATTTGATCCTGGTGAGTTTTTTTTTTTTTTTTTTTGGGGTAAAAAGATGGGTTATTTACATATTTATATTTATTTATTATTCATTAAGAGTTTTATACATATCACACAATATGATCCCTATATAAGTAACCTACTATATTTGCATTAAAAAAAATAACTATTCCTTTTTTTTTTTGGGGGTAAAAGATGGGCTATTTCTTATTTTCATATTTATTTATTCATTAAGAGTGGTGTACATGTCACACAAGAAGATTCCTATATAAGTAACCTACTATATTTGAATTAAAAAAGCAAAAAAAATGGAAACCTACTATATTTGCATTAAAAAAAATAATTCTTTGCTTTTATACTGGTGAGTTTAGTTTTTCTTTTTTCTTTTTCTTTTTTTTGGGGGTAAAAGATGGGTTATTTACATATTTATTTATTCATTAAGAGTTATGTACATATCACACAATATGAATCCTACATAATAAAAAACAAAATTACCTGCCATATACGTGACTTGTGAGGTGCGTTGAAAAGCAAGTACAACGAATATGCTCAATAGTAAGATAAATGCTATGTTTACAATAATTTCATAACAAATCCTAAATAGTAAGTTGTTATCATTGTTATTGATATACAAAAAAGTAATTTTAGTAGTAGGTTAAAATTAAAACCGGTAACAACTTACCACCTAAGATTTGTTTTTATTTTTTATAAACCACCTAAAATTTGTTGTGAATGTACTATAAAAATGTTACGAACATAACACTTCTGGAGCAATTACAGACCTCCTATTTTAACCGAATTATTTTCTAGTTTCCTAATCAGCATTATATATACCTACTCACAGTTTAAAGGAACTTGCAATTTGGTTCTGAGCAAACCACCTCTCTCTCTCTCTCTCTTGTAGTATACTTCACGCTTTCCATTCCATCAAACTCTTTTGCTGCTGATTTGTGGGCATTTTCCAAGGTATCAACAGGTTAATTTTCATTTGTTCCTTTTAAATCAAGCTCTCTAATAGCCACTTTATTTATTTATTTATTTTAATTTATACATCTATGTACTAATCCCGTGGCTTTGATCTCACTCAATCACCGTTTCAACCCCACCAAGCACGTTGTTTCTGGGCCATGAAACGTTTTGTTTACTAGAATTGTTAAATTTTTTATTAAGAATGGGAAGAATTTCAACTAACAGCGTTCATTATCAGGCTAAGACATTAATAATTTTTTTTGGTATAAGTGGCGTTCAAAATTCAAATCTCTTATTAAAGAGAAAATTTTACCAATTAAATTAACTAGTCGGGAGTACAAGTAATTGTGAAATTTTTGGGACCAGTTAAAGCCTCATATGTCACATCACATGAAAAAGTATCCACGTAAGAAAATCTTGTGTGCGTACTTTGTGTTTTATTGATATGAAAATTACTTTTTGACTTTTTGTGAGAATTGGGTTTTGTACCAAACTCATTTTTTTAGTATATCCCTTGAAAATTTTATCCCAAAAACACAATATTTTATTTTTTAAAATATTTTGTTTTTGTGTTTATCCTAATTTCAAATCTGGGTTTATAAAGATATTGATAATGATTTGATATACATAGAAGTCTTAAGTGGTGGGTGGCTTAACTAGATTTCCCTTGTTTGTTATTTGAAGGTGTGTTTGAAAAGTGTTGAACATTCCAGTCCACAGTTTAAATCTGACTTAGCTTTGCTTTGTAAAAGTACAGAGCAGCAGTTTAGATCATAGGCGGTATTTAAGGAGATGTTCGTGTCCTTATTTCCTTGCCTCACCTAGTATTCTAGTACATATATTCCCTCTTCTTCCGTCTCTTTTATATTGAAGTTTATATAATTAAGGTACTTTTTTTTCAAAGACCTTTTTAGTAAATAACACTTGTTAAAGCTTTGGTCGAATGCTTTATTATTCTTATTTTTTCTGAGTGTTTGCTGCAGAGTTTTTCTCTTTGTTCTCGTTAATGAGTCTGGTAATTAAAGTTTTGGTCTTATTTAACGTGAATTGCTATCTAAAAATGCCCGGGTTGTGTTTGTTGGGACCATTGGGAATTTATTTTGATACAAGACTAGCCTCTCATAGCCTAAGAAGGACTTTCTAAGATTTATTGTCTTGCTTTTTTTCTTTTTTTTAACCTCCTGGTTCAGAAGATTTAGATTCCAATTCAAGTTTGTTTATTGTTCTTTGTAGTTTAAGCATGAACATTTTAATGGTATAGATCAACCATATTATTATGGATCAATTATTGTAAAACTTCACATAAGATTTGACTGGCAAAGTGATTAAATGTTATATTTTATCTTGTTTTGGGCAGTAATCAACCGTTAAGTTCTAGTCCTTTCTTTCAGTTCCTGTTCAGATCCATATATGCTTGCTTTGGTTTCACTTGTAACATGGACATATATGACTCAACCTTCTGTGATAGTTAATAGGTTCTAACCCATATTCCATAATTCAGTTGCTGTTGAATCAAAACTAGGCAGCCTTTTAGCAGTGGTGATGGGACATCAATGTAGTTGACTATGAATAGAACAAGTGTAATATTTGACCTGCTTTGTAGTACGTGTCTGTATATGTGCAAAAATTTTCTGCAACAATAAAAAGAGAGCTTAGTTTGATGTATTATATATGATGCATGATTTTTTGCCCCCTCAGGAATTTAACCAAAGAAAATGGTGAAAATTTGCTGCATTGGAGCTGGGTATGTTGGAGGTCCTACCATGGCAGTCATTGCCCTCAAGTGCCCCTCAATTCAAGTGGTTGTTGTTGACATCTCTGTCTCTCGTATCACGGCCTGGAACAGTGAACAGCTCCCCATTTATGAGCCGGGTCTTGAAGATATAGTGAAGCAGTGCAGAGGAAAGAACCTTTTTTTCAGCACTGATGTGGAAAAAAATGTTGCAGAGGCAGACATCATTTTTGTTTCAGTTAACACCCCAACCAAAACTCAGGGCCTTGGAGCTGGCAAAGCTGCAGACCTGACATATTGGGAGAGTTCAGCCAGGATGATTGCTGATGTTTCAACATCTAACAAGATTGTTGTTGAGAAGTCAACTGTCCCAGTGAAAACAGCCGAGGCAATTGAAAAGATCCTCTCTTTCAATAGCAAGGGCATCAACTATCAAATTCTCTCAAACCCGGAATTTCTTGCTGAGGGAACAGCTATTCAGGACCTCTTTAACCCTGATCGGGTTCTCATTGGAGGGAGAGAAACCCCTGATGGCCAAAAGGCAATTCAAACATTGAAAGATGTATATGCGCATTGGGTGCCTGAAGACAGGATCATCACAACCAATCTCTGGTCAGCAGAGCTCTCCAAGTTAGCTGCCAATGCTTTCTTGGCCCAGAGGATTTCGTCTGTCAATGCTATGTCAGCTCTCTGTGAGGCAACTGGGGCAGATGTTTCACAGGTTTCCCATGCTGTTGGTAAGGACACCAGAATTGGATCCAAGTTCCTTAATGCTAGTGTTGGTTTTGGTGGATCTTGCTTTCAAAAAGACATACTCAACTTGGTCTATATTTGTGAGTGCAATGGCCTACCTGAAGTTGCCAACTACTGGAAACAAGTCATTAAGGTGAATGACTACCAAAAGAAGCGGTTTGTGAACAGGGTTGTCTCTTCAATGTTCAACACAGTTTCTGGTAAAAAGATTGCCATACTTGGGTTTGCCTTCAAGAAGGATACTGGGGATACAAGGGAAACGCCAGCAATTGATGTGTGCAAAGAGCTGTTGAGAGATAGAGCACGGTTGAGCATATATGATCCACAAGTCACCGTGGATCAGATCCAAAGAGATCTCTTGATGGACAAGTTTGATTGGGATCATGCAGTTCATCTCCAGCCAATGAGCCCTAGTACTGTGAAGAAAGTGAGCATAGTTTGGGACGCTTATGAGGCTGCAAGGGATGCTCATGCTATCTGCATTCTAACCGAGTGGGATGAGTTCAAGACCCTTGATTACCAAAGGATTTTTGATAATATGCAGAAACCTGCATTTGTGTTTGATGGTAGAAACATGGTGAATGTCAAGAAGCTGAGGGAGATAGGATTCATTGTGTACTCAATTGGGAAGCCATTGGACCCATGGATTAAGGACATGCCTGCTGTGGCATAAGATGAATATCCTCTGTTGTGGATTGAAAGCTGCACCTGAGCTTTAGAGGTGAATTTGATTCTTTAAATTTTTTATGTTCATTTCTTTATTTTCTAGCCTGTGTGGCATTACAATCATGTAATGGTACTTCTGTCGTTCACATTGGAATCGTCAAAACTGATATTTGCCTAGGTTAATTTGTCGTTATGAAATAATGGATGAAATATAATTTCTAGTTCTTTGGAAAGTTGTCAATCGTGCAAATTATTTTCGCTTTGGAAAGAAATTTTATGGTTTGCATAATTCCTTAGCTGTTTTACTCTATGTTCAGGAGTTTATAAAGGAATCAAATAGAATGGATTCTACCTATGTGTTTGGACTTTGGGTAGAGCCTTTGTACCCAGAATTTGGACTCTGGAATTTATTTATGTCCTTTTTTGGCTTCACAAATGAAGAAATTTTCAATTTACGCGTGGAAAATTAACATGAAATTTGAGAGTAATAAATTTAAATTCCATCTAAATTATGTAATTTGAAGAATTCACTGCGAGAGTCTTTCTTGAGCACACCAACACCAAATTCCCATTATTTACGGTGATTCTTCCCATCTAATCTCTGCTTCTTTGTTGCTATTCTTCATTGTAAGCCTGAATCTGCTTCTCTGTTCTGGTTTTTTTTTTTTTCGTGGATTATTTAGTTATGAAACCTGAATGACAAAATATTGTGGATTTCTTGCACATGCAAGTGTTTTTTTTCTTTTTCTTTTAATTTGTTATTTGCAAATATGGCCTTTTATGAACTGGTATTTGTACAACCTGTATAATGGCTTGATCTGGATGGTTTTAAATTCGTACTCTGTTGTTGAAATAACACCAATAAGTGGGTTGAACTGTTCAAAATTTTAAGGTACGAAATCATGAATCAAAACAGGGTCAGAAAATTTGTTCATTTGAATTGAGTTTAAAGTAAGCATGATTTAGAATGTAGGTTTTGCAGTCAGGAATGGCTAGAGTTTGCTTGAAGGAGTTGTTGCATATGGGGGCTCTTGGTCATTAGTAATAGCTGAGAGAGAATGTTGATATTGATTAGAGACAAATCTGAGAAAACTATACTTTAGAAAGAATAGATGATCTTCTTTGTGCTATTGAGAACCATACATGAGAGCAAGCAAATTGAGAGAGAATTTTGTTGCCAGTTAGCATGGGTTTGACACTTCTTTTATTAGTTTGGTATCTAGGCTGTTGTGCCTTGTATCAGACGGTATATGAGAGGAGCAGGGGTGGGACAGTGGGATGGGATCTTAGCTTTTGTTCTTATTTTTGAGGAAAAGGATAGAAAAAGGCAGTGCAGATAGTTTTTAACAACTACAATTGCAGCTGGTATAAGGGATAGGGAATGGAAGGGAAATACATTGCATATGTGGTGAAGAGTCTTGAAAATAGAGGGTTGATTGCAAAGCGAGTTGTTTGTGAGGGCAAAGGAAACCTAGGATGAAGGGCAGATGAACTACCCTAGTGCAATTGTCAGAACAAAATTAATGCACTTAAATCTCTTAAGCAAAATGGTTGATCTATGTGAGACTAGAAAAGAAGAAGTGGTTTTGAAGATTCTTAAGGATGAGAAAGAAAATGCTGCAAGTGGAGATTGGTTGATGGAGATTTTTGTTAAAGAGGGTGTGCTTATAAAGGATGATCTACCACCACTGAAAACTGTTTGTGATAAAATTGAAGAATTAGACAACAAGGTCAGTTAGACCTACAAATCGATAGAGCTGTTTATTATACCTTTATGCTAGAAAGTTTTAATGAACCTTTTGGAATTTGCCTTTTTTTGTTTTTTAACTGGTTGCTAATTTCTTATTGTCTTTACTGTATTTTTCCCTGCATAATGTGCTGCCAAATTTATTGCAAGTTAAAAAGGTGCTCATATTGTGGAGAAGTGTAAGGCTAAAGTGAATTATTAGGTGATTTAGAAAGTATTTTATAATATATTTCCATTGTAAATCATAATTTTCTTTTAAATTTTGAAAATTAGGGTAAGGAAATTCTTGCTGCTTCAGTGGTTAAAATGGCTTTTCATCATTCAAAGATTTCGTTTGTGGTAGTATACAAAAGCTTGTGAAAGGGTTGTCCCAAGGCCAAATGGCAAATAATTCTGAAGTAGTTGAAGAAGTTTGAATTTGAATAGAATTCTAATAGAATTATGCAGTAGATCAGGATGAGGATTAGGATTTAATTTCAATTTGTATTTAAATTTAAGTAGGAATTGGATCCTATGTTTTAGGACTTGGTTGTGATGAAGCTTATCTCCTCACTAGTATTTATGTACGTAGGAATTATAAATGAAGCAAGCAAAAAATTAATAACAAAATGTGTATTGCCTCTCTCAAGTTTAAGAGATTAGTCATCTCGAATTGACTACATTATCTTTCAATTATCCAAGTTCACAACAGAAAGCTTGATGCATGAGAGGTATATGATAAGGAAAATGTGAAACTAGATCTGACTGAAGAACAATTTAAAATTTGTGCTTGATTTATGGAGAAAGTGAAACAATTTCTAATATCAAAGAAGGTTCAGGGTAATTGGAAGAAAAACCTAGTGACAATGTTTATTTCAAGGACATGGAATGGATTTATTTGAGATTTCTCTTAACAAACTTGAATCATTATTTGATTTCAGATTTCAATTTTAATTACTTAAATGATTTTCAATTTTTAAGAGGATGTGTAATCACTATTATTAAGAAATGATGTTATTGGAATAATTTTATGATGTGATTTACTATCATAATACTCTTTTGATAAGAAATTAGTTCACTCAACAGTGTTTTTTTTTTTTTTTTTTTTGAGGAATATAATTCAATTTTATTAGTGCAAAATTAAGGAATTATATCAACAAAAACTAAATAAGAAATGTCTGAAAGAACAGACTCCATCCAAACTAAGAGAGAGGAAGACATCCTTGCTTGTTTAGCTAAGGCATGAGCCACACAGTTGCCCTGCCTTCGAGTATGTGAGAAGGAACAGGTTTTTAGGAAACTTGAAATAGACTTACAGTCTTTGATAATATGACCAATACCGAACGCTCCAAACACCAACCTGATAAGGCTTTAAACTCAATTTCTGAAAAGAATGGCATTGACTGAAAAGAAAAAACAATTAAAGCAAGCAGAGGAGATGGCAATGCAAGGAGGGTCAATGGATAGGATTCATAGACTCAAATGGGAGATTAATGGGCTTTTGATCAAAGAAGAAAAGATGTGGAAGCAAAGATCAAGGACCTTATGACTGCAAGAGGGTGATCAAAATACACAGTTCTTCCATAGCCGAGCTTCTCACAGATTTCGCCGAAATCAGATCATAGAATTACAAGACTCAGATGGTGTTGTTTGCTCGGGTGAGGATGAAATATCTATGATTTTAATTGATTATTATCAGTCCTTGTTCACATCCACCACACCAACGAATTTGGAGGAAGCCTTAGTAGCGGTACCAGAGTTGATTACAGATGAGATAAACTCCATCTCACAGCTGAATATATGAGAGGAAGTTGATGAGGCCTGAACCAAATGGAACCTCTCAAAGCATAAGCAAGGATTTTACAAATCTGGTTAGATTCAAACTATTACTTAACAATATCAATCATTTTATATTTGGTAGATAGAGACACTAAGAGGTGCCAACCAAATGAGTTAGAAGACTCTCAATATTGTTAAGAGAGATAGAAATAGAAGAGATATATATATATATATATTCTGAATAATTGTTAAGATTTATATAATTATAAATATTAACATATTGTTTTTTTAGTGAATTCATACCTTAAACGCATACAATAGAGTTAATAACTAAATATAAAAGTAGGATTCCATGTATTAAGTATTTATATGTGTGAATTAATTATTTATAAATAATTAAATGGTTTTTTTTTAAATTATATCAAAAACATTTTACTTGAAATATGACATCCTTGCTTATGTTTAAATTTTTTTTTTTTTTTAAATACCAATTGAAACAAAAAATATTAGTAAAAGCAAACTTAGTAACACATGCAATCAAGAATACCCAAAATAACTGTAAGCGCAAATTAGTCAAAATAATCAAATATTTGTAAATTCACGAAAAAAAAAATATTTTAATATTTATAATTATATAAATCTTCTTATTTTTTAAGGATAAACGGCATATATAATAATATAAACCTTAAGTGTGCCAACAGCTTTCTAACTAACTAAACTGGTTGACACCTTTTGGTATTTTTAATGAAATCATCTAGAATTAAAATCATTATTTTCCCTATTTTAATTATCGAATTAATAATAATGATAATAATAATAAAAAACTTAACAATTAACAATTTATATAACCTTAACTCATTTTATTAACATTCCTTTTAGTGACAGAATATATACTTCTACATGTGCGTAATCAGGGCAGTACTAGCCTAAATTTGTGGCCATTAAAAAAATATATTAATAAGGTTAATAATTTTTTTTCCATATATTATGTATACATAGTGCACTAATTATTAATGTAAAAAGAATTTTTATAGTTATTTTTCTAAATTTGGCATAAGAAATAATTGAGTTGAAAATGACACTCTTGCACAAATACAGTTGTTTGGCAATAATTGAAACAAAATCCAGCAGAAGGCAAAAGCAAAATTAATAAGAAGCAATCAAAGAATATTTAAGAAAATATATAATTAACTATGCACTTAAATCAGTAGAAACGATTAAATATATGTCAATTCACTCAAGCAATTTCTTAATAATACAATCTTAACAATTTACATTTCCTTTCTTTGTAATGACATATAGTATAATTATTATTAATGAGTATTTATAAATGAGTGATAAAAATGTTTTTTTTTGGGCAAAATATTTCAAAATGAGCAAGACAGTGGCTAGCTAATCTTGATATGTTCAACATTTTACAAGCAGGTATTCTTTATCTACATTGTTGACTCAGGTTATGCTCTACCCCAAGAGAAAGGGACCAATACACTAGAATTTCTTTGTAAAGAATATTATGCTTCCAAAAAAGCAGCTTCTCCAAATTGCTAAGTTGCAGCATGCATGAGTGTGATTTTACCCAGAGGGCAGAAAAATTTTCAGAAATCTTTAGTATTCTAGATATACAGAATGGTATTTACATTTCCTCTACTGAAGTGTCTCCGATATGTACAGTCATCTTCTCTACTAAATCATCTGCAATATGCTTTCCTGATACTTGTGGCCAGTGTGCCAGTCCTACAATCCTTGCCCTACTTCTGCACGCAGCTTTTTCTTCATACCCGCTGTCACAGATAAATATAATTTAGCAATCCAGGCAACCAAATGATATAAGAAAGTCAGTCTTGCTATATGTTATCTAAACATTAAACATGAAAAGGAGCCATAACTTTAACACCATAAATCAAGTAGTTTTACTAATATTTACCATAAATCAACCAAAAGTGTAAATGCCAACATTCAAAATGAGAGCCAGTTACTGATGCTGTTTATAAAATGCTACAACAGAATATTCCCAGTAGAAATTAGTCTTCTTTCAACATGTGAACACATCCACTCTCACAAAAGTAGATGCATGTTTTAACTTAAATTACATGAGTTAGAACTTCAGCTACGCACCTGCTTCCACAATAACTTAAAACTAAAAAAGCTGACTAGGGAGAAAAAATGGACAGAAAAAAGAATGGTCCATTCTTTCATTCACACAAATATAATTATATATGCCACCCTTAAAGATTCTGTTGTGCATGCAGTATTTTCATCTTTTTCATTAAGTGATGAGTAGTTTTCCTCTATTTACTTCTAGTTTTCTGTTCTTAAAAATTCCAATTTTGTTTTCAAGTACAGTAGCCACAATTAGTTAGAAGCCACATTACTGTATAACCTGCAAACATCTATTTTCAATTTTGAGGAAAAAATAAAAGGGGGGAGATAGAAGTTTGCATTTTGAAATTCTTGAATAATGCCAGACTTTTAAACCTTACAAGCATATTGGAGAAGACATCTGACAACTCGTAAAATTTCAAAAGATAATTGTCCAAAAAAAATAAAATAGAAAACATGAAACCATCACTTTTACAGCAAATAGAGCCCATTAATGCTACCCACAGCATTCAGAAGAGGTGCATGGTTTCCTCCTAAACAGTGTTCTTTCTTGCAGACTATTCTTAAGAGATGGCATAGACATTAAAAATTTACCACTTGTTTCAAAAAGCTTAACTTGATTAAAAAAAAAAATGGTGAGCAATTACCTAACCATTATTTTCCATTGCTCCCACTCACAAGTCCACACTCCCACTTAACAAGTGGGGCCCCATACATGGAATATTATTATTATTATTTTTGGATAAGTAATAAGTTTATTGATATCAAAAAGGGGAACACTATCAAAAAGAGGAACACCCTTAATTTTTTAATAAAATGTAAAATAGAGACTAGATTCAAACTTAGGAGACTACTTATCCCAAACACAATATTTGATAGGAAAGCATGAATTTAATCACTTAACCAATATTTTCTAACAATAATGGTGGTTTTGTAGGTTTTCTACCAAGAAGAATGATTTTGAGCATGCTTGGAATTTCATGGAATATATAACCAAAAAATTTTATTTCAATCCACTAACAAGTAGTCAATAAAGGAAAGAGAGAGCGATTAATGATAATTAAAAAAGAATGATTTGATTTAAGTCAAAAGAACGAAGAGAGGTGGAGGAAAACCTAAATAAATAGTAATACAAGTAGTAAAAAATGACATATTAATTAAAGAGGTCAAAGGGAGTATGATTTTGAATTTAGTTAGAATGGAGGAAAATAATACATGTGAATGACCCCAATTAGTTTGTTGAGGATCCATAGTCAATTTCATACTTTTGGACTAAGGCCTCATTGATATTGTAAAAGGTCTAAACAATCAAAAAGAAACTAATTATTTCAATATTTAATCAGCAGGCCTTGTGAGAATAGGGAAACTTAATTTATTATTCTTTCTATCCCTAACAATATTAAAATATAAGGTGAAGTTATGCTAAAGGCCATAAACAATATTGATAGTGTTGAAGAGGGGAAGCCACTTTATCCCTACTTCAGACAGGACACACTCCCCCAAACACACACACAGAAAGAGAGAAAGAGAACATACAATCTTCGACATCCTTAAGCTGGTAATAGTGTGGAGCTATTTCCACCAACCACTCTGGCTTTAGTTCCGTTACCTGTAATTCAAATTCTCATTTTTTGTTACGATAGCAAATATTCCAAATTAGCAGAGACTGAAAAGCCAACTAAAATCAAATGCTTCGAGGGCGCATGACAAATACCTGTCTCATATATTCCTTGGTTGTGAGTACCAATTCATGGTATATAACCCATCTTGGAAGGATCTGAAGGTGAAAAAGATAAAAAATAATGTCATTCACAAAGTCATTTCTCTTAGGATATCAGTTATTAAATAATTACTACTGTAACAGTCCAGCCAAGTGGGAATAAGTTTTATTTTTGAGTATACTAGAAGAGAATGTTAAGGTATTCTAGATGGAACATCAGACCAAAAAATATAAAATAGAACATTATCAACCAAGGTGGCATAATCAATCCTCATTCATCCTAGCGCTATTAAAAAATCTCCTTTACTAAGATTTAATTGCGGTTTTTCATGTTAAGGAACACCTCGCTCCATAGGGAAGAGGGAAAAGTGTGCCAGCACATATTTTATTTAAAACATAGAAAGCCTAAGACATTGGTTTATATAAATTTGGAAGCCCAAACACCCAGTTTGAAAAATGAAAACCAGGAGCAAGACAGTTCAACTGGCTCATTATAAGGCAGTAGACCAAAAAAAAAAATTTATTATTAGTGTATATAAAATGCACCTACACATCTAACACAAAGCACCAATCCCGCTGAGAAGCATCAAAATCTTTGTGTGAATGTTATTACCAATTTTCCTTAGTTTCATTTTTTTCATTTTACTTTTTCTGATAAGTCTCATATTTTTAAAATTTTGCATTCAAAATAATTATTTTAAAATCAGAAACAGGCCAAACTGGAACTACTCCAACTTCAAGTCCAACAACAAGCCTTTTTTTAAAAAAAAAGTTAGATAAAATTTATTAATCAAGGCTACTTCATGCAAGGAGCATGAAGAAACAAAAATATATACAAAAAAAGAAACTATGTAAAAAAAGAAGAGAATCTAAGAACAGCGGTATGGAATCACTACACGTGAATCCCCAAGCTCGAGATTAATTTGTTACTGCTTTGCAAATTCATCTTTTCAAGACTTATTGTGAAGTCTAATCAAAGTGATAGACTGTGGTTTTAAAGATTTAGTTATATGTTTTATAGGGTCGAAACAGTTTTTAATTAGGGTTTTTATTTAACAAATTATTATCAATTTTTTAATCAGAAGCAATACCATTATTTCTCCAAATCCTGTGACTTAAGGGTATTTTGGTTGAATCTATAACTTTCTAGGAGATCCTAAGTATCTTAGGTTTTATTTTCTTAGAGTCTAAGTTAGTCCTTTCATTAGTTATTACTACTTTATTGGCTTTTTCTCACTAGTCAAACACCAGACTTGTTGGTCCAAGTGGTACCTCCCCGTGCACCAAGTTCAGGGGGTCCATGGGGCTGCATTTTAGTAAAGTAATGTCAAACCCTTTTATAAAATAAAATAAGTCCACTAGTCAAACTAGCAATCCTAATACTAATGGTACAAGAATGAGTCCTTATAAATAAATAAATAAATATTATATATATATATATATATCCTTGATGTACTAAACAAAGATGGTGTTGAATAATGAGAATTGAGAATTTGGTTGTGAAAGGCACGTGTTGTACCTGTGTCAGACACAAGACACACCTAGGACACTGTTGCACCCATGTCCCACCTGTCCTATTTTTTTTTTTTTTTAATTTTTTTAATTTAGGATCACAGGAGCAACACTTATCTTTTATTTCTTTTTAGTTTTAATCTTGAACACTAATCTAGTCATCTTTTATTTTCTCTTTTAGACATCATATGTAAGTCATGAATTCATTTTACTATCCTTTATTGCTCTTAAATTGATATGTTTAATATTATATGAAAAAATAGATACTTAACAACATTTAGAAATAAACATAAAAATATATTAAATAATTAATTAATTAATATACGTATTTCCTCCGTACTAATGTCCTTATTTTTCAAAAATTTCCATGTAATTGTGTCATACTCGTACCGTATCCGTGTTCGTGCTTCATAGGTCCTAGTATCTTTCTTCATTTTTCCTTTCTTCCCTCCATTATCTCTCTCTTTCTCGTGGTACCATTCTTGAATACTCTTTACACAGTCACAAAACACCATATAATTCTCTCTTTTTTCCCTTTCCTTTACAACCCCAAATTAAACCCTTCAGCTTTCCTATCAACACCCTAAATCCACCACATCCACATGGGTGGATGTGACCACAGGTAGACAAATTTCATAATTTATCCTACAAATGACCTGAGGTCTATACATCCTAGAAACCATTTAATGAATCAACATGCTTCAAACTATGTATCACTTGATTAAACTAGACAATAAGAAGAATACACATCTAATAGCATTATACGTGTAACTCCACCTATCCCTTTGATTGAATAGATTGTGCTTTAATCATAAGCTCCACAACCCAACATCATTTTTTTTTTTTTTTGGATAGGTCTCCACAACACAACCCAACATCATCAATTATTAATAAAAGCATGAATTACTTACTTGTGCCAGCCCTGAGCTCGGATGTATGTGAACAGTCTGTGGATGTTTAACTGTCCGATAAGACCCATTCTTTTGTAGCCTTGCAGAATGTGGGAAAAAGCCTAAAAGGAACCATTTAGAATTAATTTCAGCAATGAACACACACAGAGATAATATATATAAGGAATCATTTTGACTACCTCTTGCAAGCAAATTAATTACCTGATGTTATAGCCTTTTTTATAGGTTCTAAATCACTTTCATTTGAGGTTACTTCAATTTCAACCCTTTCCAAGAGCCCCTCAAGTTGATCACGTATGTCCCTTGCACGTTTCATACTCCTAACCTGTAAACATTGAAATTGAAATTACAAAAAACATTAAGAACACTTATGATGACAAACAACTAGCACAACAATTAACCCTTTAAGCCAGCATAAGAATGTCTATATTGTTGTACAGTCAACANGGGGGGGGGAGGGAGAAGCACTTGTATTGTTACACCATTGCCACTTAGCTGTGTCAAATCCCTGATTTTAGTTGTAAACAAGAATTATACATACAATATAGTACATATTAATTCTGACTGAACTAAGCTCCAGAAGAAGATTTATTAGCTATTAGCAGTTTCTAAAACCAATTCATCTCAACGCCTTCGCACCTCAACACTGTTAAATTACTGATTGTCCCAAAACCTTAAGCTATTAGGAGATGGCAAATTTAATCATTTAACCATATAATTCTAACAAATACATAGGCTTCTATTAAAACATAGGCACAATTAAGGTTGTTACAACCAAGAGGAGTTGTGCCTAAACCATACCTGTATATAATTTTCATAGCACCATTGTGTTGAGTAATTTGTCTCCTTCCAAGAATTGTAGACCTGAATGAGAAAACAACAAATGAGGTCAATACCAATTCTCAAACACGGCTATTCATTGCAATGCTCATAAATCATTAAGTATAATAAAACGCTACAGCTACACATCACTATTCTTTTGGTTATTACTGAAAATGCAGCCAGAACAGCCTATTGTACATTAGTACAAAGGACATTACTATCCAGCCACACCTGGAAATCCAGTTACATCATAAAATTTTAAAGATCTCAACTAAAAGAAACTTAAATCATTCAAATTTATTGAGCATGTCATGCCAGTGAACATTTAGAACTGGAAAATATGTATCCACAAAATAAAACCAAAAAAAAAAAAGGACCATTATTAACCACCTTTAGCAATGCGATGTGGTCCCCTACATTTCCAGTGTGAAAATTCATTCGCGCATTGTCAGCATGGACTTGTTTGTCCTTTGGACGATAAAATATCGAATTTCCAACAGAAAGCATAGCAGCAATGGAAATCATTTCATCTGAGCATTTGTAATTGTCAGAAGCAACTATTGCTTTGGATAGCATAGGATCAAGAGGGAACTCTGCCATCCGTCTGCCCACTTTAGTTAACTCACCCAGTTTATTCAATGCACTTAGAGCAAAGAGTAGTTCTAGGGCTTTTAATAATGCTTCAGATGGAGGTGGGTCCATAAAATCAAAATTTATCAAGTCATGGATCCCAAGGCTCTTAAGACTAAGGACAACATTTGCCAGGTTAGTCCTTTGTATTTCTGGAATGGTATTATCTTCCATATCATTGTAATAGTTGTAGGCAGTATATAACCGGAAGCATTTTCCAGGACCTGTTCTTCCCGCTCGACCTGCCCTCTGGTTAGCTGACGCTTTGGAGACTGGAGCAATTAGCAATGACTCCATTCCAGTCCTTGGATTATAAGATTTCATTTTACAAAAGCCTGGGTCAATTACGTACTTGATCCCATCAATAGTCAAGGAGGTTTCAGCTATATTTGTAGCAAGAACCACCTTCCGTGCTCCTTCAGGAGTGGGTTCAAATATTTTTGCTTGGAGCTCAGTTGGTAGGTTTGCATATATTGGACATATAATCAGCTCAGCAATCTTTGTCCCTAGGCCCCTTATCCTGTGCTTTATAATTTCTTCTGCTGTTTCAATCTCTTCTTGACCAGTGAAGAAAACCAAAATATCTCCCAGTTCTTGTGTCACATGAATTTGAAGAACAGTAACTATAGCTGCATCCAAATAATCAGCTTCTGGAGCTTTTGTGTAGTGTATTTCAACAGGATAGCGCCTCCCTGGAAATTTAAAGATTGGAGCTGAATCAAAATAATCACTAAATTTCTCTGCATCAAGCGTTGCACTTGAGATTAGCAACTTAAGATCGGGGCGAAATCGAGCAATATCCTGTTACACAAGAGCACCAGTAGTCAGATAGTAAACAAATGATTAAAAATAATATTAAATGCCAAATAGAGTCCTGAAGCCAAAGGTAGTTGACAATTCCAAAGAAAAGAATGTGCTCCCTGTACATCTAACCGGGACAAGTAAGCTGTCTGATTGGTTCCATATTAAGCATTCTTCAATTCTAATACCTTTCAGATGGCAATACTGAAAATATACATGCCAAAGGCATTTCATGAATCACTTGATATATTTTCCATTATTTCCAGGAAAACAAACAACTGAAACTTCAATACACCTTGCCAATATTATACTGTAAGACTCACCAAAACATTGGCACACTGATCTACACACCCAATTACAGGATTGCCACTTGTGATTGGAAAAATGACCCAACAGTCCAATAAATGAACTTCAATTAAAAAAATAAAAACCATAAAACATTAACCGCTTTAAATTAAAGGTTTTACACTCACCTTCACTAATCCAAATAGAATATCAGTTGAGAGAGTTCTTTCATGGGCCTCATCCACCATCACCACACTGAAAATTTTGCAAACATCATGAGATTTTTACTTCATAAGGCTCCTTTTCGGCCATAAATAAATCTTTTTTTTAATTTTCCTCTGTTGAGGGCCAACAGTAATGGTGTATGTCATATGCAGGTTGGTTATTCTATTCGTTTTGAAGATTGCACTTCAGAAAAGACTGTTCTGAAATATATGACAGATGGGATGTTGTTGCGAGAGTTTCTTGGTGAACCAGATCTGGAAAGCTACAGGTGAGCTATTTTATTTTGTGTTTGGTTGGGGTGAAAAGGGATAGGAAATAAAATGGGTGTTTGAAATTTGCCATACGGGCCCACCATTTTTTTTCCCATCCAAATGGAAGAAAATGAGAGGGGAAATTGAATTGAGAGGAAAGTACAAAATTACCCCTCCACTTTCTCATGTTTTTACCTTTATATATTAAGGGAATCTAAGTAATTCTCTCCATCCTCCCACTTTTCCATCTTCTGTACCAAACACATATGTTGCAAAACACAAATCTTTTCTATCCTCCCAACCCAGCAGAGTCTTATGATTTAGTTAGATTGGTTTTGCTGATTTGCCTATTGATATTTCTACAAGCAGTATTTTATTAAAGACTCAAAGTTATTACTCTTAATTATTAATTAAATAAAGGATAAAGATCAATTCAGACATATTTTTTTAGTTATTATAGAATGTACATAATTTAAGTGGTCGAATTTGGGGCTGTTTTCTTGACATTGAACCTATTTATCTTATAAATTAAGATAATAATATGGACTTGGTCCTTAGANTTTTTTTTTTTTTTTTTTTTTTTTTGAATGAGATTTAGTGGAAATCTTCTGGTGATTTCCTCAATACAATTGCTGTTAACTTTTGTTGGTTCCCTTGTGAAAAATTCAGAGAAAAATTTGAGATGATGTTACTGAGTTTATGTTACACACTCACATTCTGACACATCCTCCCCCTTCAAATAAAGTGTGTTACCATTTTCTACATTCTGATGTAAATTGTATCCTCCTAGTTGCCTTTCAAACTAAAATTAAGTAGAGGTCTTTGTGATTGAAAATATTTGGAATTCAGCCTAGGTTTTAATCATGATTTTGGCCTTTCTTTACAGATTGGATGTACACAGCCACGACGGGTTGCTGCTATGAGCGTTGCTGCTCGAGTTTCTCAAGAAATGGGTGTCAAACTTGGGCATGAGGTACGCCATCTTAATTTCTGTATTCTGGTTTGTTTTTAGATACCCACTGTTGTTAAATTCTTAGTACTAATTAAGCCTTGTGAAGAATAATGTATATTTTTGTGTTGGATTGTATGCCTTTTCATGTATGATGTATGTTGTACCTGTACGCATGCTTTGATTCAAATATGTGATCTGATGTTATAGATGTACATGTGCTGAAAAAAAAAAAGAACAGCCAGATATGGAGGGATTGGAATTTTTGTCTTGAATTTTGCTCCATCTTTTGTATCAATAAATCAACCTAATTGGGATTGCAACATTACTATTATCCCCATTTTATGATTTTTCTTGAAATGTTCTCTCCTTATTGTTTGTGTCAAAATGATGCAATAAACTTGTGGTTACCATAATATGATTTCTTTAATTTTCCTCTGTTGAAGGCCAACAGTAATGGTGTATGTCATATGCAGGTTGGTTATTCTATTCGTTTTGAAGATTGCACTTCAGAAAAGACTGTTCTGAAATATATGACAGATGGGATGTTGTTGCGAGAGTTTCTTGGTGACCAGATCTGGAAAGCTACAGGTGAGCTATTTTATTTTGTGTTTGGTTGGGGTGAAAAGGGATAGGAAATAAAATGGGTGTTTGAAATTTGCCATACGGCCCACCATTTTTTTTCCCATCCAAATGGAAGAAAATGAGAGGGGAAATTGAATTGAGAGGAAAGTACAAAATTACCCCTCCACTTTCTCATGTTTTTACCTTTATATATTAAGGGAATCTAAGTAATTCTCTCCATCCTCCCACTTTTCCATCTTCTGTACCAAACACATATGTTGCAAAACACAAATCTTTTCTATCCTCCCAACCCAGCAGAGTCTTATGATTTAGTTAGATTGGTTTGCTGATTTGCCTATTGATATTTCTACAAGCGTATTTTATTAAAGACTCAAAGTTATTACTCTTAATTATTAATTAAATAAAGGATAAAGATCAATTCAGACATATTTTTTTAGTTATTATAGAATGTACATAATTTAAGTGGTCGAATTTGGGGCTGTTTTCTTGACATTGAACCTATTTATCTTATAAATTAAGATAATAATATGGACTTGGTCCTTAGATTTATTTATGGCCGAAAAGGAGCCTTATGAAGTAAAAATCTCATGATGTTTGCAAAATTTTCAGTGTGGTGATGGTGGATGAGGCCCATGAAAGAACTCTCTCAACCGATATTCTATTTGGATTAGTGAAGGTGAGTGTAAAACCTTTAATTTAAAGCGGTTAATGTTTTATGGTTTTTATTTTTTTAATTGAAGTTCATTTATTGGACTGTTGGGTCATTTTTCCAATCACAAGTGGCAATCCTGTAATTGGGTGTGTAGATCAGTGTGCCAATGTTTTGGTGAGTCTTACAGTATAATATTGGCAAGGTGTATTGAAGTTTCAGTTGTTTGTTTTCCTGGAAATAATGGAAAATATATCAAGTGATTCATGAAATGCCTTTGGCATGTATATTTTCAGTATTGCCATTGAAAGGTATTAGAATTGAAGAATGCTTAATATGGAACCAATCAGACAGCTTACTTGTCCCGGTTAGATGTACAGGGAGCACATTCTTTTCTTTGGAATTGTCAACTACCTTTGGCTTCAGGACTCTATTTGGCATTTAATATTATTTTTAATCATTTGTTTACTATCTGACTACTGGTGCTCTTGTGTAACAGGATATTGCTCGATTTCGCCCCGATCTTAAGTTGCTAATCTCAAGTGCAACCTTGATGCAGAGAAATTTAGTGATTATTTTGATTCAGCTCCAATCTTTAAATTTCCAGGGAGGCGCTATCCTGTTGAAATACACTACACAAAGCTCCAGAAGCTGATTATTTGGATGCAGCTATAGTTACTGTTCTTCAAATTCATGTGACACAAGAACTGGGAGATATTTTGGTTTTCTTCACTGGTCAAGAAGAGATTGAAACAGCAGAAGAAATTATAAAGCACAGGATAAGGGGCCTAGGGACAAAGATTGCTGAGCTGATTATATGTCCAATATATGCAAACCTACCAACTGAGCTCCAAGCAAAAATATTTGAACCCACTCCTGAAGGAGCACGGAAGGTGGTTCTTGCTACAAATATAGCTGAAACCTCCTTGACTATTGATGGGATCAAGTACGTAATTGACCCAGGCTTTTGTAAAATGAAATCTTATAATCCAAGGACTGGAATGGAGTCATTGCTAATTGCTCCAGTCTCCAAAGCGTCAGCTAACCAGAGGGCAGGTCGAGCGGGAAGAACAGGTCCTGGAAAATGCTTCCGGTTATATACTGCCTACAACTATTACAATGATATGGAAGATAATACCATTCCAGAAATACAAAGGACTAACCTGCAAATGTTGTCCTTAGTCTTAAGAGCCTTGGGATCCATGACTTGATAAATTTTGATTTTATGGACCCACCTCCATCTGAAGCATTATTAAAAGCCCTAGAACTACTCTTTGCTCTGAGTGCATTGAATAAACTGGGTGAGTTAACTAAAGTGGGCAGACGGATGGCAGAGTTCCCTCTTGATCCTATGCTATCCAAAGCAATAGTTGCTTCTGACAATTACAAATGCTCAGATGAAATGATTTCCATTGCTGCTAAAAAAAAAAAAAAAAAAAAAAAAAAAAAAAAAAAAACACCACAACTTATAACCAAAAAACCTGATACCTTTCCACGCTTTGTGTATCCAGCTTCGTGAAGATATTGGGGTATTTGCGTAGTCTTTCCAGAACCAGTTTCACCAACAATAACAAGAATCTATCAAAAAAATAAAAGGTAATCATAAAGAAGTTTACACCTTAAAAGACATGCATTTGGATCTGTGTGCATCTATGCAGACATATACATGACATTTCTCAAATTGATAATACAAAACATAAGCATAAATATAAAATACTTTATTAGGTGAAAAGTGTGAAGAAATTCAAAACCTGATGATCCTCAATGGCTTGAAGCAATTGATCTCGATATGGATAAATAGGTAAAGATTTTCTATCCTCCTGAATGAGCATAAAGAAAAATGATAATCAATTTTTTTTTTTTTTATTTATTAACTTCCCTCAATTTTTTGAAATTTCCAAAATATGTGTTGTTTCACTTGAGAATATGTTATTCAGTCTCGTCAAACTTTTCTCATTTTTTAGGGCAATTCTGCCTTTCTAACTTCTGCCATAGCAATAATTTTTTAGTGTCATTCCATGTTTATTTAAACAACTAGATAAAATTATTATTCCACAATTTTCTGAAAATTTCCTCAAACATCTTATTTTTTAATGTAATATATAATTCGAACTATTTAAACATCTTTTTTTTAAGATATCTTTTTCCCAATCATGCCACATGCTTAAAACAGAAGAATTTGATCCTAATAATTTATGGGGGAAGTATTTCAAACCCCCCACAAAAGTTATTTTCACTACCAACTGACCTGAAGCTTTTCCAAAGCTGATTTTGCCATAGACTTCTCAAGCAACTCGGTGGCCTCCTCATTATCAATCTGCAAGTGAAGAAAGTGACAAGCAGATAGAAATTTAGCACAAAATTAGGGAGGAACTGCCACAGAAGCAGATAGAAATTTAACACAAAACAGAAGAATTTGATCCATATTATCCATTGCATTTTTACGGTAGCTTATTTGCATAACATGAGACAAAAAGCTAAAAGCTAGCTTATTTCCAAAAAGATGAAAGTTATATTATTTGAAATAAAGCTGAATCAATACATAAAATAAGTAAAAAGGCAGCATATAGTCCAATTTCAAATGCATGCAAAGTTAAAATACATACATTTTCGCCACCCATAACTGATGCTTTGATAAAATCAATCTGATCCTCAAACACAAACCTGTATATGGGAAGAAGCAACAGATGCTAGTCATAACCATGCTCACATAAAACAAAGGAAACTATGACAACAACCTAGTGTAATCATTATATTTCACAAAAGAAAAAAAGAAAATGTAAGTGAACATCCTAAAAGTATGTAAACAAGATTCACCAAAATGATGCAATAGAGTGGAAATTGAATAAACATACTGATAGTCATCAGATATTTGCTTTTTATTTTTTGAACCACATTTCATCGTTGCCTTTCCTGCAGGGGCAATGATTTCAGATTTAGAATACTGATCACAGAGGAGAATTTTGATTAGATGATGAACAAAAAGAATGCTAATCTTCAACTCACCAATTTGATGCTCCTCCCAGGCCTCTTGTTCGGCAAATGGATTCATTTTATCCGCAGCACCTTGGTCTCTATAAGGCACAATAAGTATAGAAAAAAAAAAGCTTTAACAAGACTGAACAAGATGCATTTCCAGAAAATAGATTCATAACCATGCTGTGGTGGATGGAGCTCCTAAACGAAATGTGGCTATTGTACACTGTGTGTGTGTGTGTGTAAGAGAGAGAGAGAAGTGTGATGATTGTAAACATCTCAGCATCCTTTCTTTCCAGTGTAACCTGACCTGTAACGTTGCATAGCCACAGCAAATCTCTTTTCCTGATTGACACCCCCTTCCTCATCATAGGCTTCTGGCATCCTGTACTGCACTTCCAAAGAATGTAAGGGAGTACAGCACATAATTAGTTAATAAGAACAAGAAACATATATAGGCAAAAGATAGGACAGAATTCATTCACTCATTATCTTAAGTTTTTTGAAGTTTATTTGAAGCAAGAGGATAATTTCTTAATAGAAAGGTCTTCAAGCGTGTCACCTAGCCAAAATCAAGTATGTGCGCAATGGCAATATGATATGAAGGGAAAAAAATAATTCATTATTTAAAGTTTGATATTCCAACACTGCATAGATGTATACTTGTGACCTACATTTGAGGAAAAATATATCTGATTTATTTTAATGTAATCTTCTTTTGCATACAGTCAACTCTATATTTCAACTTGTGTGTTGGATTTTGTATTATTAATCTATTCTAAAAACTAAAATATAGACACATAAAACATTTTCATAGAAATAGTAAAGGATCATATCCCCCGGCAATTTATGCTGTCCTACTGTGGTGCATATATGTTTGATGTTGAGCTTGAACACCAATATCATTTGCTTAATGCATGGTGATTGTAACTAAACTCAAGAACAAACCAATCTGACCTTCTGCAAGCGTAAAGATACATGCCATATACTTGCATTAGTATGTGTAAGTATTCAGATGTGCAGACAAACGAATATGCATAAATACATATAAATATTTTTTTGAAAGTTAAAAACATATAATATAGACAATCTGCGTGTCAGTATGTGACAGAGAGAACCATTTTTTTTCTTTTTCTTTTTTTGATAATTGCAGAGAGAAACTCTTCAAAAAATTAAAACATTGATATAAGTTTAGGGGGGATATTTCTGAAACTAAGAGTTTTTAAAATTGAATGGAAGTTTTAAATTTAATGTAGCTCCCATCCAGATCTGAGATACTGAGCATGGAAAAAATTATTTAGTATTTTTTTTTTTAATAAATAGGTAAAAATGCAACTAACTGAATTTGCCTTTTTCCATCTAGAAAGTACATTAAGGAACAGAAAGCAACTCTAATAAGCATTGAAAATTATTTGACTACAAGTCAGTGGACTGCCCAACCATAAATAATCAGACTTAAGAATGAAAAGGAACAAGAGGAATGGAAATACTGTATTTGATGGTTCAAACACTTCTGCAATCCACTCAATTGTGTACATATCATCATCTAGGTTCCTAATTTGTTCAATGATCACCTTTCAAAAATATTTGCCATCTTTAACTGATTGAGAGGCAGAAAATTCATTTTATGGTTTCACATTTCTTATCTTTCTTCTTTTTTCCCAGCAATACTACTTATAAATAAATAAAAAAGTTAAAATTACAAAAATTAATTATTTTTTTCTTCAGAAAAGGCAATAAAGTTTTCATCTAAACCGGTTTGCAGAAATCTCTTCCAACCCACTACATTGCAAAATAGATGATCATCAGCTTAATTTTATAGCTTGGCAATAACAACCAATTCCTCAAATATTAATGTTATGCAACATTTGCAAAATTGTCATGCGCTACCAGGGACTATGCAAAGTAATTACAAACACAATTAACATTACCATAAAAATTTAACCAGAACAATGAATGAATAAATGGATCTGACAACAATGCTTTGATGAAATGGTTGGTTACCTAGATTAGAGAAAATTCAGAGAGATTTTCTATGGGGTAGTATGGGTGAAGAATTTAAATTTCATTTGGTTAACTGGAATATTTGTTGCAATCCAGTCTGCGACGGGGGATTTAGGATTTACTAAGCTGTTAATCTTTAATCAAGCTTTGTTGGGTAGTGCTTGCGGAGTCATGTGCGTGAAGAAATGGCGCTTTGGAGACAATTCATTGAGTTAAAGTACAGATCCAGTAGTGAGTTCTCGTGCTCAGGGGTGGCTAGGGGAGCATATGGATTGCATTTGTGAAAGTAAATTAGAAGTGGTTGGGATATATATATATATATATATATATCAGTAAGAAAAGAAGCTTTATTCAATCAAAAAAGAAGAAGAAAGGCCGAGCCGAGGCCAAAGTGAACAGGGAGTATACTAAGGACACTCCGAAGGAAAAAGAAAAGCAAGAATACACCAAAGAAAAAGAATAAAACAAAACAACACCAAGATTCAGGAAAGAGCCAAACTGTCCAAAAAGGTCAGAAAGTCTAAACCTGAACCGACATTAGAGCAAAAAACCTTCAGCCACTCAAACAGAGTACCCAAAATTTAAGATTTCAGTTGAACATTTGAACATTTTGATCCTTCAAAAACTCTCAGATTTCTTTCCCTCCAAATGGTCCATAAAAGACAAGCCAGAATAGCTCCCCACGTAGTAGATTAAGTTTTTTTACCACACATTCCAGACCAAATAATGAGCAGGTCTGGCACCTTCTTTGGCATCACCCAAGTAAAGACCCAAAAGAGAGAAAATAAAAACCCATAATTCACGTGCAACGCCACAATGCAAAAATAAATCATCAATATCCTCCCCATCAGATCTACACATAACACAACAATCCGAAATTATCAAACCCCTCTTCTGCAGGTTGTCAGTCATTAAGATCTTCCCTTTCACGGTGGACCACACAGAAACCAACCCGAGGAGGAACTCTCATACACCACACCATCCTCAAAGGGAAAAAAAAATGCATCCCCCACCTCTCCTCAAAAGCTGATAAAAAGAACTTACTGAAAATCCTCAAGACTAAGAAGCATTCCAGATTAGTATATCCTCCTGAGGAAAATTAATCTTTACAGAATATAACTCCATTAGGAATAAGTCCATGCCCTCTAGCTTCCAATCATGAAGAGGCTGAATGAATGTGATTCCAATGGATACAAGCATTGGAACCATCCAAATATTTGGCTACAAAAGCCTCTTTTTTTTTTTGCAATTTCAAAAAGGTCCAGGAATCTGTCCAAAAAGGACTCATTACTCCACCAGATATCCAACCAAAAATGAATCTTATGACCTGTTCCCACTTCACAAGAGATGTTTTTCAGAAGATCAGGCCAACCCTTGCTTATATACTCCACAAATTAACACCATAGGGCCCTACCACCAAATCAGTACACCAGCCACCCCTAGAAATACCATATTTTATACCTATAACTTGCCTTCAGAGAGCATCAGTTTCCACCCCAAACCGCCACAACCATTTTTTCTGATATATTCAAACACTTCATTTGTTTTGATGTTGGCAATGGCTCTAAAATTTGATTCTGGCATGATCTGTGGCAAGGAGAGACTTCCCTCAAGGAAAGGTATCCTACATTGTTTCTTATGGCACAAGATAGTGAAGCTATGATGGTTAATTATATAGAGTATAAGGATGACCAGTTGCATAGGAATCCTTTGTTTCTTCGTGCAGTGCAGGACTTAGTAGTAGATGATGTGGCCCAGTTATTGGCAGAGCTCTACAACACAAAATTTAGACATGGGGAGGATGATACATTAGTGTGGACCCCTTCACCTCAAGTGAAGAGCTACTATAACACATTGCTAGGGGGTGCAGACTTTCCTTCGAAGGGTACTTTGAAAATCTGTATCTCTCCAGGGGTTGCTTTCATTTCACAGGGTGTGTTGGGGAGGACTTTAACAGCAGATAATTTCAAGAGATAAGGTATCATTGTTATGGAGTGGTGCTTTATGTGTAAATGGAACGAGGAGGATGTAAATCACCTATTTCACCATTGTGATGTGGCTTGGGAGTTATGGTCTATGCTATTTTGTTTGTTTGGTGTTTCTTGGGTGATGCCATGGTGTTGGCAACGTTGGAGTGTTTAAGGGGAGGTTTGGCAGGAGAGGTGGTGGGGAGGTTTGGCAAGCAGTTCCTTCGTATCTTATGTGGTGTGTTTGGAGGGAACATAATGGGGGTCAAGAACTTAGTGTGGTGAAGTTGAAGTATTTTTTCTTTAAGACTTTATTTGAGTGGACTTTGCAGACTTTATATTTTATAGTGGAAGGTTATTAGAGTTTTTTTTTTTTTTGGAAGGTTATTAGAGTTCATGGACTCATTTTACACTAACTATTGCCATGTGTTCTGTTTTGTCTTTCTTTCGTATCCTTTATGTGCCTTCTTCTATACACAGCTTGTGTAATGGGGATGCACTATTTTTGGTTAGAATGAATTTATTTACTTATCAAAAAAAAGAAACTGTTGATTACCTCATTTGTATCGTCATCCTCCTCTGACCGCTTCTTCACAATCTCATATATTTCCTTCTTGTACCTAAACAAACATAAAATCCATGCATTTTGTCATCAATCAAAATTCCAGAAATTTGAGAAAAAGGGGCAGGGGGAGCAGAGAGGCATGTTTGGAGCCCATGACAGGGATTCTGACCTTTGAACTATTAATTATGGATGCAAAATGAATAAGTTCAAAACATATCTCACATGAGTACTCAACCACAGGGTGACTATAGTTGATTATCACAGACATGGTTCAAAAATGCATCATGTGAATAAAGAACAGCACACAGAATGTTTTAAGTCATTCTATCATCTTTCTGCTGCATGCCACCCCATTCTAAAGCTTTTTTCTTTTTTCTTTTTCTTTTTTTAAGTATAAGAAACAGATGCCAACAATTTTGAAATTTTATTTGATACTAGTACCATACTCAAGCGATGTGTCATGAGCTCAAGTCTCTGGCAATCGGTCTCTTCAAAAATTTAAGGAAAGAATGCCTACTAGCTACCTTTCCCAAACTAAGTAGAAACATTAGCCACTAGGTAAGCCGGCCCTCTGCTAGTTATAAGCAATGTAAACTAAAGAAATGTTTTAATAATAGATAAACTACCATTTGTCCAAAAAGCTTATACTATTTGGAAACTATTAGGAATGGTTGATTTAATCATTAAACCATTATTCTAACACTCCCCCTCACATGTCGGACTAAAATCCCCCTTAATAAGTGGGGCCTAATATGTAGGATTTTTAACTTACTAAATAGAAGGTAGAGTGGAATTAGGACCACTTGCTCTAATACTATAATAAACTACCACTTATCTCAAAAACCTAAAGCTATTAGAAAATTGTGAATTTAACCATTTAACCATTATTTTAACAAATACTATTGAAATTGAACAATAAAAAAAATAGAAAAAATGAAAGAACAAAAATTAATTTCAGTTATGTGGCAAAGAAAAGGTGTAAGATGGAGTTCCCAAGAGACATCATCACACATGCAAACACAATATGCAAGACCTAATAAAGGACTTCTTCATTAGTCTAGGAAAAAAGTCTTAGGTTTTTTTTTTTTTTTTTTTTTTCTAATCATGCAACGAAATTTTTTTTTTTTTTTTTTTTGATAAGTAACGAAAAATTTGTTTAGAAAAAAGCAAACCCAGTACACTGGCAGTACTATGAAAGAAGTACAAACAATTCAAAAAAGAATGATCAAACAAGTGCAAGAGAGAAAAACAAGGGGGAGCGAGAGAAGCAGCACTCCAATCCAACAAAGTACGGAAGAAGAAGGCTTTAATCACACATGGTAATATAACATCACACCATAAAGGTTCAACATCCAGCACATAAATACTCTTTGAAAAATTATGTATACCAACCAATCTCATAGAACATAATATTAGTTTGACATACTATTTAAAAGATAGATAATTTAATGCAAAGTGAGTACTCATAGACTCATACTATGGAGAAGGAAAACGAATAATATAAGAATACATAAACAGTATAAGACAAATTACCTTAACTCACGATATTCTGCTTCAGTGAGCTTCACACCATCAAATAGATATTGCTCATCTTCTATATCGTCTCTGAGGTGAAGCCAAATAAACAAAATTATTAAGAAAGAGCACCTACCACTATTTCGATTATTCTTTTTTTCAGGTCGAAAGTCATCAAAAAGCAGAAGCTGCAGCGCGCAGCTGAACTAAGGTAAGAGCAAAATGTACATCCATCATACCTTAATTCCTCTAGTTTCTTTTGCTCCCTTTTCTTTAAGTACTCTTGTCTTGAAACTTTTCTGAAACAAGGCAAGAAAGAGATGATTAGTATCAATATTAATCCACCACATAAAATTGGAACACCAAATGGTGCAACAGATAGAATATACATAAAATCCTTCACTTCACTTTATTCTTTTGCATTTTTGGAATTTTTAGATCTTTGTATTTCTCGAACCTAATTTTTTAGTTTCTCTTGAATAGTTCCAGTGTGCTAGGGCTTCACCATTTTTTCTTTATCAATAAAGCCTTTACTTATAAAATAATTAAGGTAATATGAGAATGATTATTAATTTTTTTTGCAGAATCTTCATCCAATCTGGCAAACACAAATGACAAATAGCAAGACTTTAGAACAGCACGAGGAGTTGAGACATCAACATCATTTGTGGAAGGAGCTCATGGCAATCAGATGTAGGAAAAATGGTTCAGGGGAGGGGGTTGGACATTGAATTCAGTGGGAGATACACATGGAGTGGGAGTTTATTAAAGCCAGTTGGACTCTTTTTCATGTTTTATTAAATTTCAGGTTAGTAATTGTGGAAGCATCAGATTTTGGGAATGGTCTGCTGTGCTGATGAACCTCTAAAGGTGTTACTTCTAGAGCTATTTACGATAGCTGTGAATAAATCTGCTACAGTGAATGAGTATATATAAGCAATAGATGCTGCTGATTAACACTTTTTTTTTTTTCTGGCTCTACTTGGTCAGGATAAATATTGGAAAATATGATTAAAAATGTTGGAAATTGTATGGAAATGAACCTATTACGAGGCTCTGAGAGGGGTTATTAATTTAGATTCCCCTTGAAAGGCTAAGTGGAGTTGAAAGCACCTACAAAGGTTGCATTTTTTGTTTGGAAAGCAACTTTGGGGAAATTTTCTACAAATGATTTTCATATAAAGGGAAGAGGGGGGTTGTGATTGGTGTTGTTATTATTATATATTAAAATGAAATGAAAAATCTACGGATCTTTGCTACTTCATTGCTTAAGTACTATGGTGTTAGAAATAGGCATGGATGTAGCCCTTGGAGAAGCATTAGGGCAAGTTGATAGATCTGTACTTCTGAAGGCTGACTTATGAGGTTGGGGATGGTAGAAGAGTGAGGCTTTGGCATTAAAAATAGAGGGCCACGGGGGGTGTACTTTGTGTTCACCATCATGAACACCTGTAACGATTATTTTGCGTTTTTTTCATGATGAATATAAGTCTCATTACTTATCAAAAAAAATATATATTGCTTAGTTACACGGACTCTATTGCAGCAAATAAAAATGTTTCAGAGCACTGTTGCCCAAGACCTTTGAATAAAGGCGGAATTTCTCATGGAATACTAGATTTGAACAAGCTTTCAATGATTGTGAAAGAGGGAGTTGATTCTATGTTAACAACTTAATCGATTGAAATGGAGGCTAAGCAGTGAAGGAAAGTTTGATTAACTCCTTTTACGAGGCCCTACAAATAAGAGATTCTAGTGGTATGAGGCACACGGTGTACAATGATACTGAGGAAAGTGGCTTTTTTTGTACTACAGATCAGTAGCCCATTAAACTGGGGTTGTTTATTTTTACTGTATTTGGGATTCATTGGATGATGCCTAAGAAGACACAAAATCTATTTGAGATTTTCTTCATTCTCTCTCTCTCTTTTTGCTTGTAACTCTATGATTCATATATTTCTTTAGGGAAACTTTGTGTACACATCCTATGCACATGAGGCTTCTCTTCTATTTCAATAAATTTTTATTAATTGTAAAAAAAAAATGATAAGTAACGTAAAATATTATTAAAAATCATAGCCAACCCAAGTAGATTGGGAATGTACTGTAGGGGCAAAAATCAAGAGCTTATAAAAATTTAGTTAAGAACTTCTGTCTTTGTGGTTTTTGGTGTAAGATGTGTTATGCCCAAATCAGTGTCTGCTTTGCTCAAATATGACAAAGGAACCTACTTCATTAAAAAATAGTTCTTAGTCCGCTAAGCACACTTGTTTGTGCTTCTACACATCAACACAGTGCTTTTTATATTAGTAACTCTCAATAATTTTCATCTAGATGTTTCATAGACAGCTAAAAATTTATGAAAATCCATTCTTGAGATCATATTTGTCATGTTCAAGCTCATTTAACACTGTTAAATGATAAAATCAATACAATAGAATGTGATAAAGAAGGCTTTTTTTTCTTAATTTGAGAATAATGTGTCTATGCTTCCTAGATTTGAACCTTGTCTCCATTGGAAACACCAGGAGGTGCTAGTTGAACTACAAGGCTCTTGGTGTAATAAAAGAGATTTCAGTAGGCTGTCAAGCACTGTCTTTCATATTAGTCAGCAAGTCGCAAACTGCATAACTAAATTATCTCAACAAGCCTATTTCTTCTCAAAATGTGTCTCTTACTTTTGTTATCATCAAAAAACTCAAGCAAGACTCTATCCAGCTTTATAAGGTTGACTAAATGACTCCTTTGTCCCATTCTGTGCTAGCTAGAGGATTAACTTTAAAGAATCCTTTTAGTCACATCAAGTACACATCATGCTCTTAATAATTTTTTTAATAAAAGAATGATGTTTTCATTTCAAACAAAGATGTAATATCATGTTAATAAAAATGAATAAATGAAAACACAACCAAGGGTATATATATATATATATATAATGACCAACCTTAAAGTTCCGATGCCATCTTGCTCCAAAGCATTAGATCTCCTTATTGCTTCTTCTGTTGTGCAATAAAATACATAGCTGAACCACATTTACATCTAAATGTATATACATCTACAATATGAATTTTTATGAGCAACTATGCAATTATTTGTGGGATGTAATGAGTGTTGATGTATTTAAGCAGGACTCTAGAATACCATACCTTCCTCCCTTCGTGTTAACTTTGACTCTGTTAGCTGTTAAAAAATCAACAACCAAAAAGAAGAAATAAATAAATAAAAGAGACAGGATATAAGTAACATGAAAGTTAACAAATAAAGCATGTTGTAAAAGATTATCTGTTTGTGCATATATGTATCTTGTATGTACAAAAATGACAATTAATACTAATCATTCACACAGATAGGAAGACACAGCAGAGTCTGTCGAGCTATATCAAAGCAAAAGTACTAAATTTTGTTTAGTGTAAATACATCTACATTGATGTAGGGACAATGAATCCAAGCCTGTATATACAACTATATATGTTACATGGATATGCCAAATATATTTGCATCATAGGCTCAGATATGCAGCCACTCTTTAGCTGCCTCTTTATGCATAGAGGTATCAATCAATTATGTAAGGATCTATAGGGAACATCAACCATGATACTTCGAAATAACAAGACATAGCCCAACAAGTTAAAAATATATCTTCTAACAACAGCTTAAAGTAACAGATCAAAATAACAATTTTGAAATAAATAAATGTGTACCTTCCGTGTCCCTATTGCATCCCGTTCCCTTATATTTTGCTCTAATTGCTCCCTCTCTCTTTGGTCACGCAGTCTTTCTTCTTCTGACTGCATAACAGTTGAAACACAAACCATATGTTAAATTTGGGAAAGGGGAAAAAAGAACTAAATAATGAAAATAAAAATAATGTTTTTCCCTGATAGAATTGATGTTTCAGGAAACACAAGTTACAAATTTTAACAAGGCAAACAATAGTATAATCAATGAAACCATGTAGGTATTCAAAAAAACAAATTTTAGATAGGATACTGTTTAAATGTCCTCACCCAGCATTGCCAAGTAGGATGTGGTTATATAATATAACAAGTAAACGAACCAGCCAATGAGAATACCAGCTAAATGCCTTAAAAGTATTAAACTGAATCAATGGATGAAGTCAATTATTTAAGGTTGGTCCTGCATTATAACTCAGCCATCTTTTTCAATGAGCCAATGAAATATAGCTCGAATGCCATTTCCTCCTCACATATTAATGGGATGGAGGGTGAGGACAAGGATTCAAGACCCACTATGGGCATGTGTAACTTACCAAACAAAGAAGAATTCTTTTTTTCAGTGAACATTGTGGTGTAACAGAGAGAGAGCATCTTAGAAAAATAAACAATTTGGCTTAAGAATAGTAAGATACCTCTGAACCATCATCTTCATCTTCGGATGTTTGTCTTTTAACCTGTCCTTTTCCTTCCCCCCACGCAATTACCTGTGGCATTGCATTAAGGCAAACAAAAGTGATTTTCCATTAGAACAAGTATTGCCCATTAGCTTATGGGGGAAAAACAAAATATATATATATATATATATATATGTATATAAAAATTAGATTATAAACACAATGCCTCATCGTCTTCATCATCTTGACTTTCAATCTTCTTCCTGAAACGTTTTCTATTGGTATCTGCTTTTCTGGTTTCAGGAGCAGCTGCAATGGAAGATAAAAAAAAAAAAACATGATAAAGCTGTTCCAGACACCACTTAAAGTGAGAGAAGGCAGGAAATTTTTAATTCATTTACGTGAAGAATAAGAAATTAAAATGGCAAAGGTAAACTGCAGATGCTCATTAAAGATGGAAGTATATGCATTGACAAAATATCAAGTAAAAAACTCACGTTTACACCAGATGATTTACGGGGTACTCTAGTGAAGATTTCTTCAGCAAATGCACGGGTGTCACTTGATAAAGACAATCCACATTCCACTAGATTATTCACCACATCAGCAGGTGATGTCGCTTTCTTAGCTACAACAAATGCAACATCTCCATTAAACAAAGTGCTATCCATAATCACAAAGTGAAATATGTTAAGTACACCATATCATGCTTTACCTAGTCCAATAATATATTGAACTAATGTGGGCTGAGAATATCCCAGTATCGACATCAACTTATCAGATACCCATGTCTTCAAATTCCCATCGCTCGCCATTTTCCCTAGCATCAAATAACGTAACCAAAAAAACAAAATCAAACATTGGTTCCACCTTTTAATATTGGGTATAAATAATGTAGGCGACAAACTATTAAAATTAAATGTGGCCGAATATAGTAGTGCCAATGGAAATTTTTTATTTTTTAGCATTTTAATTAGGGGAAGGGGGTTTCCGGATTTGAACCCTGGATATTTCTATTGGAATTTCCATTTGACCTAGAGGTCATTGGCTAGTGCTGATCAAAGTACAGACGATCAAATGAACCAAAAGATTAATAATTCCTCCTAGGGTCATCTGGTTGCTGAAACTTTCAATTATAAAAGAACAATAAAAAAGAATAAGTTGTTGATTTTCTATGGACTTGAGAAGAAGAAAACCTCCACTTATTCAGCTGAATCATCACAATAATCAATGTAAATTTCACATCACTTTCAGAACCCAGAGCATAAAATAAAAAGGGGCAAAATATTCAATAGCCAGTTCTTGGATTTTTTTTTCTTGGTTCCGGTTATTGGGTGCCTTAGGGAATTTGTTAATGGATCATTTTAGGAAAGTTTTAATACCATTTTTATAGGAAATATAAAAATCTGTCAAAAAATTCATTTACTTTTTTCTTTTCCCAAAAAAAAATTTTGAAATATTTCCTAAACCAATGCCCTCAAGACATCCATTAACTTTTCCCTTTTTCTTTGCCATATCCTCAGTTTTCTTAGCAAACAAACAGTAAATTAACTTTTCACAATAACACTCTCTGAATTGGTTTAAGCTATATTTCCATTGTTTTCATTACTAAAAAAAAAATTTTAAGTCCACCAATTTAATTCAAACAGTGTTAATATTTTCCAAGGAAAATTGAATTCAATGAAACTATGTGTTTATATTAACTATAACTAAGTTTGACTCATTCATAAATAAACAAATACCCAGGTATTAGAATTGGAAATAATGAGTTTCTGAGCAACCAAACAAGAAATTACTGGGTTCTTATATTCCAAGCAACCAAACACAGAAGATAGAATTGAATTTCAATTTCAAAAGCAAAACAATAAAAGTTAAGGAAACTAATCAGAGAGAGAGAGAGAGAGAGATTATTACTAGGGTTTGTTCGGCGAGGAAGAGAGAGTTTGGGTTCTGAGAAAGGTTGGCTATGGAGCTGTGACTCGCACGTGGGAGGTGTTCGAGCGTGTGACGCAAGTGAAGTGTGAATGTGAGAGAGACCACCGGATGAGACAGACTGCCGAAGATTGTGAGTTTCTGAGAGAGACAGCGCTTTGAGAAGGAGGGTTTTAGTTTTACCGTTCTGTGATTTGGGAACCGACCTTTTTTTCAAATCAAAAATCCCTTTTTTTTTTCTTTTTTTTTTTTATTTAAGTCCACCAATTTAATTCAAACAGTGTTAATATTTTCCAAGGAAAATTGAATTCAATGAAACTATGTGTTTATATTAACTATAACTAAGTTTGACTCATTCATAAATAAACAAATACCCAGGTATTAGAATTGGAAATAATGAGTTTCTGAGCAACCAAACAAGAAATTACTGGGTTCTTATATTCCGAGCAACCAAACACAGAAGATAGAATTGAAGTTCAATTTCAAAAGCAAAACAATAAAAGTTAAGGAAACTAATCAGAGAGAGAGAGAGAGAGAGAGATTATTACTAGGGTTTGTTCGGCGAGGAAGAGAGAGTTTGGGTTCTGAGAAAGGTTGGCTATGGCGCTGTGACTCGCACGTGGGAGGTGTTCGAGCGTGTGACGCAAGTGAAGTGTGAATGTGAGAGAGACCACCGGAGGAGACAGACTGCCGAAGATTGTGAGTTTCTGAGAGAGACAGCGCCTTGGGAAGGTGGGTTTTAGTTTTACCGTTCTGTGATTTGGGAACCGACCTTTTTTTCAAATAAAAAATCCCTTGTGTTTTTATAATTTTTTTTTAAATGGGTTTTAAAGTTTTTTATTTTTACTTTTCTTAATATTTTTTTATTATAAATGAATTTGTTAATATTTTTTTATTAGAAATGAATTTTGACAAATTTATCATTAGATTATATATTTTTCTTATATTCTTTATACGTGCAAAATTTCTAAAAAATTAAAAATCAATAGTTATATTATTAATAAATTGTTTAAATTTCAATTTTTTATAGTTTAATATTATGTATAAAATAGAAAAATATAGATCATATAGTAAATAATATCTGATTGATATAAAAGTTGATATGTATATTAAAAACATAAAAAACATGCAATTTAACGGTTAGATTTTCAAAATGACAAAATTTAACTACAAAATTGGTTATAACCTTAAACTACAACCTTACCCAATATCTTTTTGTTGGAGGTGAATTTTGATAAATCCATCATTAGAGTACATCTTCTTCATGTTTGTAAAATTTTAGAAAATTAAAAAAAATTTCTAAAAAATTAAAAATTAATAGTTATACTATCAATAAATTGTTTAAATTTCAATTTTTTGTAGTTTAATATTATGTATAAAATATAAAAATATAAATCATATAATAAATAATATCTGATTGATATAAAATTTGATATGTATATTAAAAACATAAAAAACATGCAATTTAACGGTTAGATTTTCAAAATGACAAAATTTAACTACAAAATTGGTTATAACCTAAGGCTACAACATTACCCAATATCTTTTTGTTGGAGGTGAATTTTGATAAATCCATCATTGGATTACATCTTCTTCATATTTGTAAAATTTTAGAAAATTAAAAATCAATAATTATATCAACAATAAATTATTTAAACTGCAAGTTTTTGTAATTTAAAATTATGCATAAAATATAAACTTATAGATGAAATTGTAAATGATATCTGATTGACATAAAATTTGATATGTGAATGAAGAGCATAAAGAACATACAATTCAACGGTTATATTTTTAAAATATATAGTAATATTTATTTTATTGAGTAAGGTTCTAGCCTAATTTTGTAGTTAAACTTTGTCATTTTCAAAATACATAGTAATATTTATTTTATGACCAAAATTTAGTTACAAAATTAGTTGTAACATTAAGTTGTAACCTTACTTAATAAAATAAATATTACTATATAATTTGAAAATCTAACCATTGAATTGCGTATTCTTTACGCTCTTAGTATACATGTCAAATTTTGTGTCATTTAGATATTATTTACTATTTGATCTATAAGTTTATATTTTATGCATAATTTTAAACTACGAAAACTTACAATTTAAACAATTTATTAATGACATAGTTATTAATCTTTAATTTTCTATAAATTTTGCATGTATGGAGGATATAAGAAGAAGATGTAATCTAATGGTAGATTTGTTAAAATTCACCTCAAATAAAAAAATATTGAGTAAGGTTGCAGCCTTAGACTATAATCAATTTTGTAGCTAAACTTTATTCTTTTTTTAATTGTTCACAAGGTTTGGTTAGTTCTAATTGTTAAAGTACTTTTTTTATGTGAAACTACAATGTTGGTCCCTCAAGTTTATCCTACATGTGCAATTGGTTCCTTAAATTTTAAGTGAACGCAATTAGTCCCTCAAGTTTTCAGAATAAGTAATATAAGTCCTTCTATTAATGACATGGCATTTCTTTTTATTTAAAAATTACAAAATGAATTTACACGTAAGAAACAATTTGACCCGTTTCAGTTCAAATCTTAATCCTAACTCGATACCAACATAAAACTAGTTTGCAATCTGATTCACAAAAACACAAGAGAGATAAAGGGAGAGAGTGATTGAACAAACATAAGTCCTACCCGCCACCGGTGACACCGCTACCCTCCATCAGAGACAGTGGCCCATTTCTTCTTAGACATCCACTGTTGTTATTGTTAATTCGCCGATCGTGGTGTATTTCTTCTTTAATCTTTTTATAGGGTGAGTTTGGTTCAGCTTTTTCAAAAAGTGCATAATGAAAAAGTGCATTTTCAAAAAGCTGAGTGTTTGGTAAAAGCTGTTAAAAGCTGAGTGTTTGGTACTGATTCTGTGTTCTCTGTTTAGCTTGAGACTTTGAAGGGCAATTTGGTAATTAATGTCACCCCCAACGGATATATATCAAACGCCCACACCAGCTTTTACAAAATGGACCGAATCTCTCCCATAACTAAAACGCGCGTTTCTTCAGAAATATAAAAAGCAACTTTTGTCAAAAAGTTGCGTTTTATACTCACCAAATGCTGAACTTGGGCTGGCTTTTTTAAAAAGCCAACTTTTGGGCTCAAAACGCCCAAACAAACGGGCACTTACTCTTACGCTTCCCAAATGTCCAGTCGCTACATCTCTGATAATGTAGTAAGTGCTCTCTAAAATGTATTTAATGCTATTTATTTCTTTTTCTTTTTCTGTTTCTTTTTCTTTTTCTTTTTCTTTTTTTCCCTTGAATAGTTTTTTTTTTTTTTTTTAGTTGATAAAATTCCATTGAATAGTTATTTCCCTGAGATGGAATATATACTACCCGACAACCCGACTATAAGCTATAAGCCTTTGCAAGAAGTGTAACAAAAGTATTTGATTTATCACGTTTAGGCTTAATCTAACCTTCTTCTAAAAAAAAGGTTTAGGATTCTTTTGGATACAGTTGAAAACTGAAAACTGAAAACACTATAGCAAAATAATTTTTAAGGGGGTGTGTGGATTATTTTTTTTTCATCACTCAATTTCTGTCACTCATCACTCATCACTCATCACTCATTACTCATTACTCATCACTCATCACTTAAAATACTATGTTTGTTTGGCATCATCATTCATTTTTCATCACTCAATATTTTTCACACTATTTGTGGGCCCCATACCTGTCACCTGATGCAGTTTTTTTTTTTTTTCAATACCCAAACTCATCGAACCCAATGAAAAAAAAAAAAAAAAAAAAAAAAAAAAAAGAAACCCATAATAGACTGAACAGCCAACCCAGGAGAAGAAGAAAAAAAAAAAAAACCCAGAACAGACCGAACAGTCAACACACGGGAGAAGAAGAAGAAAAAAAAAAAGAACCGCACAGCCAACCAGGAGAAGAAAGGAAAAAAATGTCAAAAGTGGTCAAAAGGTGCGGCTGAGCACTGTTTGTGGGTTCCCTATGTGTGTTTAATTACAATATTGTCATTGAGTTATGAGTTATGGAAATTGAAAATAGCCAAAATGTGTTTTCAATTTCCACAAGTCATAACTCAAAAATTAGAAAATTAAGTGATGGAAACAGAGTTATCGTTTGCCAAACAACCTTTTTGCTATAGGTCCTATCATTTTTGAGTTATGAGTTATGGAAACTGAGAATTGAGTTATGAAAATCAAAAATTCAAAAACCCTCTAAATGTGTGAATAGCATCGTGGGACTCATTTTTAATAAAAAAAATTCCTGAAAAGTGATATTTTGTGGGTCCGTAAATAGTGCACAAATGCACTATTCACGGTTGAAAAGTCAATCTTTGCAGCAAAAAAAAAAAAAAAAAAAAATGTTGAAACGCGTTTTGCACCCAGACATGGATGCAAAACACAGTACCCAAACGGGTACTTAATCTAACCTTTTCTTTGGCGGAGGGCAGTGGCGTCACCAACAATGGCTAGGGCTTGGGCTTGTTCAATCACTCTCTCTCCTTATCTCTTTCGTGGGTTTGTGAATCAGATTGCAAATGAGTTTTATTTTGGTACCAAGTTAGGATTGACATTTGAATTGAAACGTGTCAGATTGTTTCTTACATGTAAATTCATTTTGTAATTTTTAAATAAAAAGAAATGTCATGTCATTAAAAAATGTTAGGTAATTATTCTATTAGCTACATAAGCAACACTATTAACGAAAGTTAACAGAAAGACTTATATTACTCATTTTGAAAACCTAAGAGACCAATTGCGCACACAAGATAAACTTCATGGACTAATAGTGTAGTTTTGCCTTTTTTAATTGTCTCTTTAATATGAGATCTTTGGTTAAATCTCACTTAGAAAAAAACTAATTGATATCTTGGACAAATGATAAAAAGAATTGGGATTAACATACTAGATAAAGTCTCTTATTTTTCTTTTTGCTTTTTATCATACAAAAGTCTCTTATTTTCAAAAAAGAATAAAGAACACTTGTCGTGAAGTTGACATAAGAATAAAATTCTATCTATATTAAAAAAAAAAAAAATTGTCAAATAAGAATAAAGAACACTCATTGCAATTCATGGATAGTAATAGGGCGGGGATGGGCCAAACGCTGGGGTCTGCACCCTTACCCCGCATGGTTTTATCTTACCCCGTTCCAGCCAGCCCCGCATAGCGAGGCAAACTACCTTGCCCCATTTCCACCCCTTAGGGTTTCACAGGGTCCCGTTCTACAAATCTTTACATCGTGTTAATCTATCACATCCTACCCCAAACCTATTATAATTTTTTTAATATAAAACCAAACTATTTCTTTAATATAAATATACTTCAAATTACAATTAAATTTATTATTTTAATCAAACTATTTTTTAGTAAGGATTGAATAATATTATCAAAATTATTTAACAAGACAACGTTATAATAAAACAAAAGGTTGTAGTGTTCATGCATTTAAATACTTAGTAATACAAGCTAAATATTTAACACTAATAGAGTGGGCATGGGGCAAGGCTAAAAAGCCTAAACCCACTCCATCCCACCCCAAGGTGTGGGAGAAAAATCTTGCCTCATTTCCACCCCACCACCTTTGCGCAGTAGGGAAAAATTGTCATCTTTATGAATCTAGCAACATAAGTTAAAATACAATCTTACTATAACCCATTGGCTATTGAATGTAGCTCACAACCATGCCAATTAATCATCATTTATCTTGGAAATTAAAATTTATAGGAGTAATTATAGGTTTACATTTTACTATCAATGTAAATCTTACAATGTAGACTAAACAAATGTATATAATATCATACAATTTTATGCAAAAGTGTATGATATTGTACACATTTGCATAAAAGTGTACAACATTATATACATTTGTGTTAGTCTATAGCGTAAACTAAGAATTTTTCAATTTATAAAATACACATTTTCATTTAATTCTTGGAGGCTTTTTTCCCCTTTCAATCCTTTAACTCTCATTTGTTTCTAATATAATCTGTATCACTAAGTAAGTCCAACCTGAGGCGATCTTTGAAGACTCATCTGAAGTTGGGATTGGGGTGATTGTCCGAAATGATAGAGGTGAAGTAATAGCCGCATTATCCGAGAAAATATCCCAACTCTCATCAATAGAAGTTCTGGAGGCTCTAACGGTGCGAAGAGCTACCAAATTCATTGTTGAACTAGGTATCTGTCATCCTATATTTGAAGGGGATTTAAAGGTTGTATGTAAGGCTCTCTTAGCCACTAATTTTTCCTTTTTAACTATTGGCCATATTGTAAAAGACTCATTCATTTTCTCATACTAAGAGGCAAGGTAATTCTGTAGCCTATGCCTTAGTCAGGAGAACTAGGTTCTTTTCCCATTTGTTAGTCTAGATGGAGTTTGTTCCACCAGACATTTCTCATTTTGTTATTTTTGATCTTCCAATTATTTGAATAATAGTACTTTGACTATTTCCCATTAAAAAAAAAAAGTTAGTCCAACCAATACGGCAGTGTTTTGAAATGTGAACAATACATTTTTCCTAAAATAATGGAGGTTTTAGATGGAACCATATTGAATGCATGGTTAGCCCAAAATAGTTTGAGGCCTAAGGCTAAAATTTTAAAGAGATCTTTTTATATATAAATATCACTTAAATAATATTTAGTTTATTTTTATATTATAATTTTTGATTTCAAATATATTATTAATTCTTATTAATTAATATGACTAATTCATAAATTTCTAAAACCCATGCGTGATGACCAAGTTATAGTCTTCACAGAACCGTCCGCCTATTAAGACGTCAGCCTGCGCTTTCCGTCGGCCTTCAAGCTTTGTTCAGTAACCTGACGGCTTCAAAAAGCCGTCAGTTGGACTTGGGTACTTCAGCCCGTCAGTTTCATCTTGATTTAGTCGGTATGCATTGCATCCCGTTTACCTTACGTTACGTCTCGACCCGTCAGCCAAAACAGAAGCTGACGGGCTATGTTCATGACACCTGTTATAATTCTTCCACATCAGTACCCAAACGGGTACTTAATCTAACCTTTTCTTTGGCGAAGGGCAGTGGCGTCGCCAACAATGGCTAGGGCTTGGGCTTGTTCAATCACTCTCTCTCCTTGTCTCTTTCGTGGGTTTGTGAATCAGATTGCAAATGAGTTTTATTTTGGTACCAAGTTAGGATTGAAATTTGAATTGAAACGTGTCAGATTGTTTCTTACATGTAAATTCATTTTGTAATTTTTAAATAAAAAGAAATGTCATGTCATTAAAAAATGTTAGGTAATTATTCTATTAGCTACATAAGCAACACTATTAACGAAAGTTAACAGAAAGACTTATATTGCTCATTTTGAAAACCTAAGAGACCAATTGCGCACACAGGATAAACTTCATGAACTAATAGTGTAGTTTTGCCTTTTTTAATTGTCTCTTTAATAGGAGATCTTTGGTTAAATCTCACTTAGAAAAAAACTAATTGATATCTTGGACAAATGATAAAAAGAATTGGGATTAACATACTAGATAAAGTCTCTTATTTTTCTTTTTGCTTTTTATCATACAAAAGTCTCTTATTTTCAAAAAAGAATAAAGAACACTTGTCGTGAAGTTGACATAAGAATAAAATTCTATCTATATTAAAAAAAAAAAATTGTCAAATAAGAATAAAGAACACTCATCGCAATTCATGGATAGTAATAGGGCGGGGATGGGCCAAACGCTAGGGTTTGCACCCTTACCCCACATGGTTTTATCTTACCCCGTTCTAGCCAGCCCCGCATAGCGGGGCAAACTGCCTTGCCCCATTTCCACCCCTTAGGGTTTCACAGGGTACCGTTCTACAAATCTTTACATCGTGTTAATCTATCACATCCTACCCCAAACCTATTATAATTTTTTTAATATAAAACCAAACTATTTCTTTAATATAAATATACTTCAAATTACAATTAAATTTATTATTTTAATCAAACTATTTTTTAGTAAGGATTGAATAATATTATCAAAATTATTTAACAAGACAATGTTACAATAAAACAAAAAGGTTTTAATGTTCATGCATTTAAATACTTAGTAATACAAGCTAAATATTTAACACTAATAGAGTGGGCATGGGGCAAGGCTAAAAAGCCTAAACCCACTCCATCCCACCCCAAGGTGTGGGAGAAAAATCTTGCCTCATTTCCACCCCACCATCTTTGCGCAGTAGGGAAAATTTGTCATCTTTATGAATCTAGCGACATAAGTTAAAATACAATCTTACTATAGCCCATTGGCTATTGAATGTAGCTCACAATCAAGCCAATTAATCATCATTTATCTTGGAAATTAAAATTTATGGGAGTAATTATAGGTTTACATTTTACTATCAATGTAAATCTTACAATGTAGACTAAACAAATGTATATAATATCATACAATTTTATGCAAAAGTGTATGATATTGTACACATTTGCATAAAAGTGTACAACATTATATACATTTGTGTTAGTCTATAGTGTAAACTAAGAAATTTTCAATTTATAAAATACACATTTTCATTTAATTCTTGGAGGCTTTTTTCCCCTTTCAATCCTTTAACTCTCATTTGTTTCTAATATAATCTGTATCACTAAGTAAGTCCAACCCAAGGCGATCTTTGAAGACTCATCTAAAGTCGGAATTGGGGTGATTGTCCGAAATGATAGAGGTGAAGTAATAGCTGCATTATCCGAGAAAATATCCCAACTCTCATCAATAGAAGTTCTGGAGGCTCTAACGGTGCGAAGAGCTACCAAATTCATTGTTGAACTAGGTATCCGTCATCCTATATTTGAAGGGGATTTAAAGGTTGTATGTAAGGCTCTCTTAGCCACTAATTTTTCCTTTTTAACTATTGGTCATATTGTAAAAGACTCATTCATTTTCTCATACTAAGAGGCAAGGTAATTCTGTAGCCTATGCCTTGGCCAGGAGAACTAGGTTCTTTTCCCATTTGTTAGTCTAGATGGAGTTTGTTCCACCAAACATTTCTCATTTTGTTATTTTTGATCTTCCAATTATTTGAATAATAGTACTTTGACTATTTCCCATTAAAAAAAAAAAGTTAGTCCAACCAATACGGCAGTGTTTTGAAATGTGAACAATACATTTTTCCTAAAATAATGGAGGTTTTAGATGGAGCCATATTGAATGCATGGTTAGCCCAAAATAGTTTGAGGCCTAAGGCCAAAATTTTAAAGAGATCTTTTTATATCTAAATATCACTTAAATAATATTTAGTTTATTTTTATATTATAATTTTTGATTTCAAATATATTATTAATTCTTATTAATTAATATGACTAATTCATCCAAAATGAGTTTGTGATACTTACTATATAGGTTACACAAAATGGCATGTCACCAATAAAAAAAAAATTATTTAAGCAATTATTTATTATATTGCTTAAGTGACACCAATCATATTCTTGCTACAACAGTTTGTAAATTCTTTGTCGAAAATTTTTATTAGTTTTAACATTTTTCATTTACTTAATGGTGATTGGGTTGTATTTCTATTAATTCATAATTTATGTTTTGGAGAAAATACTAAAATTATTACAAATTTTACTACAAAAATATTACAAATTGATGTGGCAATGAATGACACTTCAACAAAAGAATAAATGAGTATTGAATTACTTCTTATAATTGATGACATATTGTTATTTTATTTTTATTTTTTTGAGAATGATGACATATCAGTTTATAAGACTTATATAATAAAACTTGTAATATACTAGCATAACTCTTGATGAGGGCAAATTCATCAAGATCGTCCATTAGATGGATGAACGAAGTCATAAATGCTATTTAATGCAAGTTGTAATGGTCGGTCATTAGGCAAATGAATGAACCCATAAATGACATTAAATGCACGAAACAACTGAGGAGTAATGTATGGGTATCAACAGACGAATGACCGTTGAAAGGCAATAAAAGCCTAATATTTATGACCAATGACATGAAAACTCACAAATGTAGATATTCATTCAAATAATGAATACTAGATCTATAAATAAAACCACACAACTAGAAGACACAAAAGTACACAATTTCTTACTCACAACTCTTAGTCATTTTAAATCTCTAATTTAAGCAAATGGATCCTTTTACCTTGATCTAACTTAGTCATCGAAAGGACTTTGGCTAACACTACACCAGTGTTCTATCTTCTTGTGGTCCTTGCAAATTGATTGGCAGAACAATTTGTCATCATCCATCTATATAGACGATTGCACAACTAACAATTTTCGACATCATCAACTCTAATTTTTTTAGGCCTTCTTATGAGTGGGAAGAAAAATGTACTCTTAACTCGCATTTTTTTTTAATTCTAAAAAAAAAAAAACCTTACTGCTCGATATCTAAGGGCTTTTCTATGTTAGGGGGCCTTAGGCTATGGCCTAGGCCTAAGGTTGACTCTGCTTGAAGAAAATTAAAATGATTGAAAGGAAAAGAAGAATAAAAAAGACCCTTAAATAATTGAATTGAAAACATGTAAAAAAGGGTATAACTTTTAATTAACTCAAAAAAAAAAAACTTTTTTGTGAATGCAATTGTGACTAAAAAAAAAACATTAGGTGGTTTTGTAATACATTAGGAAAATCTTTCAATTTTTATAATTATTATGGTTATAATGATAATTACATTAGCAGATTGTGCAATAAACATTAGGTGGTTTTATAATTATAATGATAATTACATTGCAGATGTAAAAAGAACTGAAAAAGTTGAAAATATGAATGATCAAAATCATGGGGATGGTTACAGAGAACAAGGTTTGTTACTGAATGTCACCATTTTTATTTCAATTTACATGTTTATTATTATCAAATTTATTATTTGTTTACATGCTGCATATTTGAAACATTATTAATATTTTGCTTATTTTACAACATAATTTTTGATACAATTTTTAATATTTTCTTTTACAACTATCATTACACTCTTTATCTCTAATTGTTTCCCCAAAATTAAAATTAGGTGTTGACAACACATTTGACGGTACTGCACGTGTAACAAATTGTATGCAAGGTAGATACAATTGTGCCAAAGATTTTAAAGAAGTTAGAGAGACCATTAGGTACCAACTACCACAACCAAAGACATATCGCTTTTGTAATGCCCGTTTGTTCCATCGAGAGACATCCTCAATGTGTTGCAAGGATGGAAAAATATATTTACCCAACATACTGATTCATCCTGATTTTATGGAGCTCATTTGTGAGCAAACACCACAAGGCAGACATTGTAGGCAATATATACAGTTTTACAACAACATGTTTGCATTTACCTCAATGGGTGTGCATGTGGATGAAAGTGTGACCTCAAATAGCCGAGGAATATATACATTCCATGCCCAAGGTGCCATCTATCATAGAATTGGTAGTCTTTTACCACATACACCAAGCGTACGGCATCTACAATTGTATATCTACGACATCGATCTTGAAATATAGTGCAGAATGTCTCAATCTGTAGAAGCTCACAAATATATTGTGTGACTTATTAAAAGGATCTTAGACATGCACAACCCATTTGTGGAGAAATTTCGTCAAATATCTTGAAGTCCAAATTTACACTATTAATACCAATAATAAAGGTTTTAGCATTCTATAAAAGAGACAAAAGCTATTGAAAAAAAAAAAAAAAAAAAAAAGCCAAGAGCACTATTTGGCCATGCACCTTGTAGTATACCAATGATTGTTTTATACATTCTTGAAAGTGAAATGTTAGACACAATGTCTACACTTTTACATCTATTTACATTTCACACATAATATAAAATCGTGAACGCTATAAAAAAATTATAAACATTATATATATATATATATATTTTTTTTTTTTGCAAAATAATAAATTTTCTTTTTTTTTTGAGAAACTAATTTTGTTCTTTTGAAACTTAAAGAAGTTCAACATAATCATGTGTCCATTATGATATGAAAGTTTTAACAAATTTCACGTGTTGGCTTAAGGAGTAGTTGCTATTATATATTTAAATATATATTATATCTATCATAAGAGGATTCTCTTCTTTCAATTGGATTTTTATATGGTTCAAAAATACCCTTTATTAATGAAGAGTAAATTCATTTAAAAATATGGTCATAAATATCAAATAACAAATTTTATTTTAAACTCAAAAAAAAAAAAATCCTAAAATTTAGAATTTTTTTCCCTTCACCTTCAAAAATGAAATTATATTACTGCTTATCTCTAAAGTTTATTATTTTTTTTTTGAAAAATAGAAAATATATTTCTAAATTATAATAAATGCAAATTATTAACTTTTGCCCAAAAAAATATAAGGGCCTTTGAGCACGCACTTGCTTAGAGGAGAGTAGTCCTATTTTATAAGTAGATAAAACAATTTGAAAATTTATAGGAGAGTAGTCCTATTTTTTAGGTAATATTTTAGTGGGAGTTAGAGTTGGATTTTTACCGAATTGTTCTTTAGTTTTGTCTTTACTTAAACATAAAGGTGTAGGGGTACTTTTGAATTTAAAAATGAGAAATCCAAACAAGAGAAACCCCTTAAATAGTAACTAGCCTCGAAGCAAGTGTGATGATGCTTTTTTTTTTTTAGTGGTCCTATTTTGTAAAACAAAAATTGTGTTTTTTTATTTTATTTTTTTTATATATAATTTTTCTTTTAAAAATCTAATTTATAAGTGAATAAATCAATTTGAAAAATAACAGGAAAGTGGTCCTATTTTTTAGACAATATTTTAGTAGGAGTTAGAGTTACATTTTTACCAGATTTTCTTTTAGTTTTATCTCTACTTAAACATAGGAGTTGTGGAGATGCAGGCCCAAATGTATATTGGGCCTTGGGCCTTGTCCAAGGAGACTCTGTGGTATGAGAATAGATCAATAGCAAAGAAGATATAATACTTTAAACTTCACGAGCAAACTATAACTGTAGAGGCTGGGAAAGGTTGTTCGAGGAGGAACATCCCCTCGGCCAAACGTAACCAAGATCAAGATGTGCCTCCTATCATCTAGGGTGACGTTCTAGGAGTTTCTATTGATAAAAACATGCATTATGATCATACAGGAAGGATGTGAGCTAGGAAATATTTAAGGAAAAGCTGCTGTCACCGCATTGAAGCTCTGCAGCTAACTTTCTAGCTATATTTATGTGGAGAAAACTATTGAACAGTGCTGCCTTGACTACCCCAACTCACAGATGGTCAAAGAGGGTGTCCGATGGGACAAACACTCAAGTAGTGGCTTGAATGATCAACAAATGGAGGGTCAAGATCATTTAAAGAGAGCTATATAAGGTAAGAGACCTTCCATGGAGAGGAGGGAGGTGAGGTATTTATTTATAGGACTCATATGTAATTTAATTTTGATAGGAATAGGACTCTTTTTTGATTGGCTGAAAAAAAAAATTGGAATTTTCGAGTCCAAGTAATGTTAGAATTTTTATGAATTATAGTAATTGGTAAAAAGGATTCCCATGATTTTTATTAATAAATAACTCTAATTTTTATAAGGTTATTAGTTTTCTTTTTCAAAGGTTTTTTTTGATAACCATGAAATTAAATAGAGTAACAATCTTGATGATTAGTGTGTGTTTGGCAAAAATTAAAAAGTCAGCTTATTTTACTATTCAGCTAATTTTTGCTACTATTCATGGGCTCCATTGCACTTTTTGATACTATTCATGGGTCTCACTGTATTATTTTAGCTAACTTTTACTTTTATCTATGGTACTTTAAACCAAAAGTTTTTAGTTTCAGCAAAATAAGCGGATCCCAAACAGATCCTTAATGAGTCAAATGACAAAAATACATTAGTTTTTAGATAAATTATATTTATAATAAAATAAATTATAAATAATTACCATAAAATACAAATTCTATTTAAACTTCTAAGTCATGCCCCAAAAAAAAAAAAGTTATTGGCACATTAATTTGTATATAAATTATAAATAATTATTTTATTTAAAAAATAAAATAACAAATGATTAAAATAATTAATNTAAAAAAAAAGTTATGCACATAAATTTTAGAGATAAACAATAACTGTAATTTTTTTTTTTTAAGGTGAAGGGAAAAAAATCATAAATTTTAGGAATTCTCTTTTTGAATTCAAATTCTATTTAAACTTCTAAGTCATGCAAAAGAAATTTATTGGAACATTAATTTGTATATAAATTATAAATAATTTTTATTTACAAAAATAAAATAACAAATGATTAAAAATTAATGAATTTTATATTAAATTTCTAAGTTACACAAAAAATATTTATTAGAATATATTTATCTATCTATATCTTTATTATTATTTAAGAGACTTACTTTGTTTGGATTCCTCATTTTTTAATTAAAAAAAATGTCCTTACACTCTTGTAAGGACTAGTTTTCAGTCCCTAGCCCAAATGATGGATGAACTTAGGCCCAAAATGTCTAATACAACGAATTTGTAGAGAGTGAGTTGGAAAACTGGGCTTTAATAAGTTGGACGACAAGAAAAATGGATTCAGATGACAAGAAAATGAAGATGGACTAGTTTAAGCCGAGAAAGTCGTTCTCGACACAATCCGAGGGGATCAGTTCTTATATATTCATTTCAAGTTTGATTACAAATTTAGTTCTTGATTGCTACAGTGTTTTCTCTTAATTTAACCTTCACGCTTTTCACTCACAACTTCCAAACTCTCTCTCTCTCTCTCTCTCTCTCAAACTCTTTCTCTCTCGTCTTTGTGAACTGTGAAACTAAGCAACAATGTCACCTTCTTCAACGAGTGCCGAGAAGAAAATAACGCTGAGGAGCTCAGACGGCGAGGCGTTCGAGGTGGAAGAGAAGGTGGCGACAGAGTCACAGACGATAAAGCACATGATTGAAGACGACTACAGTGAGATACCATTGCCGAACGTGACAAGCAACATCCTCACGCTTGTCATCGAGTACTGCAAGAAGCACGTCGAGGCCGCCGACCCCGTGCCCAAGGCTTCTTACTCTTCTTTGAATGGAAAAACTGAAGATCCGCCCACTGCTGCCTGGGACGCCGAGTTCGTCAAGGTCGACCAGAACACCCTCTTGGACCTCATACTGGTCTGTAAAAACAAACCCTTTTGCCCTTTTATTCTGCTTTCACCGTTTGTTTTACGGTTTTCATTCACTGTGTTGTGTTTTTGGGTTGTTGTGCAATTCTTGTTGTTTAAGATTTCTTTTTTGGGTTTTTGTTTAGAAGCTGAGAAAACAGAAGTATAATTTATAAGAAAAAACATGGGAAACTTGAGTTGATAAAAAAAAAAAAAAAAAAAGCCTTTTTTTTAGGTATAAGGTATAAGGAAAAACGTGAGGAATTTGAGTTGATAAGAAAGCTTTTTATTCATTTACTGTTTTCATTGATTGTTTTGTACGTGCTTTGTGTAGTTATCCAAAATTCGTTCTTCCTGTTGTGGTTTTGTTTAATATACACACATATTAGAAATAAAAAGGGTGACAAGAAAAAACATGAGGAATTTCAGTTGAAATAAAAATAATATTAATTTTTTGTGCCTTGAAAAGGATTTTTTTTTTCAATGAGCTGAATTTTTTTGATTCCTTAATAAACAAAGTTTAGCTACAAAATTGGTTGTAGCCTAAATTTACAACCTTATTTAATAAAATAGACATTACCATATATTTTAAAAATCTAACTGTTGAATTGCATACTTTTTACGCTCTTAATACATGTCAAATTATTATGTGTCAATTCGATATTATTTATTATTTTAAACTATAAAAACATACAATTTAAATCATTTATTTATAACATAGCTATTAATCTTTAATTTTCTAAAAAGTTTGCAAGTATGAGAAATATAAGAAGAAGATGTAATCCAATAGTGGATTTGTCAAAATTCACTTTCAATAAAAATATATTGAGTAAAGTTATAACTTAAGAGCACAACTAATTTTCTAATTAAACTTTGTCCTTCTTTAATTATATTTTACCATCTTTTTTGATGAGTATGTGTCTTTTTTTGCTTACGAAAAAAAAAAAACATTGAGATGTTGAGAAAATAAGAGGTGAGAAGGAAAAAGATTGGGTTATATTTTATTGTTTTTAGTTAAAAAGGTGAATAATATTATGTTTGATGATATATGTTGATTGTTGGGCTTTGTGGAGTCTAGTTATGTTTGATCCGGTTGACGACTTGACCCGATCTGAATAATGTTGCGTGATTTTTAATGGGAGATTTTCTGAAGCTTAGTCCATGGAGCGAAGGCTTGGGTCAACAGGTCCAAGCCGTAGCCCATTGCGTATCCTGTGCGCAGGATGTAGACAGTTTTGGTGATTAGGGTTTTTTGTTGTTGTTGTTATTGTCGTTCTTGAGAAACTGAAACACTGTACTGCCGTACTTTGTATTTTTTTCCCTGATAATAGTAAAATTCCTGCAACTCCGTGGACATAGACAAATTACCGAATCACGTAAATATTGTCTTGTGCGGGTAATTACTTTTCTTTAGCATGTGTTTTCTCTATTTTTTGTTTCTCACAGGTTGGGAATTACATGTTAATTCCCTACATTGATTATCTTAAGCTCTGCCTCTACGATTTTGTTATGGTAATTTGTTATGTAATTAGGGTTTGGTTGGTTCTGTAGGTAATTATTTTGTGGTGTTATTGTTTCATGTATTGTTTGCTTGGTTGAATTGAATTTCTTTTTTCCTTTTTTAGGGAGTAGAGAGAAATTGTTAGAATATATTAATCAATGTGGTTTTGTATTTCAATATGGTTCATTGCAATTGAATGGGGTTGTTATTAGTTTAGGTGTTGTTGAGCTCATGCTTTTTTTGTTTTAATTGATGAATAAAATAAACATTGATTGAGAGGTTGATGTTTTGTAAGTTGCTTTTCCTAGTTGGATGTCACAGTAGTTGCAAAAGATTGCTTGATACAATGGGTAACAATTGCAGTTCTCATTGCGTTTTGTTTTAATTTGTGGTTATTTCTTGGGTATTGAATGAATTTAATTAGTTTCATCAGAAGAAAATATGTTATCTTTCTCTTGATGGTTGACGAAATTGTATTTACTATTTAGAACCTTAAAGCTTAGTCCATTACAATCTTTGATAATTGCTAAGAAGTTAAAAAGGCAATTTCTGATTTCTAGTTTTATGGATAGGGTTGCAATATGGTTATAAGTTAGAAACTCTCGTATTTTATAGTTTGTGATGTAGTTTACAGACTTGAGTGTCTTTTTGGTAATTGTGGTATGCATTGCATGCCCTTTGTGCTGTATTGACCAGTTTTTTTTTTTTTTTTCAATGTTTCAATTTTCAGGCGGCTAACTATTTGAATATTAAGGGGTTGTTGGATTTAACCTGCAAGACTGTGGCAGACATGATGAGGGGAAAGACTCCACAAGAGATTCGCGACATATTTCACATCAAGAATGATTACACTCCAGAAGAAGAAGAAGAAGTTCGGAGGGAGAACCAGTGGGCATTTGAGTGACATAATATAGAATTGTTCACAGCTGTATTTAGTTTTAAGAATGTTGATACGGTGATAGGATTCAACTTTTGTTTTGAATAGGTTTGAGGGATAAAGTTTATTTTGTTATGCTTTTAATTAACTTTTAAAAAATACCTTAGTTAAATTTGTGGTTGAAATGTGTTAAGATTTCTTATCATTATTATATATAGGTTTTGGTGCGTGTTGTTTGCTGTTTGCTGTTTGCTTGGTCTTTTTTCCTTGCCTATAAGCACATAGATTTAAATGGTACTTTGCAAATGGTGTATCTACCAATTAAGTTCTGGTGCTAATAGAGCTGTACACGATGCGGTGCGGCCGGTTATGGGAGGATTTTTCGCACCACACCTATAGGGTGCGGTTTTCCTCATGCTTGACCCCACCTCACATGTGAAGGAGTAGGAACCAATCTACACCAAGTTTAGCTCACCCTAACAGTGCGGTGTGGTTGGTTTAGTGCAAATATAAAAACATATATATTAAAAAAAAACCATTCATCAAAAAAAAAAAAAGGAAAAAAAGAAAAAGAAAAAACAAATGACAACCCACACAAAATTATCAAACAACCCAAATATTCAAAAAAAAAAAAAAAACATGTTCAAAATATTTCTCTAATACCCAAACACTTTTCAAACAATTCTCCATATTTATAGAAAGCATAGTAGCCTAGGTACTGAGCATTATACAAATTTACATACCTACAATTGAGCATCAAAACATACTCTAAAAATTTCTAGATAATAGCCATGACAGAGGAGAGAAGAGAGGGGAAAACTTGCAAAACTGTGGCATCGGCCATAGAAGACGGTGGTGGTGAGTGGTAGCAAATGGCGAAGAGAGAGAGAGAGAGAGAGAGAGAGGAAGATGACTTTGTTTTGAACCAAATATTAAAATTTATAATGGGTCCAAAATGACATTGAAACGACATAGTTTTTATTACCTAACTTAAACCCTTTTTTTTCTTCTTCCTCTCCTCTCTCACTTTTATGCTCACCTCTCCTTTTCACGTTGCACAGGTACTCTCTCTCTCTCTCTCTCTCTCTCTCTCTCTCTCTCTCTCTCTCTCTCTCTCTCTCTCATTTTCTTGTATTTTAAAATTGAAGTATGATTGTATATTATATATGTATATATTAATTTATATATATATATGGAGGTTGGTTCAGTTTCTCTTCAGTTTGCAGATCTTGTCGCCGATCACCACACCATCCAACTTTGGTAAAGAAAAAAGCTTGCCGAACACCGCACTAGGAACCTTCAGTGGGGCTTTCAGTGGTTGGATCGGCACGGTTCTAAGCAGTTTTGTCAACATCAGTAAATACTTGAACAAGCCTAGGTGCTAATAATATATGCCTAAGAGTTCATAAGTCATAACTTTGATGTGAGAATGATTTGAGACATTGGATATTATGAATCAAGTTCTTGATTCATAAATGATGACATATATATGTGAAATATGAAAGATGAAACCTATAAAATGCTTTTATCACACAATAATCTAGGGTTGGCAAAATCTTACACGACACAACCCGAGAAGTTAGTAGGCTATATATGGTTTGAGACTTAACAAGCTCGTGTTATATTCAAGTTGGCACATTGAGCCATTTAATAAATGCGTCGTGTTTGGGTTCAACCCACAAAACCTGTTTGAAATCTGTTTAACAAAATGTAATTTTACCAATATACTCTTCAAAACTCTAGGTATATAAACTTATTAGTTGTATTGGTTTATTTTGTTTGACATATTGTAATTAATTATTTTGTGATATTGAGAAATGCTTTAGTTTTGAATGATTATTTGTGATACAATTACTCATTAGTTCTAGATTTTTTATTATAAAAATTTATTTGTTTGGTTTTCATAGTTCAGAACAATTGAGTTAATATTATAATTTGTATATATATATATATATTTTGCTTTGATAAAATCTGGTAAACAAGTCGATACGACTAACCCATTTAATAAATATGTCGCATTAGGATTGAAAAATCATGATCTGTTTAATAAACATGTCAGGTTAGTGTTGAACACCCATATAATCAAATACTCATGAATCAACACGATATGAACCCAGCATCTAAACTCAAATTGCCACCCCTACAGTAACCCCTAGAGGTTGGCTCAACTTGGTTCATTTCTCTCCAATTTTTTTACCTTTTTATTTGTTATTTCTTTCGACAACTGCATTGTTAAGATGCTTGCAATATATATTATTCTTAAAAAAAGAAATAATCTCTTTATATAATATTTAAATAATTATAATAAATTGAAAAAATAAAATAAAATATATGTATATATATATATATTTTTTCATCTCTCTCTCTCTCTCTCTCTCTCTCTCTCTCTCTCTCTCTCTCAATAAATATAGATTAGTGAGTTTTTAATTTTCAATCCCAACCATTGGTTCACTATTGCATGGTGCAATAGCCTACCTGATTTCTTAAATGTAATATACTATATTTTGTAATAAAATTCAAATGCATATCTAAATTGAATTTAATTTTCTATTAAAACAGATAATATTATTTATGTCTTATTAGTCAACAAAAAACCAAACCCAAAGAAAATCTTTTCTTTTCTCCCTTTTTTAATCAATTGATGGGTACTATAAATAATTTGGTTTGTTCATTATATATATACTTGACTGAAAAACTGGTTCATTGGTTCAACTAGTGGTTCATTGGTTGAACCGTGCTTTTATTAAATAACAAATTAATATATTTTATAATTCTTAAAATATCTAAAATAAAATAGGTCATTTATCTAATTTTTAACTAAAAATAAATATATCATATGACTTGGAAAATATGAATAATTAAACACATTATTTATGTAAATTATCCTTGTAGTCCAAAAGTACTTAAACGGTTGAATGCCCACATGCTCTATTTTTTTTTTTCAAAAGAAAAGGCAAAGATTAAAAAAAAATAATGTGAAAATTTTCTCAAGTGAAAAAATTTTCTTTAGTTCATAAATTAACTTTGACTCGACAAAGTTGTGCCCTATGCTCTTTAATGGCATTAAAATTATTTATAATTGATTCTTAACTAAATTACTTAGCAATTGCTTTATGGGAACGCTATTTGTTTCTTTAGGTTCAAATCTTTGAGTTGCTTTAGGTGTTTCAACACTTGAAAAGTTTTAGCATTTGAGATCGAGGATTAAGCATTAACCTTTGAGTTTGTAACACTTTTTCTTTTAAAATATGTATCAATGATAGATGGTTCCGCATAAATTATTCACAATTTGAAAAACCGAATATTGAATTTTATAATCTTCAATTTCTTGAATTGATAGAATAAACAAGTCTATTACAATAATTTAATTTAATTTAATTGCTCAATCCACTAATATCAATTAAACAAATAATTAACAAAAAATTGCTATTAACAAATTATAATAAATTGTTATATTTTTGTCTAGAGAGTCTGCTGATAGTTTCTTAGTTGGAAAGCAAAAACCAGGGCCCGCTCAATGGATCTTGAGGACTAAGGTGAAACCAAAATTAAGGCCTTTAACATTTAATTGTTAAAAGATTATTATGAAGCACAAAATCTCCTTTAGAGTTCTATTGATCCACTAACTAAATCTAGCCGTGAAGTTACTATCCAAACAATTATATTTTTTTTATATAAAAAAAGAATGAAAGAAACAATTAGAATTAGAATTAAAATTTTAAAAAAAAAATTTCCAAGTGCCAATAAAAGGACCAAAACTACTAGGCATTTATTTTTGGGGTGAATAGCAGGCATTAAGCCACACCATAATACAAATTATCTAATACGGTCTAATAATGCACAAAAATTAGTAGGCTGAAATAATTCAGGCTATGGTAATAGTTGTCAATCCTGAAAAGAAAGAAAGAATTGTCAAGGGTGACTAGTGTAACCCGATTAAGGACCTTCCAACAATTAAGTCAGTTTTTTCTTTAGAACACAAATATGAGAAATAGTGAATGGTAAAAACTTACCTTAGGCGAATGAGACTTGCTTCTTTTATAGAGAGTTAGAAGTGAGTCTACTTGTTTGGATCCACCATCATCGTGAGTGATATGGGCGGTTAATGGAGAAAATGGGGTATGTGGAGCGAAATCCGAGGAGCCCCTTCCACATTTTAGGAGTAGTGCGTCGTGGTCTGATTATGTAGAACCTTTGGAGAATTTCTCATAGGATTTACCAAGTATGATCCAGTCGTCCATGCATCTGGTCGTCCATGGAGGACTTTCCTCAAATTGAACCATCTTGTTCTTAATGGACGAGTACTATTCATGCATACTATCATTCTTAGGCTTCTCTCTTGCTAAAGTTCTTTGGATGTGGTTAGGTCATGGATGATAGCCATGGACGGGTTGACCTTAATTGATCCCTATCACGGTCAAACTGTGAGTTCCAGTTAGCTCAACTGATAAAATCTCTAATAGTTGAATAAAATATTTGTGGTTTAATCCCTGCTCACACCAAAAAGTAATTGGTATTTTGGTCCAAATATAAAAAACTATTATCAAGAGTGGATGTTATAAGTTGAAATTCTCTTTAAAAAAAAAAAAAATAATACGGTTAAACTGTACTACTTAGGGGTAAAAAAAAAGGAAAAAAAGAAGCTATATTCTATATTTCATAGAGCATTTACATCAATCAATGTAAAATAGAAAAATGTATCAATTCTAACATTTAATTTCCAAAATTACCTACATCAGTAAAGCTAAAATTGTGTAAATCTGCAAAATTGCTACACTAATTGTGTAAAATTTACATTGGAACTATTTTCTTGAAAGAGTTTTATGTCATTCGCTTCTAATGATTGCATTCTTTGTTATCAAACCAAAACATCAATTAGTTTTTGGTGTAGACGGAGATTGAACTCCAAATTTCTTATTCAACTATCAGAGACTTTACTAGTTGAGCTAACTGGAACCCACTACATTGGTACTATTCATTTTAGATATATATATATATATATATTTATGTATCCTGAGGTTGAAGAAAGAAAATAAATGGTAGGTATTGTGTGTGAAGAAAGAAAAATAATTTTAAAAAAGAATAATATTTTAATAGAATGTAGTGTAAAATAGATAATCTAATGTAAGGTGTTTAGAAAAGTGAATATGTAAAATAGATGAGTAAGTTCTTATACTAAAATAAACAGAATTTTTGTACAAGATGTGAATGCTCTCACGTACATTTATATATATAAAAAGAGGATTCCATTCTTTGGATTAAACTTTTATGTGCTTTAGAAATACCCTTAAACTTTACTTTTAATCAGAAAAAAAACTTGAGGATAACCCGGTAAAAATATATCTCCAACTCCATTTAAAATGCCTACAAAATAATACATTCTTTTACTAATCCATGTCTTCAAACAAACTTAACCAAGTCTTTTTTTTTTTTAAAGGGAAAATTATGACACTAGACCATAAAAAAGCCTCATCACACGCATGTCTACTTATCACGCAACACTGCTATTTAAAAACAATACACACAAATGTAAAACAACAATAAAATTTTATTTAAAAAAAAAAAAAAAAACCTAGCCATTTCATAGCACTATCAACTATTTCTCATCGAATTGTTTTATGATTGTAAACTTTTACATGGATAAACAAAAACCTCTTAATAATTATTATAGATAACTCCCTTCTAGCTAGATATATAAAGTGTCCATTGGGCAAAAATTCTTTTTGTCAACTTATTTTACTATTCAACTTATTTTTGTTATTATTCATGAGTCTCACTACACTTTTTGATACTATTCATAGGTCGCACTGTACTATTACAACTAACTTTTACCTTTATTTATATTACTTTCAGCAAAAAGTTTTCAGTTTCAACAAAATAAGCGGATTCCAAATGGACTCAAAATCAAAATCCACATAGCTTTTAATAAGAGAAATATAAAACAGAGTTTTAAGGCAAAAATGGGGACATACCCCTTTTGGCGAAAAGTTACATCAAAATGTCCCATTTCTGAAATTATTATAGATAACTCCCTTCTAGCCAGATATATAAAGTGTCTATTTGGCAAAAATTCTTTTTGCCAACTTATTTTACTATTTAGTTTATTTTTATTACTATTCATAAGTTTCACTGCACTCTTTGGTACTATTCATATGTCCCACTGTACTATTCATAGGTCTCCCTGTACTATTTTAGCAAAAAGTTTTTAGTTTCAACAAAATAAGCGGATTCCAAATGGACCCAAAATCAAAATCCACATAGCTTTTAATAAGAGAAATATAGAACAGAGTTTTAAGGCAAAAATGGGGATATATCCTTTTCGGCGAAAAGTTTAAGCAAAATGCCCACTTTCTGAAACTATTTAGCGATATGCCTCTGTTTTGAAACTTAATTTTCTCAAAATCAAGTTTTAATGTAAAACCCAATTTTTAGAAAATCGAGTTATAGCCAAATCAAACTTAAAAAATAAAAAAAATAAAAAAATTGTGGAACTCGAGTTCCACTTGAAAATTTTCAAGGAACTCGAGTTCTACACTGAAACTCGATTTTAAGAAAATTGAGTTTCAAAATAGGGACATATCGCTAGATAGTTTCAAAAAGAGAGCATTTTGCTAAAAAATTTTGGCCGAAAGAGGTATATTCCCATTTTGGCCATAGTTTCAAAGTCAAAGTAAAACGGAAGAGAACTGAAATGGCAACAATAACACTACTAGCAGGCTTAAAAGAATCAACCCTTTTTTACTTTTGTTTACCCACAAGGTGGCAAAGTCAAGGTGGAAAATCTTTTTGAACGTATTCAGTTGTGCGCTCGGAATTTAGAAGAATGGAGTAGAAAGGACTTTAGAGAGATTACCAATCTTTTGCAGGAAAAGAAAAAAAATTACATAAGCTTGGAAAGGAACCCAAAACTGAGGCCGTTGTCCAACAAGAGGCTGAATTGAGAAGAGAAGTAAATTTGCTCTTGGTAAAAGAAGAAAAGATGTGGCATCAGAGATCCAGAATTAATTGGCTACAAAGTGGGGATCAAAATACAAAATTCTTCCACACTTATGCGTCAAGGCGAAAGAGGGGCAACTGGATTCAAGGAATTGAAGATAATGATGGTGTATGGCATGAAGATGTAGATAAAATTGAGGATGTGGCTGTACAATTTTTCACAAACCTTTTCACATCAACGAGACCGCAACTAGGTGAACAGTCTCTCAGAGGAGTACACAAACTCACCACTGATGACATGAACAGGGAACTTTCACGGGAGTTCATGACAGAGGAGGTTCATCTAGCTCTGAGACATATGGCTCCCCTAAAGGCCCCCAGGCCAGATGGTATGCCTGCACTCTTTTATCATTCATTTTGGCATATTATTGGGCCTAGAGCATTCGCATCAACTCTTGTATAAATGTGTAAAATACACATTTTGATCACTTTTACACATTTTGAACCAAAAAACACTCCACATCAGTCCTTTTAAAATCATGTAAACTTGTGAAAATTTATCAACGAGCTACAGTACCCGTGTAAATTTACATGGGCACTATAGCTCGTGTATTTAATTTTTTAATAATTTTTTCTCCCTCCTCTCTAACTGACTCTCATCTCCTACCTCTCTTCCCTAACATCCAGCGCGCTAGAATCAACTGAAAATGAACCCAAACAAACCCCACACACAAACACACTCACACACAAACAAACCCAAATGGCCAGAATCAATTGAAAATTAACCCAAACAAACCCACACACAAACACACCCACACAGAAACAAACCGAAACGGACAGAGATATCGGTGCTTATCGGAACGATCTGGGTCGTCGGAGCTTGTGGGTTGGCCGGTGAAGTGTGGAGCGTGGATCGGCCAGGGAAGAAAGGATCTGGATTGCCGGAGCTCGTGGGTCTTGCTTGATCGGAGCTCGTGGGTATGGGTCTTGCCTGATCGGAGCTAGGGAGATCGGTGCTTGTGGATTGGAGTTAGGAAGATCGGAGCTGTGGATCGGTGCTTGTGATCGGAGTTGTGGATCAGAGCCTAATCGGAGCTGTGGATAGGTGCAGCTGTGGATCGGAGCTTGTGATCGGAGCTGTGGATCGGATAGAGCTTGTGATCAGAGTGGGTATAGAGAGATAGACTGAGAGAGATAGACCGAGAGGGAGACCGAGAGAGAGAGATGGGTATAGAGAAATAGAATCAGAAAAAATGGAAAGAGAGAAAGAGACAGAGCGCGTATATAAAGGTTAGTTGAGAAATAATAAAATAATTGAAAAAATTGATTATTTAAATAAAAGAGAGGATAGAATAGATGAACTGATGTGGGTGTATTGTAAAAGTGAATGTGTAAAATAGAAAAAGTAGGTTTTTATGTGTAAAATAGACACAAATTTTACATGAGCTAATACGAATGCTCTAATGTTACTAATGCTATCCTCTCTTGTCTAAACTCATGTAAAATACCAGAAAGCGTAAACCATACTTTCATCACCTTAATTCCAAAAGTCTCAAGCCCTAAAAGAATGTCTGATTTTCGTCCCATTAATTTATGTAATGTTATATATAAAATCATGTCCAAAGTGATAGCCAATAGACTAAAACCCATTCTTTCTAAAATCATATCTGAAACTCAAAGTGCATTTGTTCCAGGCAGATTGATTACTGATAATGTTTTGGTGGCGTTTGAAACACTACATTACATGAAAACTAGATGTGAGGGTAGAAAGGGTTTTATGGCTATAAAACTTGACATAAGTAAAGCATACAATAGAGTTGAATGGGGATATCTTAGCCAAGTAATGAGGAAAATGGGTTTTGAGGAAAAATGGATCTCTTTGATTGTGCAGTGTATATCTTCTGTTTCATATTCTGTTCTTATTAATGGTGAACCTTGTGGTTCTATTCACCTAGAGAGAGGTTTGCGTCAAGACGACCCTCTCTCCCCATATTTGTTTCTTATTTGTGCAGAAGGTCTTTTAGCTAAATTGAAAGAAGCAAAGTTGGAAGGAAAAATCACAGGGGTGGCCATAAGTCGAGGAGGTCCCAAGATTACAAACCTTTGTTTTGCAGATGACAGCCTACTTCTTTGTCGGGCAAACATTGAGGAGTGCAGAAATATTCAACAAGTCCTGCAGGAATATGAAGAAGAGTCAGGGCAAAAATTGAACCAAGATAAGACTACTATCTGCTTTAGCAAAAATGTGGAGGAAGACACAAAAAATGCCATTTAGGCAAGTCTTAGCATTCTAGAGATAAAAGAGTTTGAAAAATATCTTGGCATGCCTTCTTTTGTGGGGAGGAATAAACGAGTTTCCTTCAGCAACATAAAGGAGAGGGTGTGGCGAGTGATACAAGGGTGGGGTGAAAAGCTACTGTCACAGGCTGGTAAGAAAATTTTAATCAAGGCAGTCGTACAAGCAATTCCCACGTATGTGATGAGCTGTTTCCAGTTACCCACCTCTCTTTGCAAAGAACTAGAGATCATGATAAGGAAGTTTTGGTGGGGTGGTGTTGATAGGAGGCACAAGATCCACTAGGTAAATTGGGAGAGACTTTGTAAACCCAAATTTGGAGGCAGTTTGGGATTTGGAAACGTTATAAAGTTTAATGAAGCTCTCCTAGCAAAACAATATTGGAGACTATTAAACAACAGCAGCTCTTTGGCTCACAAAGTATTCCAACACCGATTCTTTCCAGATGGGAATATTCTCAATCTAAATAACCGGGCTAAGGGGTCATATGCTTGGAATAGTATAAAGGGTGTTAAACATATAATAGAGATGGGCAGCAAGTGGCGGATTGGGAGAGGTAATAACGTGAAAATTTAGGGAGACCCATGGCTGCCAAATTCACACACACACAAGGTCTAACCCCCAATTAGTCTTTTACCTCATAATGTCAAAGTTGAAGAGCTCATTGATTGGGAGAACATAAGATGGAGAAATGATTTAATTGACCAAATTTTCTAGCATGAGAAAGCTACTCTTATTAAAAAAATCCCATTGAGTGAACGAAAACCACCTGACCGTTTGATTTGGGCTGAATCGAAGGATGGCAAATACACAATTCGTAGTGCCTATCGAATAGTACTTGCAAGGGAGGAAGCTAATCAACCAAGTAGCTCTTATATCAAAGAGAACACTATTTCGCTTAAGATATGGAAGCTGAACATCCCTTCAAAGATCAAGTACTTCCTATGGAGAGCACTAATTAACTCACTGCCCACTAAGATGAATTTAAAGAAACGGGGAGTACAAGTTTGGGAAGTTTGTGATAGATGTGGTGCAAACAAAGAGGACACAAACCATATCCTATGGTTTTGTCCTTCAACAAGAGTGGTGTGGGAAAGCAGCCCATTGTGGAGCTTGTTTAGCAATTCTCAGCATTAGAATTTTAAGGAGGTGACAAAGTTTATTCTCCAATTAGATCAACCAAAGTTGCAGGAGCTATTCGCAATCCTTGCTTGGTCTTTATGGTTTTGCTGAAACAAAATAAGAGTGAATGAGCTTGATAAAGTCCCTCATGATGTGGTTTCTTGGGCCAACAATTTTAGACTTGAATTTCAATCCATGATGGAAGGAACAAAAGCTGCTAGACCAAAGGAGAATTTGAAATGGGTACCACCCCCCAAGGCTGGTTCAAAGCTAATGTAGATGGAGCTATCTTCAAAGAGAATAATTCAACAGGCATAGGTGTGGTGGTGCATGACAGTCAAGGGTGGGTGCTGGTCGCTTTGTCGGAGAAAGTGGAAGGTGTGCAAGAGGTAGAGGTCATTGAGACATTGGCTATCCGGTGGGCCATCAGGTTTGCAATTGAAACTAGCTTTAATTGTGTTATAATTGAGAGTGATTCACTTGAGGTGGTTAAAGCTATCCAAGACACTGCTGACTCTACTTGTCATATTAGACACATCATTGAGGACGTGAAGCAGTTGGCAAAGGCTATGAAAAACTGTAATTTCCTTCACACAAAGAGGGAGGCAAACCAGGTTGCTCACACTCTGGCCCACAATGCTATTCATGTTGACACAGTGTTGGCTTGGCTTGAAGAGATCCCTCCTTATGTGTCTGATGTAATCCATTTGGATGCTGTGTAGTTGTTGTGTTTGTTTGTTGTTGTTCTGTTGTAATAGTTCTGATTCTCAAAAAAAAAAGAAAAAGTACAAGAACACAAGTTGGTGATCAATTTATATATTTGACCTCTTTTGATTTTAATTTTGGTTTGGTTGTTGTTGCTGTATTGATTACACTATACGAATAAATAATTTTTGAATTATTGTTGCTTTTTATTAAAAAAAAAAATTCAAACCTTCATTTATTGGGTTGTTGTTCACATATTAATTTGTAAATATTTTATGGTAAAATTTGTAGTAATTAAAGCATTTTTAATTTTTATTTGGACATATTTAAACTGAAAAAGTTATGGTTTTAAAAATGCAGTATGAAACTGAGATTTTTGAAAAAGCAGAATATTTGGCAAAAACTATTAAAAATGCTTTTTAAAAAAATTGAGTGTTTGGTTAACACTTCTCAAAATTGTGGTTTGAGGTGTAAATTACCAAAAAGAATAATATATTTATAAGGGAATTTTTTCATATAATAAAAAATAGACAAAATTTAGGTACAGTTTCTTACGTGTAGTATCTTAGGTTCCCCACTTAAATTTCAGCCACGTATATTTACTTAAACACTGAACAAACGACGTTACAACTGATAGCTCTTTCCGTTTTTTTCCCCTATATCAAGAGAATCAAAAACCCATTTAGAAGCAAGAAAATCCCATCACCTCAATCTGAGAAATCTTTGATCTCACAACTTACAAGAAGAAATTGACTTTTTGTAAAATTCACAACCCTTCAACAGTCCTAATCTCCCAAAAGAAACAAAAAAAATCAATCTTTCACAAACTTCACAATCCCATATCCCTTTCTGTGAAAATAAGAGAAAGAAAGAAAAATGCAACAATGGCGATGGGCAAGTTCAGGAGGCAATTCCACGCACCTCCACCACTGTCACAACCTACACCCCTTCTCCTCCTTCCCTAACTCCCTCACCGGCGAAGATTGTAATTTTCCACGCAAGTGAGATTGTTGTGATGAGAGACTTGATGTGGATCATCTTGACGGCGGAAGCGATGGGCATGGCCATGGCCATGGACTTGGTGACTCCGACTAGATCGCAGGCTGCGATGCAAAACATGAGTCAGACTGGTGGCCAGAGAGGAGAGTCAAGTTCCTTACTTTTTCATCCTCATCTTCTTCATGAGTCAGACTCTATATCCTCATCTTCTTCATCTACGCCTTCCCTTTCTTCTAGAACTAAGTCGAAACCCATCGGCCTCCATGACCCTTTAGTGAAATCGACTCCCTCTTGTCACAAATCAGATCCAACTCACTCCAGTTTTGTGAAATCAGTTATGGTCCATATGGTCTTTAGCATTGTTGATTTGAGTGGTGATGATGATAACGTTGATGAGGTTTTGGTGGATGTATTGGGTGGTGGGATGGTGGATTAGCTTGATTATAAGAGAGAGTGTGACAGACTGGTTTGACTTTGAAATGTGAGTGCAGGGGAAATGAGGATGGATGGAAGTGTTTTAAGTTAACGCTATTTGTTCAATGTTTAATTAAATACATGTGGCTGAAATTTAAGTGGAGATACTTAAAGTATTGCACCTAAGATACTGTACCTAAGTTTTACTCTTAAAAAATTACTGTTATAATAGGTTATGTCTTAGTTATTATGCTTCATTTTGCCCAAAAAAAAAAAAAATTATTATGGTTCCACCCTTATTATTATTTTTTGATAAAATTTTCTAATCTTTAATTTATAAAATTCTTAACATAAATGGAAATACTATACATCTTAATGTATATCTTTTAAGCATAGAGATTTGCTACGTCCATAACATTTTTACAACATTTTCACAACAAATTACAGATGATTAGTTGTTATTGGTTCAAATTTGAACCTAACACTAAGATTACATTTTTACCCTAACAATAACAACCAGTAACAACTTGCCACTTAGAATTTGTTGTAAAAATATTGTGGACATATCATTTCTCTTAAATATATCCATATATATATACACATGAGATTACAAGCTAATTAAAAATAATAAAAAGCTTTAAGTTGCTTGAGTGCTTCACAGATCACCCACAGTCACATGTAAAATTCAATACTCATCATTGATGCTTCAACTTAGAATAGAGAGATAATGAAAAAGGTAAAGATAGTTTTGATATAAAAGTCCAAAAATCCAACGATAATATGCGAAGTCACTATAGGAAATACTTGAGATTTTATTTATTTATAATAAATTTAGATTTAAAAAAAAAAAAAAAAGAAAATTATTATGGTTCCACCCTTATTATTATTTTTTAGATAAAATTTTCTAATCTTTAATTTATAAAATTCTTAACATATATGGAAATACTATACATCTTAATGTATATCTTTTAAGCATAGAGATTTGCTACGTCCATAACATTTTTACAATATTTTTACAACAAATCACAGATGATTAGTTGTTATTGGTTCAAATTTGAACCTAACACTAAGATTACATTTTTACCCTAACAATAACGACCAGTAACAACTTGCCACTTAGAATTTATTGTAAAAATATTGTGGACATATCATTTCTCTTAAATATATCCATATATATATACACATGAGATTACAAGCTAATTAAAAATAATAAAAAGCTTTAAGTTGCTTGAGTGCTTCACAGATCACCCACAGTCACATGTAAAATTCAATACTCATCATTGATGCTTCAACTTAGAATAGAGAGATAATGAAAAAGGTAAAGATAGTTTTGATATAAAAGTCCAAAAATCCAACGATAATATGCGAAGTCACTATAGGAAATACTTGAGATTTTATTTATTTATAATAAATTTAGATTTTATTTTGAAAGTAATTGTGAAGTTGATGTTTGTGTCTATTTAACCCTTCCCTTCTCTTAGTTTTACTTACACCATCAATCACTCGCATTATTCTTACGACTCTTCGATATCAATGGGGAGGTGCAGCGACAGTTTGAAGGCATGGGTATCTGATCAGTTGATTTCGCTGCTGGGATATTCACAGCCCACGTTGGTTCAATACGTTATTGCACTGGCTAAGCAAGCGACGTCAACTGGTGATTTGGTGAACAAGCTTTCAGTGGAATGTGGATCATTGGCTTCATCAACTGACACCCTTCATGGGTTTGCTGAAGAAATCTTCACTAGGGTACCCCGAAAAGCCGCGGCGAAGAATGACAGTAGTGTAACCCTTTATCAGAAACGAGAGAAGGAGGCTGCAATGTTGGCAAGAAAGCAGAAGACTTATGCAGTTTTAGATGCTGGTGACGGTGAAGAAGATAATGTTGTTGTTCATCATAGAAAACGTTTCAGGAAGAAGATTGAAAGTGATGATGATGGTTCAGAGTCAGAAGAGGAGAGACTAGTGCGTGACCAAAGAGAGAGGGAGCAACTAGAGAGAGAGGGAGCAACTAGAGCAAAATATAAGAAACCGGGATTTGTTAGGGACACGAGAGTTATTAATGGAGCCTATTGATGCTTTGAAGCAAGATGACATTATAGCTTTAAGAAGAGTTTCAAGGCAAGAGTACTTGAAGAAAAGGGAGAAAAACAAAGTAGAGGAATTAAGAGATGATATCGAAGATGAGGAATATCTATTTGATGGGGTGAAGCTTACTGAAGCTGAATATGGTGAGTTAAGGCACAAGAAGGAATTGTATGAGATCGTGAAGAAGAAGAAGAAGAAGCAAGCAGTGGAGGTTGATGATACAAGTGAGTACAAAATTCCTGAAGCCTATGATCAAGAAGGAAGTGTTAATCAGGAAAAGAGATTTGATGTTTCTTTGAAACTTTGCAGAGACCAAGAAGGTGTTGGGGATAAAATGAACCCTTTTGCAGAACAAGAGGCTTGGGAGGATTATCAAATTGGAAAGGCAATGCTGAAATATGGTTCAAAGAATAAAAAGCAAATATCTGATGATGACTATCAGTTTGTGTTTGAGGATCAGATTGATTTTATCAAAACTTCAGTTGTGGATGGTTACAATACTGACAATGAGGAGGTGTCCAAGTTGCTTGAGAAGAAGGCAAAATCAGCTTTGGAGAGGCTTCAAGAGGAGAGAAAATCTTTACCTATCTATTCATATCGCGATGAACTGCTTCAAGCCATTCAAGATTATCAAGTTGTTGTTATTGTTGGTGAAACTGGTTCTGGGAAGACTACACAGATACCCCAATATCTGGATACACAAAGCGCGGAAAGATTGGATGCACACAGCCACGACGAGTTGCTGCTATGAGTGTTGCTGCTCGAGTTTCTCATGAAATGGGTGTCAAACTTGGCCATGAGGTAGGTTATTCTATCCGTTTTGAAGATTGCACTTCAGAAAAGACTGTTCTGAAATATATGACAGATGGGATGTTGTTGCGAGAGTTTCTGGCTGAACCAGATTTGGAAAGCTATAGTGTGTTAATGGTGGATGAGGCCCATGAAAGAACTCTCTCAACTGATATTCTATTTGGATTGGTGAAGGATGTTGCTCGATCCCGCCCTGATCTTAAGTTACTAATCTCAAGTGCAACACTTGATGCAGAGAAATTTAGTGATTTTTTTTATTCTGCTCCAATCTTTAGCTTTCCAGGGAGGCGCTATCCTATTGAAATAAACCACACGAAAGCTCCGGAAGCTGATTACTTGGATGCAGCTATATTTACTGTTCTTCATATTCATGTGAAGGAAGAACCTGGAGATATATTGGTTTTCTTGACTGGTCAAGAAGAGATTGAAACAGTAGAAGAAAATTTAAAGCACAGGACAAAGGCACTAGGGACAAAGATTGCTGAACTGATTATCTGCCCAATATATGCAAACCTACCAATTGAGCTCCAATCAAAAATATTTGAACCCACTCCTGAAGGAGCAAGGAAAGTTGTTCTTGCTACAAATATAGCTGAAACCTCCTTGACTATTGATGGGATCAAGTATGTAATTGATCCAGGCTTTTGTAAAATGAAATCTTATAATCCAAGGACTGGAATGGAGTCATTGCTAGTTGCTCCAATATCAAAAGCATCAGCTAATCAGAGGAAAGGTCGAGCAGGAAGAACAGGTCCTGGAAAATGCTTCCGGTTATATACTGTCTGCAGTTATAATGATTTGGAAGATAATACTACACTAGAAATCAAAAGGACTAACCTTGCAAATGTTGTCCTTATTCTTAAGAGCCTTGGGATCCATGACTTGCTGAAGTTTGATTTTATGGACTCGCCTACACCTGAAGCATTAATGGAAGCCTTGGAACTACTCTTTTCTTTGAATGCTTTGAACGAAAGAGGCGAGCTAACTATGTTAGGTAGACGGATGGCAGAGTTCCCTCTTGATCCCATGCTATCCAAAGCAATAGTTGCTTCTGATAAATACAAGTGCTCAGATGAAATGATTTCCATTGCTGCTATGCTTTCGGTTGGTAATTCCATCTTTTATCGGCCAAAGGACAAACAAGTCCATGCTGACAATGCACGAATGAATTTTCATTCTGGAAATGTGGGGGATCACATTGCATTGCTAAATGTCTACAATTCATGGAAGGAGACAGGTTACTTGGCACAATGGTGCTATGAAAATTATGTACAAATTAGGAGTATGAAACCTGCTAGGGACATACGTGATCAACTTGAGGGGCTCTTGGAAAGGGTTGGAATTGAACTAAACTCTAATGCCAATGATTTAGAGTCTATAAAAAAGGCTATAACATCAGGTTTTTTTCCACACTCTGCAAGGCTACAAACAAATGGGTCTTACCGGACAGTCAAACCTCCACAGGCTGTTCACATGCACCCAAGCTCAGGGCTAGCACAAGTACTTCCAAGATGTGTTCTATACCATGAATTGGTGCTCACAACCAAGGCATATATGAGACAGGTAACAGAACTAAAGTGGGAGTGGTTGGTGGAAATAGCCCCGTACTGGTACCAGCTTAAGGATGCTGAAGATTTGGGTACAAAGACAAAGTCTCGTGGAGAAATGAAGCGATTGTAGGACTGAAAACTGGTCACAAGTTTCAGGAAAGCAGATTGGCATGCAATAACTTGGTGGTTTTCCTTGCATATTTTGTTTGATTGGATGATGCTTCTTTTTTGGATTTTTTAGATTTGTGCGATTTTGCTTAATGTTTTTGTTTCCATTAGTACAAGACCTGTATACCATAGGAGCAGATTGTTTGTTTCTTATATTCCTTTAAGCTTTTTACCTATCAAAGACCAAAAAAAAAAAATTCCCGTCTTCAAATACCATAACGTCAGGGTGTCTATGTGGTGTATGTACTATGCTTGTTTATTCTTGATTGGATTAAATGCTGAAATGATATTAGGAAATAGATTTCAATCATCATCATGTTAGGTCATTGAATTGTTGGCTATTTTATAAGCAATTGTTAAATTAGAATGTGATTTTCAATGATGTGCCAGAAATCAATTTTAGTTGAATGATTATGCAAAAACATTTTTGTTGAATTACAAAAATAACCTGGACTCTAAGAATTAAATAAAATACGAATTTATATAATTTACTAATAAGACCTAAAATAAAATATATGTGACTTCAAAATTTAAATAAAACTGGAACTAAATAAATATTTCTTTACCTTTCCTTAATCAGTTGCTTTCACTATTTTTGATTGTGCAGCTCCTGATTTTTCAAATTTGGTTCATCAGCCACGCAAGCCCTTTAATTGGCTGCTTGTATAATCTTTTTTTGGTGGTATGAATGAGATATTGGTTTTTTATTTTTTATTTTTAAGTGTGAGAATTAATGAATGTGTATATAGATGTTAGAATAATTGAAAGGTTTGCAAGTATAGCTAATTGTTATTAAGAAAAGCAATAGATTGCTTGGAATTTAACCATAAACATAGGCCAGTGGATGCTACAACTAATGCTGCACATGCAGAAGATGTGTTGCTTTTTCTATTATTACCTTTGAAGTCCATTTTCCTGGATTGCAGGAATTGGCATTTGATTTAGTGACCCTTTAAGCTCTGTTTGTTGGGTCTTTTCAAAGGAAGCTTCAGCTTTTAAAAAGCGGAAGCTGCCTGCATCTTTTTTCTTTTTTTTTTTTAAATCAAAGATTATTTATTTCACCAAATTTGTGGAGTGGCTTTTGAGAAATGCTGCTCAAACCAGCTTAGCTTGTCATAGTTTTAAAACTTGCAGCCCTTAATTGGGTGATTAAGCCTTTTGTTATGATCTGTAAATAGTGCAGCTCATTTATGTTATAGGCAGTTCCAAACAAAGGCCCCTACATACTTGTTTTATAATTAATTGTAAACTTTACCTAGACTGTGGATTGAATGGTTGAACTTGGATCCATTGTTATACATGATAAGGGTTTGCTTATATATAGAAAGTTGGATTACGATGTCAATGATTCTTGATGTTAACATTTCTTGGTCTTCTATGTGTCTTGGTTCTTTCTGTCATGTTGCTTGCACTTTTTTGGATTCTGCAGATCCTGATTTTGAAAATGTGGTTCATAAGCCACGCAAGCCTTTTAATTGGCTGGTTGTGTAATCACTTTTGGTGGTGTTGGAGATTCAACTAGTTGAGCTGAATATTTTTTTATGTTGAATTTGTATATATGGATATGGAAGCTCATTTACACTACTAGAAGTTTTAGAGAGAGGCATTTGGATACTTTTTTTTTATGGGATTTACTGTAAAGTTCTCCTAGACAGTGGAATGCATGGTTAAACATGATTTAAATCTGCTTATATATAGGAAATTGGAATGCTTTACCATGACTCTTGTGTTCATTTATGTCTATAGCTGTTTTAGATGCATCTTTGCTCTTTCTGTGATGTTGCTTGCACTATTTTGATTGTGCATTTCCTTGGAAAAGCCATAGATAGCTTGGGATTTAATTGCAAATGTAGGCTAGTAAAAACACAGCTAAATGCTAATGCTGCACAAGCTGGCAATGTGTTTCTCATTTTCTATTATTCCTGTTGGATTCATAACAAGAGGGATGAAAAAAACCTCTAGGAGTTTGGAGTGCTTTGAGTTAGCACCAAGCAAGATAAAACAAACTTCTAGGTGTTAGCACATAGGGTTGGCTGGAGTCAGCACCTAACCATTGGAAATTTCAAGAGATAGTTTATTCATCATTCAAAGTGTAATCTATAAGACTGTCTTCATATATAGGAGTGTGTTATTGTGCTTATATAGACTCTTAAGACTAAGCCTAATTCTAACTGAAATAGGAACACCCGAATTTTAATTTATTTGGGATATCCCAATTATTGAATTACAAAATAACCTTGACTCTGGGAATTAAATATATTTCGAATTTATATAATTTACTAATAATACCTAAAATAAAATACATTTGACTTCAAAATTTGAATATAACTGGAACTAAATAACTATTTCTTTACTTTCCCTTAATCAGTTGCTTGCACTATTTTTGATTGTGCAGCTCCATGATTTTTCAAATTTTGGTTCATCAGCCACGCAAGCCCTTTAATTGGCTGTTTGTACAATCTTTTTTTTTTTGGTGGTTCTGGAGCTTTGACTAGTTGAGCTGAATAATTTTTACGTTGGAATTTGTTTATAGGGAAGCTCATGTACACTACTGGCAGTTTTAGAGGGAGGCATTTGAATACTTGTTTTGGAACTAATAATAAATTTTACTTAACTGTGGAATGCATGGTTAAAATTGGATCCAAATGTATACATGATTTAATTCTGCTTATATATAGGAAGTTGGATGACTTTACAAGGACTCTTTTATGTTGATTTAAGCCTATAGATGGTTTGGAGGAGCCCTTGTTCTTTCTGTAATGTTGCACTATTTTGATTCTTCAGCTCCTGATTTTCGAGGAGATGCTGGCTGTGTAGAGAAAGTGGCGAAATCAGGATTAGTTGTCTTTGCTCATAATATTGAAACGGTTGAAGTGCTTCAGAGTTCTGTGCATGATTACCGTGCTAATTTCAAGCAGTCTTCAGATGTTTTAGTGATGGCCAAGGACTATGTTCCTGCTGGAACACTTGCCAAAACTTCAATAATGTTAGAAACACCCGAGCAAGTTGTCAGAAATATGGAGAAGGTGAGACCAGCAGGTGTGGATGTGATGACATTTGGTCAATATATGAGACCGTCAAAGCGCCATATGCCAGTGTCTGAATACATTACACCTTAGGCTTTTGAGAAGTATCAAACTCTTGGCATGGAAATGGTATGCTTCAATATTTATATTTTGATTATGGCACATTAATTGGTTCTATTCTTACATGCATGGCTTGTATGATCAAATTTATTGTAGTTTGGGCAGATAGTCTGTCTTGGGCTATGTATGTGTGTGTATTCTATGTTCATTCGTTGCATGCTAGTGAGTATGGTTGGTAGTGCTACAGCATTTGCTCCCTCTCTCAGCCCCCTTCCTTCAACATGATGGTAATAATAGTACTTTATTAGGATCTTTTATATCTTTCCAATTTCTACTTTCTCAATATTCACTTAGAATTACCTGATTGTAGTACCCTTTAATTGTGATGGCGTGTTCTCCTCTTTTACTTTACTGAGCTTACTTGGGAAGTCATTCTATATGTAAAATATATGATTTATACTTCCTCCTATGGAGGAGAGTGCCTTTAGTGACCAATCCTTTTCTCTTCCTAATTTTTTGATTTTTATTTATGCTTTAGGGTACTAGTATAATAATGTAGCAGATTGAACATTATCGGATTATCAATTTGGTTTTATGCTAGGGAGGTCTACCATAGAAGTATTTTTTTCTTACTTAGATGTCTAATGGAGAAATATAAAGAAGATGTATGACAGAGAGCCTAGAGAGGTTATTTGGTGGATTTTACTAAGGAAATGAGTTCCTCTAATATATTGTGGTGATTAAGGATATGTAATGAAGGAATTGTAACTTGTGTGAGAACAAGTGAAGGTATCTTACATCTTTGCTCACTCAAAACAATACTGAAGAGCATTCAAATGCTAGGATTCCAGAATCACAGCAGAACAACAATGAGACATTTGATTACCTATCAAAAAAACAACAATGAGACATTTGATTTCTTGCCTGGTTAAAGTGATACATTGTTTTGTTATACTTTACTTTCGTGTTGGCTTGTCTGCCTTTACTGTGTCATAAAAGGTTAATTATGTGTTTAATGTCACTTGACAACATCTTCCGCAAATAAAGTAATGACTATTCTGGTGTTATCTTAGGACTTGCATCCTTTGACATCTCTTACAATTCTTTTCTTTTTCCTCTTTTACCATTCTTAAGATGCTATTATAACATAATACCATATTGGTCTAGGAACATATTATGGATTAATAATGATACCATCTGAATGTAATTTGTAACAACATATGTTGATTGTCAGTTAATCATATCAAATGTATATCAATCATTCTTCTCCCAACATGCATAAAGTTGACAATGAGTATTTTTCTCCATGTGAGTGCATGCATAATTGTTATCAATTGTGTGATTTGGATGGACAGGGATTTCGATATGTTGCATCTGGTCCTATGGTTGGCAATTTTTCTCGCCTACTTTGTATGATTGGATGATGCTAAATATTGGTCTTTCTCCCATCTTTTTTTGTTTTTTTAGATTGTTGTACTTTTGCATAATTTTTTTTGTTTCCATTAGGACACGTCCTGTACACCATAGGAGCAAATGGTATGTTTCTTATTTTCCCTTAAGCTTTTTACCTAAAAAAATAAAAAAATAAAAAATAAAATTTCCTGTCTTCAAATACCATACATAACTTCAGGGCGTCTGTAAGATGTATGAGCTATGCTTGTTTATACTTGATTGGATAAAATGCTAAAATGATATTAGGAAATAGATTTCTATCATCTTCATGTTAGGTCATTGAATCGTTGGCTATTTTATAAACAAATGTTAGATTAGAATGGGATTTTCAATAATATGACAGAATTCAATTTTAGTTGAATGATTACGCAAAAAAAATTTCAGCAAGACAAAATTTCTGTTAGCAGTAATGGGTTTTAGTTTGATATCAAGTATAACACTGATGCAGGTTAACATAAAGGCATGCCCATGCTAAGATTTAAGAAGAATTAAAGAGTTTGCTTAGAGTAGCTTATTGGTGGTCTGCACAGTGTGTTTATTCTCTGAAAGTAGCATAACCGCTGGCATTTCATTCACTAAACTCAATGTAAAATACAATGGATCAATGGTCTATTATGCTGCTAACTTCTTAAGAGGCTGTGCCTATTGCAACAACCAGTAACTAACTTGAAATAGAATCTGTTACAGCCAATCAATTACATTCAAGGAGCTGTTATACTACCTAACAGCTCAACTAGTTACATACAGGTGCACTGGCCAATTATTGCTGATCTAAACTACTAAAAACTCCTATCAAGCCTCTTAAATCAGGCTGCTGTTACAATTCTTGGCCTACAACTGAAACTAACTTGGCTGATGCTTGTTGCACATCTCACTGCCCATGTTTATATAGAAAAATCGCAACGAGTTTGTTATGTATTTTACTTATAATAAAATGTATATTTGTGTGCCATGTGGAACCAGACAAAGTATTTATTTTGTTCTCTGCTGTGGAGTTTTAAACTGTAAAAGTTTTGTTTCTTTTAGTGGAGGTCACCCAGTATTGCTCTAACAATTCTGATTTAGTGTGGATTGTATGTAATTTAAAGTATAAGATAGTTCTAATTGAAGTACAAAGATGTCATTGGTTAAACTTTTCAGTTTGGTTTCATAACTTGGACAACACTGGAAGGATTGGATACAGTGGCTTGATTTATGCAATAGTGTTAGCAATTGAAGTAGTCAATGCATGTTTCGATTGTTACAACATAGAGATACATAAATACCAACATGGATATATATGTTCAATACATAAGGTGAACTAGTTTATGCATGCGTAGATAATAAGAAAAACAGCATCATAGGCCGATACTTGTCAATTTGTGAAAAATTATAAATAGAACTTGTGGATTATAAAACTATGATACCTGTTGAAGAGTGACCAACTTTACTCATGGATACTTTTTATCTCTTAAACAGGCATTCCCAAATGAAGTTTTTGATCTAGAGAGATCTGTACGAACTCTTGATTTAACCCACAATAAAATAGGTAATGCTTTGTTTCCTATGAACACTACAAAAAACGCGGGCTATAGCCGCGTTTTTTAGCTGCGTTTACAAAAAAACGCGGCTATAGCTAACCTATAACTGCGTTTATAAAAAACACGGCTATAGCTAACCTAGAAAAACGCGGCTATAAGCCCAGTAGAATAAAATTTGTTTAGGGCGACCTATAGCTGCGTTTTTTAAAAACGCGGCTATAGCTCACCTTTAGCCGCGTTTTTAAATGCAGCTTCAAGTGAGATATAGCCGCGTTTTTCAAAAACGCGGCTATAGCTCCAGCCGTATAGGCCTATAGCGGCCTTTTTTAGCCGCGTTTTTAAAAACGCCGCTATATGTAACAACCAGAAAAAAAAAAAAAAAAAAAAATTTTCCTTCAGCTTCCCACGTGCCCTCCCCTTTCCCACCTACATATCCACCTACCCCCACTTTCTTCTTGTCTTTCTTTCTTTTTTCCTTTATTCATTCTTCCCTCACTCTCTTCTTCTGCCGTGGCTCTTCAAGTTCTTTCTTTCCTTCTTCTTTTTTTTTTTTTTTCTTCATAGTTGGGTAACTTTTTTTTTTTTTTCCTTTTTCTTTCTTCGTTCTTCACATTTGTGTAACCCTTTTTTAAAATCTAAAGCAACAAAACCAAATTAAATCCAAGAAAGAAAAAAAAAAGAAAAAAAAAAAAAAACCAGCAAGTGAGAATCAGACCCAGAAATGAAAAAACATCCAAATTTCTAAATTTCAAATTAATTTTCTAATTTAAGCAAATACCCACAAAAAATAAAAAAAGAAACTTCAGGTTATTAATCCTCCTGCACAATTTACAAACCATTTGAAGTGGTTTTTAATTTAAGCCAAAAATAAACAATAAGTAAGAAACTGACCCAGAAATAAAATAAGATCCAGAATTCTGAATTTCAAATTGACTTCTAATTTAAGCCAAAAAAAAAAAAATACCCACAAGAAATAAAGAAAAAATAAATTCAAATTATTAACCTTCATACACAATTTAGACGCATTTGAAGTGATTTTTCTCATCAAAATTAGAGGGTTTGAAATTTAAATTTCAAAACAAAAACCTGGAGGTGCAAGTCAAGAGATTGAGCCTGATGCTGTGTATATGATTGCCCAAGAAATGAATAGGGAAAACACAAATTTGGATTCAGGGTTTAACATCACTTGGAATTTTCTAGTGGGTTCAGGTGGTGCACAATACTTGGTTCGATTGCATTTCTGTGATATTGTTAGTCTTGCACTTAACTTGCTGTACTTCAATGTATATCTCAATGGGTTCCTTGCTTATGAGGATCTTGATTTGTCAGTACTTACGTCCCATGTGCTTGCATCTCCAATCTATGTGGATTTTGTTGTGGATCTTCGTTGGGTTGGATGGGAGTGAGTGAGTTTTGATCCGTGTGGGGTTCTGTTTTTTACCTTTTCTGTGTTAGAGTAACGGAAATGGGAGAGGTGGGTTACGGCTGGGTAACGGTGAGAATCACAGGTGGGCAAAGTGTCAAAATTTAAACCATAGGTGGGCACGTAGAATTAGAGGCAAACCATAGGTGGGTAAAGTGTAATTATCCCTTAAGTTTTTGTAGTCTAAAATTATGCATAAAAAATAAGTTTATTGATTGAATAGTAATTAATATCTAATTGACATGAAATTTGATATATATGTTAAGACCATAAAGAGCATGCAATCTAATAGTTAAATTTTGGAGCAAAATTTTAGGATAGATGACTTAAAGAAAGATAGATACACTAATCATCACCAAACAACCGTACCATTCACATGCCAGCAATAGTGTATCACTACTAGGAAGTCATCTACTGTTGTAGGTAGAGATTCTTTTTTCTACTTGATTTATTTTGAAAAGGCTGAAGATTTAGAGGATATGTGTGCTGAAGGTCCGTGGGCTGTTGATGGTGCCCTTCTGGTCCTGGAGAAATGGAGGCCTAATCTGGTAGTGAACAGACTTCATCTTAATTATGTGTCTATTTGGGTTCAGTTACATGGCTTACCCCTTGAGTATCAATATCCTGAATTGGCTGAACAAATGGGTCAGATGATTGGTTTTGTTGAAAGGGTTGAGTGGGAGGATCGTATTCCTAGGAACATTAGGTTCATGCGAGTTCGTGTACGGTTGGATCTGTGGATGCCAATCATTTCTGGTTTTGTACTTCGTCTAGATGATGGTTCTAGAACTTGGATTCAATGCCGTTACGAAAGGGAACATAAATTATGCACTAGGTGTGGCCTGATTGGTCATACTAGAAGACAATGCAATGAGAGCATGGATGAGGTGGAGAGGTGTTTGATTCGTCAGAGGCAATGTTTGCAGCGGATCTTTCATGTGCAGTATGGATTTGATTCTATGGAGCCTCACTTCCACAATGAGCTGAGGGCCTTCTACAATAGACGGAGGCATTGGACGACTCAGGTGCGTGGTGACAACATGCAACATAATAACCATGATCACTTTCATCAACATGACCCTAATCCTTCTCATCAATCACAATCTGGTGGTGGCAACATGCAATCAAATAACCCTAGTCACAATCATAATACTTATCCAAATCCTGATCATCAACCGCCAACTATAAGTCCTCTGTCCCATGGTGCAAATACCCAGGTTTCCTCTGACCCTGATACACCTTCAAACTATTATGATGTTACCACTCCAATACCACTTAATTCTGCCACTACCCACCATCAGTTGGCTGACCATGCAAATCTCTACTCAGCAATTGTTTCTCTCAATATAGGTAATACCTCTGATCCCCATACCCCTATGAATTCCCCTGCTTCATCCAATGATATTTCATCCATTCACCCAACAAACACCCCTGACCTGAATTTGGTTCCTGAAGAGGCCCCACAGGGTTCTCCTAATGAAGAAGTTGACCCTAATTATCCCCTTAGGAGGACTTGGGTAGATGGTACAGGCCCATATATCACAACCGGGGAATTGAATGTTCAAACAGATGCAAGCTCGGATACAGAGAGTGATTCTGAAATTATGAGGATGTTTAATCTAGATAAGCTGAATGAAGGTCGTCCTGAGTGGGCACGTAGCGATGCATGGGATGTGAGACATATTCCTGAAGATTCTGATTCTATTATGCAACTTGTAGTCAACAGAGTGGACAGAGATGGACTGAGGGTTGAGAGTGTAAATCCTAATTTTGGGCCGAGCACTAGAAGAGTTTCTGAGGCAGGCCCATCACAGACTATGAGCCTAGATACTGGCCTTAATTCCTTTTTTGGTTCTGAGGCCTATGGGCTAGGCCCAGGTCCACCTTCACCTGCTTCTATTAATTCTGATCCTGGATATCTATCAATTCTGCATTGTAATGCCGTTTTGCCAGAGACAAATGGTGCTGCTAGGAAGAGGTTCGGACCAGATTTGGGGAGGCTGGGAAGGAACATTAGACAGAGGTTACTATGTGGATTTCTTCAAAAAGAAGGAATCAATGACTCTTCCTTGCCTAAATCACTTTCTAATTCCATGCATCATGTACTTCCTATTGATGAAATGCTCCTTGAATATCCAAATGGGTGTTGGGAAGCTGGCCCTAAGCAGCTTCCCCATCAGCCATGAGGATTATGAGTTGGAACTGTAGAGGTCTGGGCAAATCCTCTGCAGTTCTTAAGTGCCAGAAAAAAGCCTAGGAGTTGAAACCAGACATTTTATTTCTAATGGAGACTAGGTTAGTTAAAGGCAAAGGCAAACAAGTTTGGGATAAGTGTGGGTTTTCTGATGGGTGGAAGGTTCCAAGAGTGCGTTTTGGTGGGGGGTTGATCTTGGCATGGATGCCTAGAGAGAGTCTTGCTGTAGATTTTGCATCTGAAAATCTCATCCATATTAGTTTGCTAGATAATAAAGGGAACCCTCTTTTAATCACCTTTGTGTATGGACATCCTAATCATGCCAAAAAAGACCTTGTTTGGCAATAGCTTAAATCTTTAAAGGATCATTCTCATCCAAATTGGCTTTGTATTGGGGATTTTAATCAAGTCCTAAACTCCCAGGATAAATTGTCCTTCAAACAGGGCAACATTGTTGGTGCTAATTTGTTGCAACAAGTGATAGATGATCTACATTTGTGTGATTTAACAGCCACTGGTCAGAGATATACATGGTTAAATAATAGAGAAGATGAAGATCTGGTAATGGAAAGGCTGGATAGAGCCTTTACTACTGTTGATTGGGTCAATATGTATCCTTTACACTCTCTTAGGAACCTTCCTATCATCCATTCTGATCATGGACCTAGAGGTCCGTGGTCCCTATAGGATACGACCCTTTAGGTTTGAGCACATGTGGATTTCACATTCTACTTGTCATGATCTGATTAAGCAGTCTTGGAACTTAAATCTTTCTGGCTCTAGAGCTGCCCAATTGAGAAACAAGTTATCTAATGTGAGAAAGAATATTTTAGAGTGGAATAGACGGGTTTTTGGTAGAGTGGAAACTGAGATTCAAGAAAAAAAGGCACAGCTGCAAATTCTCTAGAATTCCATCAGCTCTGTTGAGGATGCTAAAGCTGAAAAAGCTCTAAGGATGGAGATTGAAACCCTCTTAGATAGAGAGGAGTTGATGTGGGCTCAAAAGGCGAGGGCTAAGTGGTTCCTTCATGGGGATAGGAACACAAAATTTTTTCAAACTGTGGTTAAACAGAGACGAGCAAGAAGTAGGATTCTCCATATCAAGAATGGTCAAGGCTTTTTCATAGATAAGCTTGAAGAGATTGAAACCATACTTAATGATCACTTTAAGGAAAACTATGAGAATAGGAATAACATTAGTGTGGAGGAATTAGTTAATGAGCTTCAAGGCTTACCTATTCCTACATTATCTGTCCAGGATTGTACTTATCTTATTCGACCAGTCTCAAGTGCAGAAATTGAAGACACTGTGTTCCAATTAGGGCCTCACAAAGCCCCTGGGCCTAATGGTATTCCTGCCTTCTTTTATCATGAGTATTGGTCAATTGTCAGGTCAGATATCATTAATACTGTCCAAGCCTTTTTCCATTCTGGCTCACTTTTCAAACCGCTTAACCATACGTTTATTACCCTTATTCCTAAGGTCACTTACCCTGAAGGGGTTAATCACTTTAGGCCTATTAGTCTTTGCAATGTCTTATATAAGATTATTTCCAAAATTCTTGTTAATAGGCTGAAACCTCTTATAGACAAGCTCATTACTCCTTTCCAAAATGCTTTCATTAAAGGTAGGAACATTTCTAACAATGTTCTTATAGCACATGAAATCATGTATGACCTTAGGAGGAAGAGAGGGAAGAAATTCAGTTTTAGGGCTTTGAAAATAGATATGAGCAAAGCTTATGATAAAGTTAGATGGAATTTTCTTAAGGCCGTGCTTGTGGTGATGAAGTTCGACTCAAAATGGATTAATTGGATCATGGAGTGTGTTACCTCAATGCAATTCACCTTACTCATTAATGGTCAAATGTCTAAGTCTTTCACACCAACTCAAGGGCTGAGACAAGGGGACCTTCTATCCCCTTATTTGTTTCTTTTTTGTGCTAATATCCTGTCCATCTCCCTTTCACAAGCTAAAACTTCAAACATGCTGAAAGGGGTTAAAGTTGGAAGAAATGGTATTTCTTTTACCCATCTATTGTTTGCTGATGACTCCCTTTTGTTCTTCAAAAAGGATAAGCACTCGGTAGATACCTTGCTAAAAATCTTGGATTGGTATTGTAAGGTATCAGGGCAGTCTATAAATCCTTTTAAATCTGATTTATATTGTTCTCCTAATATGCCTTTGGAAGAACAGGAAGCCTTGGCTAGAAAGCTGAAAGCTAATCTGGTGCATAATCCTAGCAAGTACCTTGGCCTCAACTTTAAGCTTAAGGGTAATAGAATAGCTGATTTCCACTTCTTGGTTGAAAAACTCCAGTCCAATTTGCAGGGTTGGAAGGCTAGATTATTATCACAAGCAGGGAGAACAACTCTCATATCCTCAGTGCTTCAATCCTTACCTTTATACATGTTCTCATGTTTCAAGGTTCCTGATCAGGTGTGTAATGAGATGGATACCATTATTAGAGCTTTTTGGTGGGGGCATGAGCAAGGAGAGAAAAAACTTCACCTTTTGAATTGGGAAAAAATCTGTCAACCTAAGAGGAAAGGAGGTCTTGGTATTAAAAAGTTTGGTCCCATGAATCATGCTATGCTTGCAAAACAATATTGGAATTTGTACCATAATCCTAACTCTTTGCTGGCAAGGACTTTTAAGGCTAAATACCAACCAAATTGTTCATTACAAGAATACAGTCCAAAGCCTCATCATTCTTGGTGTTGGAAGAATATTGTAAAGCAGGGAGATTTTAGACTTAGGGAGGGGCAGTGGAGAGTTGGTAATGGATTCAATATACCACTTACTCATCCAAAATGGTTTCCTTGTTCTCATGGTAACTTGAATCATCCTGAACTACAAACTGGTACAGTGGGGGATGTTATTGATCACAATTCCAAAACCTGGAAAGCTGATTTGGTCCAAACCCTATACCCCTTTCCTTTGAGCAAACAAATCCTTCAAGTTCCCTTACCTAAAACTCATGATATGCAGGACAAGTTGATTTGGATGTCTTCCAATGAGGCTAATGGTAATTACAATGTCAAAAGAGCTTATGAGATTATTATGCAAGATTCCCATTCTTCTGGGAATATTCATGGAAACCAAAATGTGTGGAATCTGATTTGGGGAGTCAAAGTACCTTTGAAAATCAATAATTTTGTTTGGAAACTTATCCAGGACAGATTGCCAACTCTCCTTAATTTGAACAATAGAGGCATTCCAACCCAAACAACTTGTCCCCTTTGTAATTCTGATGTTGAATCCTCAACTCATCTCTTTCTCCTCTGCCCCTTTACCAGGGCTTGTTGGCATGGATCAACCTTGGCCATACATGCCACTGATTTTAGGAATTTAAGTGTCCAGCAATGGCTATCCACTATTCTCATCAAGTTCAAATCCAGGGAGACTTCTTCTATGGCTTATTTACAAGCAATTTTTACAACTCTTTGGCATATCTGGTTACACAGGAACAGGGTGCTCTTTGATGGTTTACACCCTAATCCTATGAGTGTGATTTTAATTTCTCAATCTATGGCTTGCAGGTACAAAGAGGCTTTCCTTGACCAACCAAACCACACTAGCCAACCAAGAAGACCTCAACCAAACCACTACTCACCCTTAGGGCAGTGGCAACTGATAGTTAAAATTGTTGGAGCTAGGAATAGGAAGCAAAAACGATGGTCCTATGCTTATGAAGCTATAACTAGGCAGGGAGATAGCTTGTTCTATGGTGTAAATAGTAATGTAGTAGATACAACAGGTGGGGCACTGTTGGATGCTATGGTAGAAGCTGCGCTCAAAGCTAAAAACCATGGTTTCCATTATATTTTGTTTCTAGGTACCAGTAGGCATTTAGTCCATCTAATTCAGCACAAGAAGACCTCAAACTGGTTGCAACAGATCAGGCTAGCTGATTTAGATTTTTTGAACCAAAATGGACTTTGCTATGATGTGTATTTAGTGCCTAAGCTTGTTGTTAATTCTGTTTGGTCAGTTGCTAACTTGGCATGTCAAGTGCCTCTTAACTGTAGCTGGTCTAATCCAGCTGTTGTGTAATATGTTGGGTTGCTTTCTCCCCTTTTCGGTATCAAAAAAAACCTTTCAATAAATAAATTATATTAAAAATTAGCCACCATCCATGATAACATTTATGCATGTACACAAGAATCTGTAATAGTCTTAATATTTCGTCATAAAAATGTAAGCCCCACCTATATAATATATATTTATTCATATATAGAAATTGTACCTTGTACTATTCTTTCTTTTTAAACCATATTACTCCACCTATGATACCTTGCGTTAGCCATAGAGAAATTTTCACATAATATTGAATCAGCTTAACACTCTTGTATCACCAACGTTTACAAGGGATCCTATGTTAAATTGCAATGCTAACCGTAATCTTAAGATGTAATTCAAATTTAATCTCACATCTAGCTTACTCCAAAAACCGGGAATAAGGCTTTGTTGTTTTTGTTGTTATCATAATGTCATCTATGCGGATGGATTAATAGGTGGATCCTTTACAATATAGTGATCTCAACCTATTATTTGGTTAATGAAGCAAAATTGTACATGTAGGTCTATGTATGTAAATCGTATTATAATTTCCCCTAAGATATGGTTAAAGAGTAGGTATGTATAGATCAGCTAACATGAAATTACATTGACTTACCTTCAATTTCTATGATTACCTCAGTGCTTGTATCATACTTTTTGAAGATTTCCTACTATTGTACTTGGTTTGGCATGATTAAAGGTTCAAAAATATGATAGAATTGTTTTTAAATATATATATATATATATATGAGATAGAATTGTTTTAAAGAAGCAGAATTGTTGCACACTCAAGCATAGAGTATTTAGAGTAATAGGTCATAACCCCTATTTTGTGAGTCATAAGGGAAGAGTCTTAATTGAATGAACCTTTAAAATGAAGCGTACTCTAAAAACGTTTTTATAAACCTAAACATAAACATGTCATTAAACATACTTTTTACGTTCATTCCATGTGTACATTTTTTTTTTTTGTACTATGCAATACACATAAAGGAGAAAATATTGAGAGTTTATGGTCATAACAAATGTTTAAGTTACAAAATATTTTTTGAAATATAACATGTAAAGAAAAAAAGTTATAAAAAGCAGAAAAACAAAATAAAAGGGGATAAGAGTATAAATATTTTTTTTTATTCTAACATGTAAGTAAAAATAATTCAAAGAAACAAAGTTATGATGTTAGTGGTTCAAAATTCATACTTTATTTAGCCAATGAAATATCAATTGGTGTATGTGCAGTTAAGTGTTATGGAATTATTTTTAGCGTCCCTAATATGTTTTTTTCATTATATTCTATTGGAAAAAATATTCATACACCCCCTAAAATTTAAACTATTGGCCAAAAGATCCCCTTAACTTTTATATTAGTCAACTTACTCCTTAAACTATTCACAACCGCCAAATCAATACTCCAGTTAGTCTCACGTTAAAACACTAACAGAATAAAAGCATGTGAGACTCACGTGTCTTTTAAAAACAAAATTAATCACCCAAAGCTCCGAAACCCAGTAGAAAGAAGAGAGAAGAGAAACAGGTCAGGTGGAAAGAGAGAAAAACCACTCCGTTCAGAGCCACTGCGGAGCTTTTCCCCGCTGTCTCGTCGCCCTTGTCCCAATAGCATCTTGGTGGTTCCACCACATTGTTCAATCCTAGTATTTTTTTTTTTCCTTTCATTATTTCCCTGAGTTTAAATCCACAATGAACTCTTTTTTTTTTTTTTTTTTAATCTCCTTGTGCGAATTTCTATAATAGAAATTCTTGGTTTTGTTTAATTTTTGGGTTAGGTCTCTGTGAGTTTGGTTTGATTTTATTTGTTCGATTTTTTTAGTATGATATAGAGTTGTTGCTTTTGAGTATGTAATAGAGCTATTTGATTAAATGCCTGAGAGATATACAACTGTTTGATTAAATGTTTGAGAGGGAGGGGGATATGGCTACTCCTTTAGTAGGGTAAGTGTAGAAGACCACTAATATAACTGTGCCAAGACCAAAACCAAAAGCCAAGCCTTCTTGAACGCCTAAATTGTAAGTTTTTAAAACAAATTTCTTGTAACTAATTATAGCTTGCTTCTCACCGGTGAATTATGCAACCTAGACAACAATCAAGTTCGATATCATGATTTTTATAAAACTTAAAAGCAGAACCAAACACATTATTTCAAGATAAAACTCCAAAATATCAATTACAAAAATTTCCCAGCCTGCACAAACACAAATTTTAAACCCCTAGATTAATTGCAAATAAAGTTGCCATATTGCCCACAAGATTAAGCAATGGATTCTAATTATAATTCTACAACAGTGTAGTAGGGTGTAGATGTGAATAAGGAAGGTTAAACCAAGCAACCAAACCCCATTAGTGTAGTAGCCATGTCTCTCTCCCTCTCAAACATTTAATCAAACAGTTGTATATCTATCAGGCATTTAATCAAACAATTCTATAGCATACTCAAAAGCAACAGCTTTATATCATACTAAAAAAAATCGAACAAACAAAACCAAACCAAACTCACAGAGACCCAACCCAAAAATTAGACCAAACCAAGAATTTCTATTATAGAAATTCGAAAAAAAAAAAAAAAAAAAAAAACTGGGGGAAATATCCTTCAATTTGGTGGCATTATAGTGGTCAACCAAGGCAAGAATTTCAGCAACAGAATTGATTGAGATATCCTTGTAGAGGTGAGACTCGCACACCAGTATAGGCCTCTCCAAACCATACCGATTGGCCACAACTTAGCTGTCAACATGTCGATTCCAGAGATTTACAAGATAAACTTGGTGATATAGACACTACTTTTTCTGTAAGTGAATCTATGTATATAAAATGCAGCCCCATCATCCTCTCCCACAACAGAGGGCCTGGATGCTTGATATTTGCAAAGAGAGAAGGGGGCAGAGAGAGAGTCTCTTGAATTCAATGCAAGTGGATTTTCTCATGGGAAGGTAGAAATTGTTGTAATGCTGTATAGTGATTTAGTTAAATAGCCACGTGGCTGAATTTTAAAAAGGGAACCTAAGGTACCTATATGTAAATTTTTCCCAAAGGGAAGAACTATAATTTGTTGACTTTGAAAATATTTTTATCCACACGCTCATATAGAAATATTTAGGTCCCTTTTCCTTTGTTCTAGAGAGATGTTCTGATTTATATGTTGACAATTGATCAACTGATGTAATCCGTAAAGAAACACAGAACAAAAATTTTATTCTTAATTGCTCAAATCAAGTCTATCAAACTTGATCATCTGATTCACTAAATTCAAGTGCTCAGATGAGTGAATCAATTCACTATCACCCATATCCAAAAGCAATCCATTTAATCAAACCCTCCATAAATCTCACCTAGAAGTTCCACAAAGCAGGGTGGCAAAAACTAGACAAAGATATTGATAGACTTGTTGACACTATAACAATTGTTTGCCAGCCTAACCACCTTATAGAAACACTAAGATTTTTGTTTTTGTTTTTGTTTTCTTTTGTTTCTTTTTTTTTTTCCAATATTAGAAAATATGATTCAACTAAAGGGAGTGAAGGAAAAGTAACAAAATATGCCAAATCAGGGTGTCAAAAAGATGGAATAGAAAAAATTAAACCATACTAAGAATCCACATTTTTCAGAGAAAGAAGATACAATACAATTAATCTACATACCACTGGAGGCAGAGTTCCCATTGAAAACAGTTACAGGACGGGAAACAGCTAACTCCCTGATCTCTTGAGCCAATTGTCGAATCTGACAATGAGAGCACACAAATATGAGCATATATAATATAACAAAATACCAAATTTGTGAAGCTGAATATATACATAGGACAAAAATTAGGTATACTTTCTTAGATGTTCTACCTTAGGTTTTCCAATTAAGTTTAACCATGTGACTGAATTGACCAATGAGTCAAGTTGAATTTAATTTTCCTTAAGGTAAGATAACACTTTTTGTGCGGCATTGATCAAATATAGCCACATGATTGAATTCAATTGAGGAATATACATATAAAAGGTATTGTAACTAAGTTTTGCCCATCTACATATATCAGTTCAACAATTAAAGCATCCCTCATCATATAGTAAGCATGTTAAAGGCAATGAAATGACATTCAGGAATTTGAGACCAAGCAACCTGAGCTGTAAGAGCCGCACTGTCATACTTGTCAGAGGAGATTTCAGCTTCATCTACACCTCTGAGTAATACTTGAAGTTGCGCAATGAGCTCAGACAATCGCCCACTTTTCAAAACAACCGAAACAGTCCAACCTAAATCACGAAACACATCACAAAACCAAAAAATAAAAATAAAGCATTTCCAGTACTAGCAATAATAAGAGATAATCTGCTTTGCTGTGTGAAATGTAAGAGTCATAACCAATTCTAGCATTAGAACGGTGATTTGTTTTGAGTCGTTTTGCATATTTGCTATGTAGTAAGTTTGCATATCTTTACCAGCTTTAGATTGAGAGGTAGACTACAAATAAGAAAGAGCTAGCTTCTAACTTTAGTAGGTTAGTTGTGGTCTATGACAATCAAAAGGTGAATGTAATGCATCTTTGTTTACTTTTCTAGAGTGTTGTGAGATTGATTGTTACAAAAGATTTTATTTTGACAAAAAATCGGCAACAAAAAATGCAGCATATCATATACAATTGAACAGCATATATGAAAACAAGAAGAAGGAAACTAATTACAGCATGAGTATAGTAAAAATGAAAACCTGGAAAGTGAATTACAGCCAGCAAATAAAAATAAAAGTAAATATGGGTCTAAACTAAAAAAACCCAGAACAAAACAAATTAAGATTGAAACCCAGAACAGAACCCAGTAACCAAAGAAAAAGAAAAAAAATGAAAACGATGATGGGCTTGACCTGCTCCGGCAAGAACAAGAACCTTGGAGGTTGAAATCCCAGCCTGTAAGGCCATTTTGCTTGGTCTGTCTGAAGAAGAAGGAGAAGAAGAAAGAACAATTTAATTAGTATTTGGCTTGGTGGCGAGGGAATTGACCAACCTACCCAAACTAAACAGCCCAGCCCTCCCCTCATGCTTTGTAACTTAATAACCCCTTTTCGACTTCGAGCCTGCTACCGTGTTTGTTACGATTTACATTTACCAAGGGATAATTGCTTTTTCGAAAAAAAAAAAAAAGGGCTGTTCTTGTAGCATTGCAGCTGGGACAAAACAATAGGGAATTTTTAAGAAAATAATCACTAATCCCAAACAATATCATTAGTTAGACAGACTTTGAAACTAATTTTATTTTTAACAATTCGAGTCCTCTGGAATCGATTTTACTGTGCATTCTCTGTTTCGCCAGGAACTTAGGCGGAGGAGCAGGATTTGTATACACAGAAATCGACTCCAGAGGAGACGACTTCTGTGTATGGAAATCGTCTTCTCTGGAGACGATTTCCATGTATACAAATCGACTCTAGAGGAGACAATTTCCATGGACCAGATAAAAACCTTGACCCTTCAAGCCAGATCCAAAAGGATCATTAGAACAAAAACAGAACATCCAAGATTTGGTCACAAAGTCACCTCAGCATGTTTGGTAGCCAAGTTGAATTCTAAAAATGATATCCGAGCAGATGGAATTCTTCACCCAGGTCACTTTGCAAAAAATTGCCCAAAACGAGAAAAATCAGCAAAACTTTTGGAGCCACCAACTGTACCGGGTCTGACCAAAAAAGACAAAGAACCTTTGTATCAACCTCCTGATCTAACTGTTGGTGCTTCCTCAAAACCTCCAGATATGAACATGTTAGCAATAGACCCTGATCCCCCAAACCCAATTTCATCACCCACACCTTTTCATCCTCAAACTCCCTTATTGAGGATCTGAAAAAGAAAATCCAAGCAATTGATTATCAGGATCTTAACCATTTCCTTACAGATGACAAATTTCCCTTGCCAAACAAGAGTGCTCTATTCCAGCATCTTTCAAATTATCAATGATTGTTGTGCAAACAGTCACTCTGAATTCCTCCTTAAAAATCCAAACCCTTTGTGGAAAAACCCAAATTTCTTCATTAGCCTACCCTTCAAAAAGAATGAAGATATCAACCCCACAAAAGCCAGTCACAGGGGTATGAACCCAGAACATTTGACTTTAGCCAAGCAAGAGCTATCTACCCTCCTTTCTGAAGGACTTATTGAGCCCACAACTTCTCGAATCTCTTTGAAAGTGGAGTGGTAATGAAGCTCTGAAGGCTTAAATGCACCGCTTTTATATCCACAAATGTTCTGTCAAAATGTTTCTCCAAATCTTTTCTTTCAAATGAACAACATTTCATCAATAGGAATTCTTCTCTTGCTACATCAGTGTAGTGAGTTACTGATCCAAGGAACTAATTATGGATTATTGTGAAAAAATCCTCCAAGGAATTGCACTGAGCAGCCTGTCTTTGCCTGTACTCTCCTAGATTAATCCACCATTCTCTTAGTCTTCCCGTAATCCTTGCAACAAACTTAGCAATGGTCTGAGACACAGTGGCATTTGGTGCTTGGAGTTCTACTGTAAAAGAATATGTTCAAGCCTCTAAGTTTGATCAGTTTAAATTTCTGGATCTGAGTCTTCTTCATAGTCCGATTCTTCCTCAGAAGTAGAATAAGCCATGACTGCTAAAGCTTGAGGGGAGTATTCATCATCCAATGAGAATAGGGACTCCACGTCTGAAAAAGGAATATCATCTGCATGAATCTGAGCCTGCTCCAAAAGTTTTGCTAATTTTTCTCGTTTTGGGCAATTTTTTGCAAAGTGACCTGGCCGCCTGCATACAAAACAGACCTTTGAGGTTTTTCCTTTGAACTGCTTTCTTCTGAGAAATTTCCATTTCTTCTTGCGAAAAGATTTCTTCTTGTGACTTGTATGATGCTTTTTCTTCCAGGAATATTTTTTGAAATGATCTCCCCTTTTTGTTGGACAGGTACAATCTTTGTCATAGCACTTGATCTGCAAATCTTTCTTTTTACAATTATCCTTGAGCTTGCCATGAATCTTGCTGATTTCCGAAAGAAATTTTCTCTGGTTGCAGAGTTTCTCTAGGGCAATAAGAACATGCTGATAAATTTCTCCCAAGGAAGCTTGCTGCAATGTTATTTTTTGGAGATTCATCATGCGAAGAGTTTCATCTCCCAATGGTTGTGGAAGAGAATTGAGGAAAGTATATTTGGCATTGACATCATCCATTCCATTGAAAGAATAGTATCTTCTTGACATTCTGTCAAAATGTTTCTCCAAATCTTTTCTTTCAAATGAACAACATTTCATCAATAGGAATTCTTCTCTTGCTACATCAGTGTAGTGAGTTACTGATCCAAGGAACTCATTATGGATTATTGTGAAAAAATCCTCCAAGGAGCTTGCTGCAATGTTATTTTTTGGAGATTCATCATGCGAAGAGTTTCATCTCCCAATGGTTGTGGAAGAGAATTGAGGAAAGTATATTTGGCATTGACATCATCCATTCCATTGAAAGAATAGTATCTTCTTGACATTCTGTCAAAATGTTTCTCCAAATCTTTTCTTTCAAATGAACAACATTTCATCAATAGGAATTCTTCTCTTGCTACATCAGTGTAGTGAGTTACTGATCCAAGGAACTCATTATGGATTATTGTGAAAAAATCCTCCAAGGAATTGCACTGAGCAGCCTGTCTTTGCCTGTACTCTCCTAGATTAATCCACCATTCTCTTAGTCTTCCTGTAATCCTTGCAACAAACTTAGCAATGGTCTGAGACACAGTGGCATTTGGTGCTTGGAGTTCTGCTATACACCAAGAGTACATGTTGAAAAATTCTTCATGCCATTTAGAAGGGGGAATATTATCAAGAGTGAACAGATTTTTGGAGTCAGTGGTTGATGGGTAAGTCAATCTGGTTTGGTAGTCTGGGATTACAGGTGGTGGGGAAAATATTGGTGGTGGAGGAGGGGGCTGCTTAGGTCGAAGAACATCATCTTCTTCTTCTACCTTTGGTTCTGTGTTAGTCATGAACACTTCCTCTAGACCAAGATCTAATAGGTCTAATTCAGAATCCTCAATTACAGGGAGCAGAAAGGGTTCTTTTGAATCAACAAGGGTGAGGGTTTTGAGAAATGATGAAATTGGGTTTGGGGGATCAGACGTCCCGTCCAGTCTCTTCCATGGCAGAGGGGCAGAGTCACGTGCACAGCTGGAAATCGTCTCCTCTGGAGTCGATTTCTAAGCATTGTCCCATCCCTTCCACGTGTTGCCATCATAGGTCCCAACTGGGGGACCTTTTTCCTTACCCGGAACCTTCAGCTCCTTTTTGAACATGCTCTTCATACTCCTCTTCATAAACAAACAACACTCTTCTTCATCAGCTTTTCTTCCTGCTCTCTCTCACTTGCACTCACACAACACTCATCATCTCAGGTAATGTGATTATTTTGCTAGTTTTTTTTTTTTTTTTGAAGGAAAATTTTAAAAACATATTAGGAAAAGTTTTGTTTTTGTTATTTGTTAGTGTAAATATTGTGATTAAATTGTTAATATATTATAATTTTTTTTTGTTACTTGCTAGTTTTTTTTTTGACACATTATATACATACATTTATAAGATCATGAATACTAAAAAAGATCATGAATACATTACTTTAAGATCATGAATACATTATATACACACATTTACACTAACAAAAACACATTATATATTTTTTAAGATCATGAATACATTATATATATACACACATTTACACTAACAAAAACACATTATATATTTTTTAAGATCATGAATACATTATATACACACATTATATTATGATGATTATGGGGAATATTTAGAACTAAATATTGTGATATTACAACATATTGGGAATTTGTTTTTGTTAGTATAAATATTGTGATTAAATTATTTGCTAAGTTTTTTAAAAAAAAAATTAATATTGTGATTATTGGGAATATTTAGTACAAAATATTGTGATTAATTATGTTATTACAACATATGGGAATATTTGTTTTGGTTGTTAGTATAAATATTGTGATAATATCTAAATTTTTTTAAAAAATTACTATTGTGATGTATTAGGAATATTTAGTACTAAATATTGTGATCAATTGTTAGGTATATTTAGTACTTTTAGGTCTTTATCATGGATATGAAATGGATTATGAGTTGATACCTAAGATAGTATTTGTAACAAAGATTTCAATAGATAACTGGTTGGTATATAATATTTTTGTTCATCATAACTTATTTGAATGGGTTTTGAAAGTCATGCCCCTAGAATGATTTGAAATTTTTAAAGAATATGAATTTGGTAATGACTATTTTTGTAAAATTACTAAAGGTGAGTATATGCAAATTTGGTTGAGATTAGTATTGTTGNTATAACCTCCTGCCTCATCATTTTATGAAAATACTTGGGAAAATATGGTTGATCCTGAAGTTGTTCAGCATGCATTTGGTTCTTCTTGGAATGCGGACATGAATTTTGCGAAAGGGTTGATTTTTGCGAATAAAGAGGCGGTGAAACGTGCATTAACAATTTACGCCGCAAAGCATAACAGAAACATTATCACTAGTAGGTCAACCAAAAGTAGACTATCTGTGAAATGCGTCGATGAGTCATGCATATGGTACGTTGGGGCAGTGAGAAGCTTGAACATGGTCTATGGATGGTCACATCTTATAGGGGTCCTCACAGTTGTACACCCCTTGCCATGGCCCTTGATGGTAGAATGATGAACTGTAATTTTCTTGCAGCAGAATTTGTTCTATTGTTGCAAGAAAAACACACGGCAACAATTACTCACCTCAGAGATTTCATTAAAGGGAAGTATTATGGGCATAACTTTCTTACTATAAGATATGGGATGCGAAACAACGAGCTATTGCAAAGATATTTGGGGATTGGGAAGAGTCTTACCAAAGGTTGAGAAAGTTATTGTTGGCATACTTGGATCAAGAAGCTGGCACCCGGTTCTGGTATCACACCATACCTAGGGACGAGTTCGGTGATACAATATTGCGCTATGTATTTTGGGCTTTCGCTCCATGCATTGAAGGATTTAGACATTGTAAGCCAGTGATCAGTATTGATGGGACCCATTTGTATGGTAAATATCGAGGGGTGTTGTTGATTGCAATGGCCACCGATGCCAACAACAAGGTTTTGCCTCTCGCCTTTGCCGTTGTGGACAAAGAGTCAGGGCCTAGTTGGAGGTGGTTTTTAGAATGTCTCAGGAATGCACTGGGGGATGTGATAGCAGATAAGGATATATGCATAATTTCTGACCGACATAAAGGTATTCAAAATGCAATTGCAAACTGGCCTAGAGACGATGATGGACGAGTACGAGTAGTTCACAGATATTGCCTTCGACATGTTGCTAGCAACTTCAACACGCATTTTCAGGATGCCACTTTAAAGTCATTGGCCTTGCAAGCAGGGTATGCTACTCAGGAAACTAAATTTGAGTTGTACATGCAACCTATCAAGGAAGCCGAGATCGAGGCCCTTAGGAAGAAACGGAGAACCGAGCGGCAGGAAAGTGAGCTCGACTCATCCATCATGCCATACACATATCTAATGAAAGAGGATTTACAAATGTGGACCCAGCTATATGATGGTGGATACCGTTATGGGGCTATGACAACGAATGTCTCAGAGTGCTTCAATGGAGTACTCAAAGGTGCCCGTGGCCTACCTATTGCTGCAATGGTTGAATTCACACATAGCAAACTTGTTGCGTATTTCCATGATCGACACAAAGGAATTACTCATGATCTCTCAAATGCCAAGGTATGGAGTACATATGCTTTAGGAATCTATGGAAAAAACATGCAAAAATCTATTTCACACCAAATAGCAGCGTATAATAATCAGAATGGTATATATCAAGTAATTACTGCATACAACATCAATAGCTCTGGAGGGGGACACCATAGTCATGAAGTAAACCTAATAGCCAGAACATGTCGTTGTGGAAAGTGGCAAAATCGAAAGATCCCTTGTTCTTATGCAATTAAAGCTCTTCAACACTTGGGGCAAGATGCGACTACATATATTGACCCATGTTATAGTTTGGAGAACACCATTCGCACCTACTCACATCCATTTGTGGTGCCAATGTCGGATACATTGTGGAGGGATGTGGACGGTCCAAAGTGGGTGCCTGACCCAAACCTGTTACGGGGCAAAGGTCGACCTGTGGCATCTAGGATACGGAATGAGATGGATGGGGTTCGGCGAGAACCGGGAACCCGGAGGCCAGATTCTGACTTGAGGGAGATTCAACAAAAGCAGAGCTGTGGACTGTGTCATCAACATGGGCATAACCGTAGAAGATGTCCGCTTTCCCGTGGGGCTTCGACAAGCGGTAATGATCCAAACTAGGTAAGTGATGCTTGCATATAATTACTACTTTAATGGACATCAATTAAATGTTGTTGTCTTGATTTCAGCATATTTAAATTAGAAAATGGCTAGATATTAATTACTACTTTAATTTCGCAACTTATTAATTTCTTTGATGAATACCGTATTGGCTTTGGCTACAACTATATCGTTAAACTTAATCGTTTATATACTATAACTTAATTGGGATAGGATACCTCAATTGTTCTGCTAATTACTAAACTCTTCAATCTCATAAATCCTTAAGTGCAACGTTTCATTAGATCAAAACATTAATAGTAGTGGATTCAAGATGACCCAATAATCAATTTTTATTATTTTCTTGCCTACAGAGTAGAGAGTGATTAACATTTAAATATTATATTTGACTAATTATCGTAATGAATTTAGAATATTTCAAATTTCATTCAACTCATTTACATTTTTTTAATATTAAATATACAAACTTATATATGTTATACCCGTTTTGCTTTTTGAAATATTTTTTTTTTAACAAAAACATAAATGGATCTTGACATTTAGTTTTTTTAACAAAAACATAAATGTAGTACATTGATTGCTGAGCATATTTATACCACAAAAATTAGGAAGATACTAATTTGTTGCATAGATTAGTGCCATGATTGTATAAAATGCCATGATTGTATCAATTAGCCAAGTTGCATAGATTAGTTCGTATGTTTTGGCTTTTGGTATCTAATGACAATATTTGAATTTTTGTCAGGCATGCAGATACTCACTTTTGGACTGGCATTGTAAATGTAAATTGAGGTTCTCTTTATTGTGTATTTGAACTTACTACTACGTTGTATGTGGACAATTATTACTACTATGTTGTATGCGGACAATTATTATTTTCTTTATCATTGAATGAACTTGTAATCGAAGTATTTTATATCTAATGAATTATCATTGGATAATTTAATGAACTTGTTTTTCCTATTTTGTGTGAAAGAGAGACTTAAAATTATGTTGCGGAACTGAATTTGTCATTTTGTCTCAACGATTTCATTGTGGGCAATGTTTTTGCCATTGGTAGAAGGGGCTTTGGTGAATATAGTGATACAATCAGCTATGGCGGGAGATTTCAACGAGCGGGTGTATAACTTGTACCTGACTATAGGAATATAACTTGTACCAATCTGAAACAACCTGCACTAGTTTGTACTTCCTGATACTGTTTTCCTAAAATTCCAAAATAAAAAATAAAAGGTGTTATTATATTTGGCCAAAAGATGGAGTGAGAGTAAACTGAATAATACTCAAAAATTTCCAAACTGAATAAATAAATGCGTGGAAATAAGAGATTATATATTTGAGGAATTAAAAAAAAAAAAAATCAGAAATCTTAAAATTGAATATTATGGAATTCCCATAACCAGACAAAGTGCTGTGGTTAAATTTTCTAATCAGAACAGAATTTAGAATGAAAATTGATGCGGAGTTGCAAGGATGCCAACGTTAGGTAATTTATTTATTTGGTTACTTTAATTTTATATAAAGAAAGAGAAAGAGGAGAATTGTGCCAAGTCCTCAATAGTTACAGTTATTGGCATTTAGATATCCACAATTTCCTGAATTTTTTGTACATACAAATATTACTGTGTTGTCACAAAGACAACTATGGAACAAAATTGTACATTCAAATGGTAAAAGAGAGGCAGCAATGATGGCGCAGCTCTAGTCGAAGGGATCAATCCGAGGGTCATGTTCACTTGCCATTGCCATTCCAGTACAAAGGCATGCGGGGCACATAACCTGCCAAATTAAAAATAGGGCATTAAATTTGAGGTTGGTTATTGTATCAATATATAACTTCAAAGAGAAAATAGAGTGAAGTAGTAAAGTATACCTAGATTGCAATTTCATAAGAATTAGACTATCCTTTTTAGTTTTGTGAGCCTGGGCACGTGACAAAGCATTGGAACTCTAACTTTATGGTTTACTGCAAAGGCTATTTAAACATACTTTTCTTTGGATTTTTTTATAAAATAACTATAAATTTCAAACAATATCATTAGTAAAGCAACGTTTCAAACATATTTCTTTTTTAACAATTCGACTTTAGTGTGGACGTTTTTGGGGTTAAAAAATCGACTGGCCTGGAGTCAATTTTCGATAACACCAGACCAGTTTGGCCTAGAGTTGTTGCTAATCATATGGCTTAATGCTAATATCAAAGCTCTTTTATTTTTAATTTTTGTTAATAATCAAGAATGAATATCAATAATGAAAGACAGATGCATCATCTTTAAGTAAACATTCAAAAAAACATATTCTCCTAACCCAATTAAAATTGCAATTAACAAAAAATTTGCTATAAAACAGTACTAATTAAAGCTTGGATGTGCCAGACAACATGGGAGCAACCCTCTATAATAGCATCAAAACAATTTTCAGCGTCACCCTCCTCCACTTCAATTCTCTTTAAATTTTATGACTTGGCAAGTACTTTTATTTACTAATTTCCTCAAATCTATATTTACCAGTAATTTTTAAGAAAAGTAGCATGTGGCTCTCTTAAAAAATTTCAATGTCTAAGTTCTTTTTAGTAAAAGCACACTATAGACAATACTCAAACAAATTAAATACATAAACTTATAGTGCAAAGCGCCCACTTTTGTGAAGTCTAGAAAAGGTGATCAGTACCTTATATTGAGAGGTTGATGTCCAAACTCAAATTTGTGACTTGTTGCTTTTGGTGGAAGACACTTGCCATCGCACCAGGACCTTGTCTCTAAAACAAATTTTTTTTAAGGCTCCTCTAAACCAAATATATAGAAATAATAAAATAAACATAATAGGTTATAAATTTAGTATAAAACATATAGGTTATAGATTGCTTTCAATAAAATGTAATAACACCTCTCCAATTTGTTAGGTTCAATTAGATTCATTATCATGTCACTTCATTTGTTTTTATGCAAAACCTTAAAATAAATTTTCGAGTTTTTGTTTTTTGTATTTGACTATTTGATAGTATTAAAAAATTAAAAAAAAAAAAAAGTCAAACGAAAACTAACTCTTGATTTTTCTTATTTTAATTGCTTTTTTAAATAAAGAAAGTCAAAAAATAGTTTTTCAGGCCATTTAAAATTTCTATCAAACATAGAAAAATTAGATAATTTTCTAAAAAATACTTTTTTAAAAATGATATATTTTTCAAACATAGAAAAATGAGATAATTTTCTAAAATATATATATTTTAAAAATGATATAGTATTTTTCAAAAAATAATATTAAAGTCCAAACAAAGATACAAAAGTCTAAACTCAAATCTATGACTTACTGTTTTTGGTGAAAGGCACTTGCCATCGCACCAAGACCTTGTCTCTAAAACAAATTTTTTTTAAGGGTCCTCTAAACCAAATGTATAGAAATAGTAAAATAAACATAATAGGTTATAAATTTAGTATAAAACATATAGATTATAGAGCACTTTTCAATAAAATGTAATAACATCTCTCCAATTTGTTAGTCTCAATTAGATTTATTATCATGTCACTTCGTTTGTTTTTATGCAAATCCTTAAAAAAAAATATATATATATATATTTTGTATTTGACTATTTGAAAATATTAAAAAAATAAAAATAAAGTCAAATGAAAACTAACTCTTGATTTTTCTTATTTAGTTTGATTTGAGATAAAATTGTTTTTTAAATAAAGAAAGTCAAAAAATAGTTTTCAAGATTATTTAAAATGCCTATCAAAAATAAAAAATGAGATAATTTTCTAAAAAATACTTTTTAAAGAATATTATTTTCTTCAAACATAGAAAAATGAGATAATATTTTAAAAAATATATAAAATATATATATTTTAAAAATGATATAGTATTTTTCAAAAAAATAATAAATATTAAAGTCCAAACAAAGATACAAAGAGTTTCAAGCCCAATGAGAGTAAGAACTTTTTCATATCCAATAACATAAAAAGCCAAGAAACAAAGTACAAGGAAAGATTATGAATTTATAAACAAAGGCCAACATTTTACGACGCGGTTTCCGTCCTTCAAAAAAAGTCTTGCCTTCTCTCCTACCTAGACGGCTAGACCAGACCACACCACACCACCACCGCTTTTTCCTCACCTTAACCTCTTTTTCTACAACAACAACGTTAAATATATCGAATTAAACACACACACACACACACACACATAGAGACAAAGAGAGAGAGAGAGAGAGCTTTTAATTTTTAATTTCTCTTAGTTTGTTTGGTTTTTTTGTTGATCACAAAAATGGGCTGCTGTGTGAGCAAGAGCACGGACTCTAAGGCTAGTAGGATTGCACGGTGGCGATCCACTGGCATTGTTGCTCTCCGAGACTCCAAATTGAAGGTAATTTCTCTCTCTCCCTTGTTCTTTTTTCTACAATATGGGTCGTTGAATTATCTATTGAATTGAAAGGTTAAGTGGGTGCTGCTTAATCTTGATCAATTTGTGATTTTAGGAATTGGGTTTCTTTAACTTTATCAATATAATCAAACGCTGATCATTTTCTTTGTGTGTGGATGGGGGGGCGTGATTGTTTGTGCATGAGCCAAGGATTAAGAATTATGACCCATCATTGTGTTTGGAGTTATATTGAGTAAGAGCTGATTGGATGTGAGGTACTTGAGATTGACAGCTTGTTTATATAGAAAAAGTCACAGCGAGTTTTTTTTTTTTTTTAATGTATTTTATGTATATTTGTGTGCCATGTGGAACCAGAAAAAGTATTTGTTTTGTTCTCAATCATGGAGTTTTTAAAACCGAAAAAAGTTTTGTTTCTTTTAGTGGAGGTCACCCGCTTTTGCTCAGAGTGGTTTTGATTTAGTGTGGGTTGTTTGTAATTTAGAGTACAAGAGGGTTCTGGTTGAAGTGAAATGGGTTCTAGTATTGTTGAGAACATAAAGTTTTTCATTGGTTAAACTTTTCAGTTTTGTTGCATATCTTGGACAACAGTGAAATGATTAGATAGGATGGTTTTGATCTATGCATTAATGTTAGCAATTAAAGTAGTCAGTGCATGTTTTGATCAGATCAAGATAGAGACACATAAATACCAACATGGATATATTTTCAATACATAAAAGTGAACTGCTTTATGCATGCATAAATAATAAGAAAAACCGCATCATTAATCAGTACCTGTCAATTTGTGTAAAACTATGAAATGAGTTTGTGGATACTAATACTATGATACAAGTTGAAGAGTTACCATTTTTACTCATGGATACTTTATTTCTCTTCAACAGGCATTCCCAAATGAAGTTTTCGATCTGGATAGATCTGTACGGACTCTTGATTTAACCCACAATAAAATAGGTAATGCTCTTTTTCCTCTGAAGATCCCAAGTCATCGGGTTAACATTGGTGAAAAAGACTCTTTCAGACTTGTTGTCACAGTTTTCTGTACTTGATTTAGCAGTGAGAAATTGATTTTTTTTTTTTTCTTTAAAAGAACATCTTCATGCTGTTAACAGTTAACACCTGTCTTCTACTCAAGTTCAATTTATTTTTGCAGTTGACATACCTATGGATATAAGCAAATTAATTAACATGCAGCGCCTGGTAAGAATCTTTAAATTCAGTTGTGTGTGTGAACTGTAATCCCTTTCCATGAAATAGGTTATAAATGCACTTATCATTTAAATAAATGATAAAACCTTAACTGCTTGATTTTGAAGGAGCTTTTCAATTTCTGATGGAAACAGTGCTTCTAGTTTTGAATCAAAGATTACAGGATAATCTGTTATTTGTTTGAATTGACAAAGTTTCAACATGGCTGACAGCGACTTGTTAAGTCAATGTAATATACCAGCTTATACTACAAGAATGAACATAGTTGTAAAAATGGGAGTTTCTTTTAGAGAAAGTAAGGATATATATTCTATCTCAATAACATATCTGGTAGTGAGAGAGTTTGGATACTTGAGAGATCACCTATTAATAGATTCATAAATTTGTGTAAGCTTTAAATTTGCATATTGCCTGCTGCATTTTTAAGAGATAAGTTGGATTGATCTACCTAGTTTCACTAAGCATTGATTGGCTTGGGAAGCATAGATCAGATATTTGGAATATGGTTCCGGGTTGTATGATGTGGATTGTTTGGACGGAGCAAAATCGTCTTTTTTTTAGGATACTGAAAATCATTATGTCAGCGCACTTTTTTTGAGGTCTCGGTGTTGGGGTTTCTTGGATTGTTCATCCAGCATAGACTTCCTTGTTTCTCTTAGACTAACCTTTTTCCCTTGTGTTCATCATCATGCACTTAATTTTTTAATACTTTTGATCAATATAACTACACTTATTACCTATCAAACAAAAAAAATCATCGATTGGCAATAGAACCATTTTTTTATTTGTTAATGAATTACATTGAGATACGCTAATGTTGGCTGATGCATTGGTTGCTAACCAAGTGACGTTTTGGAGGTAGAATGGATAAATGGATTTGAACTTATCTGATTTTCAGTTTGTTTGTCAGCTTAGAATATGTCAATACAAATATTTATAAGGAATAATAATTGTATTGGTTCTGCTTTATCTCACTGTGGTGGAGAGAATTAGAGTCTTAGAGAGGGACATACATCAGAAGAGCAATTCTTGGGAATTAATTGTAAGAGATTCATTGAAACAATCCATTCTCCTCTCTTGTTAGATCTTTTAGTCTCGTAAAACAGTTGAATATCTTATTTACCAACTTATCTCTGGGAGCTGTTCTTGTGACTTTATTGCTAAGTCTTATCTTTTTTTTTTTTTTTTAATATTTCTTATGACATGATTATATGCACATGGTGTTTTTTGCTTTTATTGTCATGAGTGATCATCATAATATGATATTGGCAAAGCTTGAGCTTAAAGTTGCCCTATCTTTTCAGATCTTAGCTGAGAATCTTGTCCAGCAACTACCTACAAACTTGGGGAAACTTCAGTCTCTAAAACTTATGACACTTGATGGAAATCAAATTACCTCCTTGCCTGATGAAAGTAATTCTCTTCTCTAAATAAGTAAGATAATGCTAATTTATAAATTCGATATAGTTTGTTTGCCTTACTTGGCTTTATCTGCAATTGTCATGGAATAATTGTAACTTGCATGAGACTTTTTCACTAGCATCTAACCAGATTATGTTTCTTGTCTCTAGTGGGACAGCTTGTGAGGCTTGAGCGGTTATCCATCTCTGGAAATTTGTTAACATGCTTGCCTGAGACTATTGGGAGCTTGCGCAATGTGAGTAATCTTATCTAATGAAACTGAATGCTATTTGGCTGTTTTACTGCCTCTGTGGTTTGGGTTTCTTTAATTGTAGAATAACTTCAATAGGAGTCACATTGTGGTGCCCACTGATCAGAATCATGATTAGAAGTTAACTTCACATGCTCTCTTGAGTATTTTAATATTAAGAATGACACATTTAGCATGTCTTATAAATTCCAGGATCTAATATGAATTGTTGATGATGCAGTTATTGCTTTTAAATGTATCAAATAACAAGTTGAAGTCTCTTCCAGAATCAATTGGGAGTTGTTTCTCTCTTGAAGAATTACAAGCAAATGGTATGTTTAAATCTTTCTTCAGATTGATGTCTTCTTTTACATTAAAAACTATTGCCTATAGTAAGGCACTAGAATAACATGTGGATCTGAACATTATGTAGATTTCTGAGATTTAAGGTCATAATTTCTGCATGCGCATAGATGATGAACAAATTTGTTAAATCTTTGACTAATAGCATATGTCATTTTTTTCACGACATTTTGACCTAAAGTTTCACTTTTTTCTTTACTTTTCTTGTTCTGTGCCATGCTACTTTCGTACTTCATCAATATGTTGTGAAATGTGTATTACATTTACGTTTTGGATGTTATCTTGTGATTATAAAATTTACAATCTCTATGGATTTGTTAAGTTGTTTATAGGTTAGAGTGTTATTTTAGTGGACAAGCTGGAGGCACGATTCTGCTTTCTGTGCTTATGTGTCATATTTCATCATTATTTATCTGGTTCTATTTGTTTGTCCCAAAAAAAAAAATTGTTTGGTTCTATTTGAAGAGTTCTGACTTCTGAGTAAATTTATCTTTGTCAGCTGTTTGCCATGGTTGTAATTTCTTAATTATATTTTGACCACTCACAGCTTCATGTTCTGGATAACCTTTCAGATAATCTCATTGAAGATCTACCTGCATCAATCTGCAATCTCATTCACTTAAAGTCACTTTGTTTGGACAATAATAACGTGAACCAGGTATTAACTTACCTCTCACTCTCTCTCTCTTAACACGTTCATGTGGATCTCTTGTCAACTTTACTAATACTGAAGCCTCCCTTCTTCCTTGATCTACTTAGCTATTATTCTCGTCGTTTCCTCTCCTTCTTTCTACGCCTTCAAAGTCTTATCTTTCCTAAAGTTCCCCAAAACAGAATTGATAATGCCCCTTTTACTTTTATCAAACTCGAAAGCTGTTGGACTTGCAAACTTTGTCCCAAGGTCAACACAGATGAAGAAATTAAAAGAGAAAAGATATAGTTTAGGTTGAAGAAGAGAATCGGAACATGTTATTCTCCGCTAAGTACAACTTCCTGACTACCATTTGGTGGACCTTTGCAAATTAAGACAGTGATGGTGTTTGCTTTCAGGACTTTGCCAGTCAAAAGGAGAGTTCAGCAATTTTCCGAAGACTATATAAATTTAATTTTTAGGTTAGAAATGTGAATTCTGGAGTTTCAAGATTCGTGGTTATTAATCTATTTGGGAAGCCGTACTATTTGGTACTGTTTTGAATAAGGTGGTTTAACTATGGAAGAGTCATGGTTCTTTTGCTTCCCTTTGTAATTGTCTATTTATGCAATAGCTGGACTTGCCTGTATTAATATTTAGTATTTATTTCTGGACAGATACCTCTGAATCTACTGAAAGACTGCAAAGTTCTGCAGAATATCTCCCTGCATGGCAATCCTATTTCAATGGATCAATTTCAGCAGGTATGTCATATTCCCCGCATGTTGTGTTATTAATTTATTTATTTTATATTTCAGCAAAAAACCCAATATGTATTTTCAACCCAACTGAACCCTAAACACTTTTAGATGGAAGGATTTCAAGATTTTGAAGCAAGAAGAAAGAAGAAGTTTGACAAGCAAATTGATTCAAATGTGATGATTGGGTCAAAAGGCCTTGATGAGGGTGTTGATCTATGAATGTCTTACATCAGTGCTCCCTAAAAGAGTAAGTTGTTACACCACAATCTCAATGAATTACTTTAGTGTCTTGCACCAGGAGAGTCAATTTAGAAACATGCCTATACGGACAAGATTAGTTCTGAATGCTACCAATCTGATTATTTTTGTTGCTTGGCTAAATTCCTGAAGTATCAAAAGATTTAATAGGTTTGAGAAGCATCCAGCAGAGGGAGAAAAAACAGGCTTTTAGAAGAAATTGTGTTCAGGAATCTTGAATATATCAGGCTTTTATATTCTCGATTTAGTGGCTTGTAAAATCACCAAGAACTTTATATTTTGGTCTCTCCATTTTATTTGCAATAAAGCTACAAGCATAACATTTTCACAGCAAAGCCTAGGTGGCAAGCAGTTTTACCTTTAACAACTTGCCACCCAGGCTGTGTTGTGAAAATGTTGGCACTACTCTTTTATTTGTTTTCACACACTTTATTGAGTATATATCGTTAGTTATGATTCATCTGGGTTTGTTACCCTGAGGCTTTTCAGTAAGGGCTAAAAGCAACAGCCTTGGTGAATATCATGTGCTTGGACAGGAATCAATTTTGTCAATAAGAGATACTTGGCAGTTTTCACTCAAATTATTAAAAATTTTCAAGCCATGTTATATTTGATATATGGTCTCATAGTAAAGGATAAGGAATGTAATCCTTGGTGAGGATGCTTGAATTTAACAAACAATGAGATACCTTTGGTCCATCTTATACCATGCATGTGATGCATCTAAAATGTGGCCGATGGAGTTCAAAAAATACCTCTAACAAAACAAATTGGAACTATGGAGTCAATGTACATAAGCACATTGCACATTCTTCACTCCAAAAGTTTCCAAACCTGAAACAGTTCTGTTTGTAGGACCTACTTGATGATGGTTTTATGTCTTGCATATTTACCACAGTTGCAACTGTGTGTGGTAATTAAGTTATACAATATCTATCTTGCTTTCTTTGATATTTTTTGCTTTTGATGAATGCTCTTAACTCTTGATTCCTTTTTAACAGACTAGAGGGCAGGGGTTGATCAGCTGGGGCCATTTGAACGCAAAGGGCAGCCATTAATTCAAAAACAGCTTTCATTGTAGCTTGGGATAGACAAATTTGGTATATACTTTTTTTAGGTCACATCTGAAATAATGTCTCCAAACTCAGTTTTATCATATTTGTAAATGAGGGCTTGGCTTTGTATATGCCTGTCATTTTGCAGGCTTGTATATGTAACAGGTACTTAGTATTTAAAGATCCTCCTTAGGCTGTTGTGGTTCCTGGGACTATTTAGATTACATTTATACATGGAATGAAATGTGTTTGACACAGATAATATTTAGTTCTTGAATCTAAAAAAACCAAACTGAATGCATGTTGAATTCTATGATTGTGGAATGACAGACGGTAACCTCAACAACCTATACCTTTTCTTTTTCTTTTTTTTGGCCAAAGATAATCTAACCATATTACAAACAGAAGAATTTTCTGGTATTTCAAAATTAAAAAGAAACAAGCTAATAACATGTAGACAAGGTCAAGACTATTAGTTGAACTCATTTTTGGCTTTTAAAATTTATTCCATTTTCCAATTTGGTGCGTGAAGTTTCAAAAGTAACATTCCAATCCTTTGTATGTCCTTGGGGTTTATGCCATTTCCAATTTAGTCCCGAGTTTCAAAATTTTGTAAAATATTGTCCCATATTTTCCGTTCAATTTATATATTTTTGTATTTTCTCATCAACCAAATATAGAATAGAGAAATCTTATATGTGTCTAATCACATGACAATAGTGAGACATCATGGCGGCCATTTGGCGCTTTTAATCTACTTGGATTGTTTGGGGTGTAATGCTAAGCTACACAAACAATTTTTTCTATTATAAATGTGTTGAATTAAATGGCAAATTACTCATTCTTTTAAAAAAAATATAGTGGAATTTGATATTTGGGTGTGGGGGTTTTGAATATAAATATTTCATTGGAAATATTATAAAATGTTAGTTCAACTATAACAATCTTGATCAGTGTAATATGAGCCAAATTGGATCATTTTATAAATTTTAAGGATTTGATTACTATTTTTTAAAACTCCAAAGTGCCAAAGGAAAATGAGGAAAATTTTTAATAACCGAAAGTGGTGTTTACCCATTTGCAAGAGAATCCGACTCTGTAAAGTTTGTAAAAAACACTCGCAAAAAAAAAAAAATATATATATATATATATATATTTGTCTTCCACAAAATAAAAAATGAAACTAAAACAATAGTTGTATTTAAATATTAATTTAAACGTTTGTTTTCTTTTGGGGAGAGGTTGCTAATTATTACAGATTAAACATAAAGTTGTCCAACTCGGATAAACAAAGTGAATAAATTTCAAAACTAATATTAAGAAGTTGTTAGTTAGTTCTTATCAGAAAAAAAAAAAAAAAAAGAAGTTGTTAGTTAAAGACAACTACAACAAAATGTCAAAATGTCAAAATCTTCCAATTTGGATTTATCAATTTTAGATTATGTAAATTAAAAGCTAAAATTTATAAAATGTTGCAACATTTTGAATACAAATTTCATATACCATTTTTTGTATTCCACCAATTAAAACTTGCCATGTTTTCTATTTTTATTTTTTTCATTTTAAAATTTGATTATTTTATAAGAAAAAAATACATGATAAATTGTTGATTGATAGAATATAAAGTGGTACAAGAGATTTGTATTCAAACATTTTTGAACATAATATCTCATCAAATGCATGTATGACATGGGTCAGTTAGCACCTCTTGACTTTCTCACAAGGATGTTTTGAGTTCAACCCCCCTTCCCTGACTTAAAAGTTAAAAGGTAGCCAAAAAAAAAAAAAAAACTGTTAAAATTATATTTTAAATTTTACCCCAAAAAAAAAAGAGTCTTCAACCTTGATTCTTAGTTTTATGTTAAAAATAAAATTTTAAACAAAAATTATAAAATATTTTCAAATTATATATCATCATATAATAGGTAAGTAATATAATAAAAGTTTCGTCCCTAAATAAAGTATTTTTTTTTCGTTTGGAACTCAATTTTTGCATATAAATAAATATGGACAATGTCAATAAGTCATAAGACTCTTTTGGCAGCCTTACACATTATTTATGCATCACATCACATGACTCATTATCTATATCATAAAAATCCTAAAGAATACATACCCATATTTTTTTTTCCTTTTATAAATCAAAATAGTCTATTAATAAAACCAAAACAATTCTTTTTAAAACAATTCTTTTTTCCTTCTTACTACTATATATATATATATATATATATATTACATATAGAAGAATGACAATGCATTTCAATTAAGGGAGGTTGTTAAAATTAGCCTGAAGTATATTAGTAATATCTGGTGAGATATCTTTCATCCATTCTCTCTTAAATTATTAGTAAATATTGTTTTTATTTATTTATTCATAATCTAATTTATAGTCGCTTATTAAATGTTGATTTTTAAGGTATGCTTCATATGAATTAAGCAAGTAACCATTCCTTTTTACTTTTCTTTTTTGGAAATATAATTAAATTAAATCTTTTTTTTTTCTTGAGAAACAAAATTGAATAGTTAAATTAATCTGTAGAAGGAAAGTTGAAAAAAAAAAAAAAAAGGGTGCCAAAACCAAAGAAATTGAACCAAACTGTCATTTACTGCTTTCCCACCATTCACATGCCACGTGTCGCTCATTCCTTGGCTACAATATATATAAATCCAAAATCCCCCGAAATCACTTGTTGTTTGCCTCATTATATATGTACCTTGTATTGACGTTTCTCTATTCTCATACAAGCAGGGGCATTCCCTGTAATTACATTCCACATACATGTCCTTTTCCGGTATTTCGCTTTCCGAACTAGCCTTTACAAAAAATTAGCTAACCCTAAATTTTTACCCTTTTTTTTTTCAATCGCCGCCAATTGTCGGATCTAGATTCTTTCTCACCCAAATTCGATCTTGATTTTCACTTTGAATCCTCGATTCGTTATCGGATTCGATCGCTCCTCGCTATCCTCTTCCGATCGATCCCAATTTTATCGCCAGCTACGGCTTCGATCGATTTCTAGGGTTAGGGTTTTCGAAATTCTTTTTCGATCTGTGTATACGATCTTAGATCTGTGAAACCGTTTCTTCAACTAGGGATTTTGGGTTCTGGGTCTTGTTTTTCTCCTTCAATTTCTTCCGATTTGTATAAAAATTTCGCGGTTTTTTGTTTGGGTTTCTGGGTTTGATTCTTTTAGGGTCTGTTTGATTCATAGATCTGTTCCGTTTCGGGGTTCTTCCTCTGGAATCGTTGTATTTATTTGTGGGTTGGGTTCAATTTTGGAGATTTCGTTGAGTCTTTGAAGATCTAGGGTTAGGGTTTGGAGAAAATTATTTATTTCCTTGAATTAGGTTGGGGAAAAGTGAAATTTTTACCATTATTCACTAAATTTGTCCATTAATTTATCGTAAGCTTACTATAATTTCCCGATCCAACGATCCGATATATCATTTGGTGAAGACTGTTTCTTGAGGTATAAACCAGTCCTTTTTTTTTTTTTTTAATAATAATTCTGAAAATTTAGCTTGCCATTTCTAATTAATAAAAAATAAATAAATATCTGTTGTAATTATTTGGGTTTTTATTTTTATTTTTTGCAATGATCTTTATTTATTTATTAAATAATTTATCAATTTTTTTGGTTTTAAAATAGGATTGCTAGTTATATTTACCAAATTGCCCCTTATTATAGATAGTGAACTATTTATGAAAGAGTTGCACAAGTCACTGGCCCCATCTATTTTTTTGAACAATAATTGAAAATGAAATTAATAAATTGATTAATATAAATATCATGTTAATTCTTATGGTTGTGATGTCAACATGTAGATGCTTCATGTATGCATTTTGATGGCTTATAATATAATTCATTGCATGCCTTAGAAAAGGGTGTTTGGCAATAGAGTTTATCTAATAAATTGTAGTGAAACAGAATAATTTGCAATTTCTTATTTTGGTATATGGTCATATTTAGTTTCAGAAGAGTTCTTAGGATGACTTTGCTTCATATGAAAGCATATACCAATTGAAAGTTAGAATGACTTTATTCTTTAAAAAAAAAAGATAAGAAAAGAAAAAGAAGCATTAACCGAGCTTAGCTGTTATGCAGTTCACAAATATCGTAAGTTAGAATAGTTTAAATGTTAGGCTTTGAATGAGGCTCTAGATTATAACTACTGCTATGTGAAGTGACAGAAAGTTCAAAATTATTTGGATGATTATAAAATGCTTGCTTAAGCGGCAGAGAAATAGAGTACCCTGTACAGATAGACACTTTAGAATGTTACTAAGAGCAGTGTATCTTCTAACTTATTTTTATCAATGATGGATAGTTGTTTTTAAGTGATGGATAGTTGTTTTTAAGTGATGCAATGTAGAAAATGTCTTAGTCTGGTTTCTTTTCTCTTTTGTATCTTTTCAATTGGTAAAAGCAATGAAGTACATCTTTTTTGTTATTTTTTGGTAAAATTCTCTCTCTTTGGTTGTTTTGTTCGACAACTTACAATCAAACAGTAATGTTACCATTTTCTTTGTTTTGCATTAACTTATTTAAACTATTTTATGCAGTTAAAAATGGTACAGAAAAGGCGTTTTGATGATGATGATGATGAAATATTTGAGGTTTCTTCCAAGCTTCCAAGACAATTGGAAGACAATAATCAGCTAGTTTCGTTTTCGGAATCTGTTTTTCCTGGAAATGCTTCCCAGTTCCCTCAAACAGTAGGTGAGGCATTTAGTCTCTGTTAATTTTGGAATGCTTAATGCGGGCTTCTTCAGTGTTCATAGAGCCTTTAACAACCTGTCTATAAAAAATTAAAAAGAAACAAAAGGAGGCTATGATGTGAAGTGTAAATAGGGAATACTAGCTGTGCAATTATACACCCACCTAATCTAATTTGTGCCACTTGTTGTGTATCTAAGTTTTACCTGATTGTGTAATCTCAATCATCTGACCTCTGAGCCACTCTCAAATCAAAGTTCTTATTCTAGCCACTTAAAAGTTTTTAAATGATTCTATCTGTGGGAGCCCTCTAAGGGGTTGAACTTCACCAGTGGTCCCTCATTGTCAAATGACATAATTGTCTCTTCTTACCAATTGGTTTGTCCTTTATTTGTTATATTTTTAGTGAGTTTTTAGTTATTTATTTCCAGGTAAGCTTTTGTTTGTGCCTGGTTGGAAATTTTGGATCTTCAGATTAAACATTGTTCTGAACCAATGCACGTTTGTCATTAGTTTGACCATTAGAAAGGTAGTGGTTATATGAATACCAAGGTTCATTAAATGGGTTTTTTTTACTCGCCTCTTTGTTGAATTTTCTAGATCACTAAGTGATTGGATGATTCCCTTTGTAATTTTAAATCAACACTCATCAAGTTGTAATGTGTAATTGGTAGAGGGTGGATTCCTAAAAGGCAATATTGAAGTTGATGAGAAGCTCAGTGACATTTTTACTGATCTTCCAAGAAGTAGTGAGGACAATGAAGCCATTGTTCCTGCCTCCACTTCCATCTCCTCCTGGGCAACCAGTAGTACAAGTGAAGAAGATTTCCGGTCAGAGGCACCAGTTCATGTATCTTTTTTCCCAGAATTTTTTTATGCCGAGCGTCCTACAAAGACATTAACTCACTGTGACGATGCCTATTCTATACTTTTTGATCATCCTCCTCGGAAACCTGTTCCTACTGGACCCAACCATCAAGCTGATATTCCAGCGTGGAGTTCACAGGACACCAAGAGCACTTCAACTCATTTAGGCACACCTGAAGCAGTTTCAGACTCTGACCTCACTGTTAGGGATGAAGATGAGAAGAGACTGATGGGGACCTGTGTCATTCCAATGCCTGATTTGGATTTATCTGTGTGCAATGGTGACAATGTTGGTAATGGTAGAATTGATTGCAGCTGTGAGGATGGGGGTTCTGTTAGATGTGTCCGACAGCACATTACAGAAGCAAGATATAATCTTATGAAGAATGTTGGGCAAGAAATACTTGTGGAGTTGGGGTTTTCTGACATGGGAGAGCATGTGGCACAGAAATGGAGTGAGGAGGAGGAAGATTTATTTAATGAAATTGTCTTCTCAAATCCGGCATCATTGCACAAGAATTTCTGGAAGAATCTCCCTAGTGCCTTCCCCTCCCGAACCAAAAAGGAGATTGTCAGTTACTACTTCAATGTTTTTATGCTTCAAAGGAGGGCTGAACAAAACAGATGTAACCCAATGAACATCGACAGTGACAATGATGAATGGCATGGGAGTGATGATTATAGTGACAATGAACATGTAGTGACAGAGGAGGATGAGGATTCTGCTGTTGAGTCTCCTTTATGCCACGACAATCCTGTTTATGATCGGATCAGGGAGGATGATTTGCAAGAGTATGATGAGGATTGTGCACATGGAACTTGTGATGATGACAAAAAGGCAAATGTTGTTAGTGGAGAGGGTGTCACCAATATTTCAGAAACAAACCCAAATAAGTTGCTTGACAACTGTGGTTCCAGTCCCACAGTTCAGCTCCAGGATAAAACTTCTTGGGATGAAAGGGGAGATGAGGAAGTCCAAGATGATTCATGCTTGTCTTCGGACACTGGGGTTGCCTCGCAAGGAATTCAGGCGAAGTCTGAAAATGGCAGTCACTGGTCGAGTGGTGGTAGTGTTAACGGGTTAAGCAGTGGGGTTGGCCATGAATACATCATGGAGCCTTGTGACAATAAAGTTTGGGATGCTGGGTTTATGACTTGCCCCAAGAATAAAGTTGACTTGTTGCCAACTTGCAGCATGATTGAAGAGATTTTTGGAGACGGATCTTGGAAATAGAGCTTGAGCTAGTGTTGCTAGTCCTAGCATCAGAGGTAGTTCTGGGAAGCACCAGGATTTTGAGGCTTTCATATTAAGCAAATCTACTAAGTGTTTATCTCATAAAAAAGTATAGTGATAGTTTTAACTTCTTTTTTCTCTTTGTACATTAGCCTCCTCTGTAAGATAGAGTTTTAGAAGGTGATTGGTTCAATGTGTTTAGGCCTTAATTCTTGTTACTTATCACCTATTTTTGTTATTTGAGAAATGTGAATTTGCATTCACACCTAAAAAGAAATCAACAATGGTTATCTTTCTTTGTAGGTGGTTAGGACTTGCTAGATACACCAAGTGTAAGAATGTGATTCCTTGATGTAACTTTTGAGTTGTTTTAAAAATGAAAGAATTATTATATACTTACTAATCATAAGGTATTAAAAAATGCACCCTTTGTTCATCAATAATAATAATAATGCACCCTTTGGACGCAAAGAGGACAAGCGTAGTTGACCTTTGTGAAATTGTATATTTAGAATACCGATTCTTCCTTGGAGCATCAATTGGATGAAAATGATGAATAAACAAATACAGGATTACATGGAATTTACTTCTTAAGGTGGAGAAAATATTTAAGAGTTGACTTCCTTGGTGAAGCATCTTGATGATTCTGGTGAATAAGCATATTCAGCAGATTAACGGAAGTCAACTCCGTCAAATCAAGTTTTTTAAACAATTTATTCTTGGGCTTAAAAAAAAGGTTCTGTACTATTTCTGAACCTTTGCCCATATAATAATTTGCAACTTTAAAAGCTTACTTATAATAATAAGAAGACAATTTTATAATCCCTCTGTACTATTTTGTTTGGGTGTGGTACATATATTATCAATCAAATATTCAGAAAATTTTGATTTTTTTATTTTTATGGGGTATAATTGAAATAGCAGTATATGATATATTTTGTACTTTAAAAAATTCAATGTGTTTTAAATGGCAAGTTCTTTATGGATAATGTATTTTGTAATTGGGTGTTATATATATAGTTAAAAATGCATGAAAACATAACTCCGTAAAAAAGTTTTGTTTTATTTTACGTTGGGAGAATTATTAAACCAAATTGTTACTGTTTATACTTTGATAATCACTAAATGGATGGATGAGAATCAATTGTTATAGGAATATTTCTCTCCAAAAGGTAGAGCGATATCTCTTTCTTCCACACAATTAAGCGAAAACTAAATAAAGATAACTATATGATAGATCATAATTAATCAACAATATACAAATAACATAAAAAGTACGGGGCGGGGGGTGGGGGGGGATACTTATTTTTGAGAGAAAGTTTTAATCATTACCAATTGAGTTAATTAGAATTAAAAAAAAAAAAAAAAAAAAAAGCATGTGAGAAGAGTGTTTATAAATAATACTTATTTTTGAGAGAAAGTTTTAATCATTACCAATTGAGTTAATTAGAATTAAAAAAAAAAAAAAAAAAAAAAGCATGTGAGAAGAGTGTTTATAAATATTAGGAAAAATGCTAGGACCACATCATTTCACACAACTTTGGCCACAACACATAACTTTGGCCACAACTCGCCATGTGGCAAACGGACCCTTAGTTATTTACATCAATGTTCAAAAGATGACTAATATTTGAGCAATGCTAGGACCACACCATTTCACACAACTTTAGCCACAACTCGTCATATTCCGTTTGGTAATGTTGTTCTAGTAACATTGTTTAAATGTTGTAGAAATACATGTTGTGTTGTTTAAACAACGAAAATTGTTGGTTAAATAATATAACCAAACAGACCCTAAATATGAATAATACCATTACCTGATTCTCAAAGCAATAGTTGAACGTGTGCATTTGAATATGATTTGGCTAGTTATTAAACATTTATTGTAAGATTTTGAGTAAAAGGCATGCATATACATAAATATCGAAATGTTAGTATAAATAATGACTTGCATTGATTGCCTTTCTTGAATATATTTCCTCACCTATCCCCAACCGAGTGAAAGAAACAAGAGAGACAAACAGATCATTAGTCTTGAATTTGAAATGAATGAACTCTGTCATAGCCTAACTCTTTAAAGTAAATTAATTCTACAACAATAAAATGATAGGGAAGCAAACCTAGTTTGAGGACCTCTTCCACGTGAAGTGGACAAATCTAAACAAAAGGTATCTTCAATTTTTTGTACTGACTCATCCACCAAAGCACTTTTTTTTTTCTTCTTCTCAATATTGACAGGTTAACAATTGCAGCACATTTGAGAAGCACAGAATTATCAATATTCAACCATCAACATTAATGGAAAGAGAATTATCTTTTGACAAATGCTATATAATACTATCACCAAGATGAATTCTTTTTGAAGTTCCATTTACTTTTTGGAACTAAGTTGTTTTAGCTTGTCCTTGGCAACCAATGTGTGGCCAATCCATTAATAAGAAGAGCAAAGTACTTCCTATTTTGTGTAATCCTCTTTATGGATTTATGGAATAGGATTTCTTCTGTTCCATTCTTCTCTAGCACAAATTTGGTTTTCTTTGTGTCATAATAACTACTCTGACCATATGAGTATACAGTGGTGTGGTTTTAATATCCAATAATTATGGTACTTAACATCACTTGGAAAGCAATCTATAAAAGGCTACTGTTTGTATAAGCAATTAATCATATAGTTGATATGAACAATGAAATACATATTCAAATATTATATGAAACTTAAATACCCACTTTCAAAAATAAATAAATACTCACCAGAACTCAAATAAAACTGAAGTGATGAAAAGAAAGAACCTCTGATTGGAGATTAAAACTCTAAAATGCATAGACCATCATAGATCTGCATAATAGAGCAAAATACATAAGGCCAAAACAGAGTTGAATTAATTAATATACTAAAATTGATAGTATTTTGATAACACTATATCATTAACATAGAAAATTTGATGTGGCAATTAATACACAAAAAAAGAACCTTAGTAAAAAAAATGAGAAACAGAGATACAAAATGGAAGAAATAGAGAAAGTATTGACCTTTTTTTTGCTATAGACAGAACATGGAGTGATTTATTTATTTATTTTTTTTTAGGGGGTTTAAAAGGAGTAATAAGAAATTTATATAGAAAATAAGATGGAAGATGAATGGTGCAAGAAGAATAAGGTTAGAGTGAGAAATTGTACTTGGCTTTTTTTTCAATGCACTGGACCCATTGTGATGGTATCACGTGTCATCAATGCAACAGGTCTAGTGCGTTGGAGGCTCTGAACCCAAGTTTTGACTTGAGAAATTAAGAAGGGAAAAGAAAAGTGAAAATTGAGGAGTGGAAGGTTAAAATGAATCGGTAGAATATATGAAGTCAGGAAGGAGGGAATTGAATAAGGTGCATGCATTAAAGGGTATGAATTTGACAAGCCATTGACCAAAAGGAAAAAAAAAGATGAAAAAATGCTAGGGAAAATTGTAAATGATGTGGCTGATGCGTGACACTACAAGTTTTGCAAAATTAAGCTCAAAACTTTGTTTCTCAAAAAAAAAAAAAAAAAAATGCTCAACACTTTCATTTTTATATATAGTATAGATAGATTATACTTCTTTTTTCAAGTGTTTAATCCCCACCATTCTTTTTATGAATATAAATAAAAGGTTAAATTAAAATACTTAAAATAAATTATTATGATATAAATACTAGTGGTAATATATCTCAAAGTCATAGCATAGGTATCATAAAAGAATCCATCAAGATGATTTATTTAAGAATTATTATTTTTGATAAATTGGACAATTACAATGGGTGAGAAAGATTTGAATCGTGAACTTATGGTTAACAATTTAAGGCATCTATTTACATTAATATATCTGAAAGGAAAAATCAAATCACCATGAAAAAAAGGTATAGAAATCATGAATTCTTGACTGTAGCTAGAATTGACAATTGGGTCGGGTCAAATGGGTTTAGGTTTGACTTGACTTCATACGGGTGAAATATAGGCATGGACTTTATTACCCATACCAAGCTTTGCTAGAATTGGTTGACCTATTGTGCACTACACTAGTCTTTTTCACACACACACAAATTTAATTAAAATAAATAAATAAACGTATTTATACTTTACTCAAAAATAAAAGTCGGATATACATAAATCCTTAAATTTATTGTTTAATAATTAATTTTATTAATTTACTAGTGTAAGAACGAGTAAGTTGAGTAGAAGTGTTAGGTCATGAGCCATGTCCGAGGATATATAGAAATTCGAGGATGGTCAAACGGTAAAATGAGTATGGGGTCAATGGGTTGAGGACAAAGACAAATAATAACGAACGGATGGTGTCTCCCAAGGAGCCAAACTTCCTTGGGAAAGTATTGTGGAAGGTTGGACCCCAGTCGCCTAGAGAATACCGTGCAAGGGGCAACCATACTTCTGCGAATAAGCTTTAGGGAAAGGAGCCAACAGTAACCTAAGAAATATCTGAGAAGAAGGTTGCTACCACCATATTAAATACTCTGCACATAATCAACTGACCACATTTATATGGAAATGACCATTGAGCAAAGATATTTCAGTTCACAACTACTCACAAAGCTTCCAGGAGATTTCTAATGGGACAAGCATCCAAGAGAGCACCTACATGATCAACAAGTGGAAGGTTGGGATGAAAAAGAACAAGAATATATAAGGGTCTGTTTGGTTGGAGGAGTGGAAAAATGAGAGGATGAAAAATTAGTGGGAAGATGGAAAAGTAGGAGGATAGAAAATATTTAGTTTTCCCTAGTATGTGTTTGGTTGAAGGGATGGAAAAGTGGGAGGGTGGAAAACTTTTTGTTTGGTTGAAAAGAAAAGTGGAAGAATAGAAAATGTAGTTTATATAAATTGATTATTATACCCTTGTTATATAATAGATAATAAATAAATTTATTTGTACTCATTAAATAATATAAAATTTACCAATAATTATATTTTTCAATGAGAAGTGTTATGTCCACAACATTTTTTGCAATACTTTCACAACAAAATTTATGTGGAAAGTTGTTACTAGTTCTAATTTGAAACCATTGAAATTATTTTTTTACTCACCAATATTAACTAATAACAATCCATTACTTAAAATTTATTGTGAAAATATTGTGGTAACATTTCTCAATTAGGATTTTTCATTATATTATTTCTCCTTTCTCAGCATTCATTTCATCCATATGTTTTTTTTTTCTTCTTCTGTTTCTCCTCCACACACGTTGTCCTTATCTCTATCCCCTTTCTTTTATTTTCTTTTTCTTCCCCATTCAAGAACGTTCTAGCACTTATTCTTTCTGTTTTTTCTCCAACGCTCTCTCTCTATTTTTTTGTTTTTTTTTTTACTTGATTCCAGAACGGGGTATTTGTGTAAAAGTGCTGTGACTCTCCAGCATTTTCCTCCCGATTTGGGTGATGAATTTTGTGGGCCTGGGAGAGAAAATTTTCTCCCGGGTTTTCCTTCCTCCCCATTTTCCTTCTTTTGCCAAACAATGGAAAACATTATTTTCCACCCTATTTTCCTCCCTATGTTTTCCATCATTCCTAAATTCACTCCAACCAAACACAGTGTAAAGGAAAGGCCCCCTTGAAAAATGGGGCATGTAATCGGAGAGAGAAAAAAGAGGAAAGAAAAAAAAGAATACCTTATATTTAGATAACTTAAGTAAATATAAGAATACTTCATCCTCAGATACGACTGAGTAGGGTTTTCCTTAACATTGTGTTTGTCTTCCTAGCTTGAATCTGAACAATTATAGTCCATACTTGATTTATTGAGCTATTCTCTTATATAATCCATTCTCTAACAAATATATTGTGTTGGTTTTGTTGGGCCATCATTCACTATTAGTGGACTAGAGGTCAAATCTAGTCCTTACTACTAGTATAATGATTTACAAAAGAATACATTAAAAAAAGGGAACCCTTAATATGCAAAATATAAATAAAGTTAAATTCCTAAATAAAAAAAAAATATAAATATTTAAGAATAAAATATAGTATGCAAGGTATAGAAAGAGAGAGTTTTAACTTATAGCGTCTACTCTTGATGATAGCTTTTTATTATTAGACTAAGACACCAATCAGTTTCTGGTGTAGGCGAGGATTGAACTCCATATCTCTTTTTCAATCATTAAAAATTTTACTAGTTGAGTTACTCCTCAAGTTGACAAGTAACTATTTAGTATTTTCATTTAATATATAAAATTTAATATAACTTTAGTATTTAATTAAAAAGGATAAAAAAAGTATTAAAATTTTAAATTTTAGGACAACGTACATTTTAATTCCTATACTATAGGCTGGTTTCAAGTTAAGTAGTTTCATATTAGTGAAATGCTATGTTCATAACATTTTCACAACAAATATTAAGTGATATGTTGTTATTAGTTACAACTTGATAAAAAAATAATTTAAGGTGTGGATTGAAATTAGAACCAATAATAACTTACTATACCACTGTGCACTCTTGGTGCGATAATCACTCTACAAATATAAGTGCTTGTGTGATGTAGGGGTAAGAGCCAGATTTCAAGTCTCCAGTAAGGAGCTTCATACATATATACACTTAGATTAAGTTAAAGTAGAATTTTTAGTATTTAAAAAAAAAAAAAAAAAAAAAAAACCCAACTTACCACCAATGAAAATATTGTGGACATAGCACTTTTCTTCAAATTAAACACTGAAATTTAAGACTATTACAACTTAAACATTATTGTTTTGGTAGTTTAAAATTGAATCCTCTACTTTTAAACCATCAATTTAAACCTCCAAATCAAACCTAAAAAGTTTGAGGTATATATTTTTACAATTTTTTTTTTTAAAGTTCAGGTTTGATTTGAAACTAACAAAACTATATAAGGTTTTAGCATGTAAGAATTCTTAACTTCATGGTTTAATTTGAAACCAACCTAAAATGTAGGGTTTAATAAAATGCAATTTATCATAAATTTTACTATAGTAGAAGCCTCTCAAACAAGTCGGATTGGATTGGGTCCAAATATTGCCAGTAGTTTACCATACTTTTTTTTTTCCTTGAAAGGATTAATGGGTGCAAGAATAATTTTACCAAGTCTAATTGTAGCAGATGCTCTTGTTCTCTTATTACAATTATCATGACCAACAAGAAAATTTACTCTCTTCTTAGTCACTCCTTAGGAAAGTGTTTATAGGTAGCTTCATGTTTACAAATCCATAATCCTAAATTTAAACAGGTATGTGAGAATTGGTGAAGATAAATGATTGCTTTCTGTCATATTTGCCTTGAGTAGATGATGCATGGTTCCATTTTCTGTAATAGTTCCATAATCCATTGTGGATAATGGATCTGTACCTAGGCACAATGAACCTATCCAATTTTCTTTAAGACATCGATTGGTGTCCCAAAATATATACAGAAGGTCACAACCAGTGACTAGACAAAACAATACCTTAAAGTAGTGGTTGGAAAGGACTACTAGATTTAGGCAGCCAGAAAGGTTGATGGCAACTGAAGTGTCTCTTCTAGTCTGCAACTGCAATTGCGGTGTTTCAACATGGAATTTTGTGAAAGCATGAAAATCTGATTAATCAAAGAAAAGAAAGAAAAAGAAAAAGGAAAGCATGAATTTTCCACACCATCTATCACTTTTTACATGAACCCTTTGAGAACCAAACATTTGATACTCGTGGATAAAGATAAAAAGAGATGCCTTTGCCATTAAAAAATTCATCTAAGTAGTATAATTCTTTGCAACTTGTACACGCAATTGGTATTTTTAGTCATTTAGTGCAGTGGCTACAATACTAACTTTGGCCACTGCTTCCATTAACAAAAGCCTACTACTAGTCTTCTTTCTAATCAAATTTTGAGAAAAATAGTTCCCAACTATTCATCTTCATCAAAGTGGTTGTAGTCCTGTGATTGATTATGAATGTATTTACTCATATTTAGCTACCACTTTGTACCGGCTCACTTTCCACATGGGAAAGAATTAATTTTCTAGTATAGACTGTGGCCTGTTGTTTGTTGTTCACATGTAAACTGTAAAGGGCAAAGCTTCCATCCAATGTTCTGTGCACGAGACGGGATACTAGGTTAACACGCGGTCATTTCAAGATATGTGTCATGTCTTTACTGTGTTTAGTACTTTTGAAGCATGGGATGTAAGTCAAAATTCTTATGTAATAGAAATATACCATGTCGTGTGAGTTAAATCCCAGATTTTTCACCTTTGCAATTAATGGAAATATACCAACTACATGGTCTTGGTCTTTGGAAGGACAGCTTCTTAGTTAAACAAATCATGAACTAAAATCTTTATCTTTTTATTTAATGCCAAAGCTTGACTCAAGGCCACATTTTGTTTCATTGATGTAAATACCTACCTAACTACAATGTTGAATTCGCTTCACCTTTGCATGTAACTTTTCAAGTGCCGAATTTCTTATTGAATGCTAACCAGTAAATTGGGTTTCCTCAATTTAAACACATTCTAGAATGGTGTGAGACTAAGAAAAGCAATAAGCTGACATGTCCAGGGAAAGAACAAAAAGAAAAGAAAAAGATAAGGCTGGTGAAGGTGCTAGGGGCTTTATTATTCACTACATATCCAACTCGGTAAAGGTTTGCATGCAATGCTTGAAATAATTATCAATTAGTGAGGCTGCATTGAAAGTCACTGTAATGTACTTTACACACAATTTGTGACTTATGTGTCAAGTCTCTTGTCAAGAAATAAAACACTTGAAATTGAATCCCGGTTTCAACAAGGGGAGGCCCTGAGATAGGTTTAAGGGAAGGGGTAGAGCTTCCTCTCATTTTGTAGCCTAATAGCTCATAGACTCTATGGCCCCTTTATTTATTATTATATTGGTTAGAAATGGCTCCTACTATTATGTGAACCCCTCAACCCTCCAGACACTTGGTGCTTGGGGAGGTACCACTTGAACTAAAGAGTTTGGTGGTGACTCTGTGACCTTTCAATAAAAAGGAAAAAAAGAAAAAGAAAAAGGTGAAATACATCAAGTCATTGACCTCCCTTGAGATTTCAGAAAATAATTACTCTCTTAAACTTCAACTGAAATTACAATCAACCTATTGAGTTTCTTCTTAAGAAAAAAAAAGCCCAATTGAAGGTTTGGAATAAACTTAACAGCTTAAGTCTTTCTCCTATTAATAACCGTAAAAAAATATTTCAATTTTTAAAATGATTCCCAATTTTTCTTTTTCTTAACTATGGTTTTCTATATGGATGCCAAGAAAACATAAATGCCAGCTTTTACGGTTTAGGGTCAATGGTAAAAAAGATTTTCCTGAAATTTATTCATAACAATTTGACAATTACAAAGTTTTAAATGGGAGATTCCATTTCATTTGCTTCAAGGATATGTTTGTATAATTGGGAAAAGTGATGTTACTTGACCACCGAAAATAAATATATCTTTCATTTTGTCTTGAGTATGATTAAACTTTGACAATTGAATGAGTTTGAAAATGAACTTACATTTAGCATTAATTAGAAATACGAAATAGTTTGTGGGCATTTGATTTCAGAATAAGCTACTTTTGAGTTTTTGACAATATCTTACTTGTAACTATACATAAGGACCACTCTTCCATGTACACCTAAATATTAGCTGTGTGTGATTTTTATTTTTTATTTTTTAAATTCTAAAAAACGGTGTTTCTAAGGTCAAGCAAGGATTAATGATGAGGAGAAAATTGAGAGGAGAAAAACAAGAATTCTAGGATATGGTTAAAAGAGGCACCTAATGTAATGGTTATATTTATATGAACTACTCTTTGATTCTTAGACCCACATGGCTATGGATTAGGTATTTACAACTATGTAAATGACTTCTTGCCTAGTTGATGAAAAAGCAACCAATAAACATAATTGGAGTGATGGTAATGGGGTTTTGGACATGTTCTTATCCCAAATCCATACCCACCATTTCATCCCAAAGATGAGGTAAGAAAATGGATCCCACATAATAGTTTTTTTTTTTTTCCCTCAATACAATTCTCTTCTAAAAATTCACTGACTTTTGAGTATACCCTAAGCATTGCTGGTGAGAACTTGTTCTCTAATAACATAGGCACCATTATTACTTTTATGAAGGAACACATGCACCTTTTATGATTGGGCCAAATTAAGACATGTAGTAGTTGCTTCATGTATATAATACTCAAAAATAAACCAAAATGCATCATCCTCCTATGGAATCAATGGGCAGAGAGAGAGGTTTCATAAAGGTGTTGGATTTGGAAGAAACTTGTGCTATTCCACTCTCTATTAGAGTTTGTCTCTTTTCTTTATTTTTTGATAATCTAGAGCTTGACTCTTTTTATGTATTTAAGTAAGCAACTTTGTATCTAACTAAGCAAATACTATTTGATTTGCTACTAAAAGCTGTTTGAGTAGAATTGCCCCAACCGCTAAGACTACTAGCTTGTGATTTCATTAAAGCTTTAATATGCTTGTAAATGATGCAACTTTGTAATCATTTTATTTCTTTAATCACTGATAATTGTGGCCGTGTGAGCTTAGCTAACTGATCAGTCAAGAAATATGAAACAGTGTGATATAGCTGAATTTTAGGCAATAGTTAAGGTTGTCCTTGATCATCAAAGATATTTCTAATAATTTTATTTCTTTAATCACTTATTGTGCATGCTAAATTGCGCTTATATTTGACAAGCGTGATGGCTATGTGGAAGGGCATACACATTGCATGCCTTCTTATCAATTTTCACTTTGCAATTTTTCAGTCCTTTATTATAATATCAGCCATTAAGAGCCACTGCTTTGTGCTTACTAGCACACCCTCAAAACCCTAAGCTTCACTTGGTACATTGTAGCAATATATATATATGATATATCACAATTGAATAGGTCATTTCCTTGTGGATAAAGAAATTTACAAGATGGTGCAGCTGTATAGTTATAACAGGCAAAGGAAGTATTGGGTGTTGACAAAAGTATGAAGAGAGAAGGCACATAAGATTAGAAGATTTGGATAGATGAGAAGTGGATAGAGCTGGTGAAAGGGCTAAGAAGGTCCAAAAGTGAGACCAACTCTATGTCCCACCCATAATGGTAATTAGGATTTTGCCATGGATGGTGAGGAATAGAGGGTAGCCTGAGGAAGCATAAAGCCAAAGACAAAGTGGAGCATCTTATCTTAGTGTTAATACAGTAGAAGTGGTAGAAGACAAGGAGTGGCCAGTCTCTCCTTGGAAGGAGTGTACTTGTCAATTTGAGCATCACTTTTGAAGGGCCAGCACACTTCACTCTCAAGTGAAGTTTCTATAGGTAGAAGCCAGTGTGCAAATCATACATATTATTTCTTTGACATATAGGCCAGTAGTTGAGCACCTCCCCTGAAAAAAGAGAACCCCAAAAGAGTTTAACAGGGATATTAAAGAAAAGGAAGGGTTAAAAAGAGAGAAGAAAGTCAAAAGGGGCAAGAAGTGGGTGGTTTAGAAGCCTTGTTAAGTTATAAGTAAAATTTGAAAGCATGCTTGATTTTGCATGCAATCATAAGTTTGCTTCTGTTCAAATTTTTCTTTCTAGTTTTTGGGCCTTTGCTACCGCTTTTGCTAAAGTTGAAAAACTGAAAACACATTTAACATTATTGAAATGAAATATATATGATATACATTTTGTGCTATTTTGATACCAATACAATGCATATAATATTTCTGTATAGGTGACTTCTGTGTTAAATAATGCTGTTCTTGAAAAAGAAACAAATTTCATTTTCCAAACAGTCACTGCTTCAACCAACCTAGAACCTGAATATGTGTATAATATATTTGAAGTGGTTCATCAATAATTAACCATTGCATAATTGGTTTACACGTTGTAGTGCACACACACACAGGCCATTATAGGCACACATGATGCATCCACATGTTCCATTTTAAAATTAGTATGCCAAAAAGCAATTGCATTTTGCATACTCTTATTTAATCACTTTGTGATTTTTATATGAAACTTCTCTATCATCCATGACATTGTAAACAGAAAAAGGAGAAGAAGAAGGAAAAATCTAATAAACAAAGTACAGCTAAACATTGTACTAAAATGCCGGCAAGAAGGGCACAAAGGCAGGAATTTATTCAGTTTAATCATGTTTAATAGTTGCTAATAAGACATTAATATTACAGTTAGTGCAATGAGAGCCGGCTTGGCGAACAATGGCCGGCAACGCCGCTCGCAGCTCAACCATGCTGGCCAAGTTGTAACAACAACAACATAATAAAACATGAACTACTAGAGTAATATTCAGACCCCAGCTTGTACTAATTAATTAAATGGTCTAAATTAGGCAGATACAAATGGATTAGCAATTAAATTGTTTCCCTTAGTTTGTGTATATACTTTGTATTCTGTAAAATTCTTATCTTCTTTTTTGTAATTTATGGTAGATTATTTAGAATACTTCTAAACAAGTTCTTTTCAACCTGCAGGCTCATAATGAAAGAGAGAAAAAGGCTTTCCATAAATTTGACCTCCATAGAGGATTTAGTTGTGTACAAATGGCTTGTGAGTAGGACATATACTAACACTTGGGATAAAGTTTCATCTAAAGGGATCTACATAGTGAAACAATTAGTGCTTACCATATTGTACTTCTCTGAAAAGAACAACAAAAACAAAATAAAGAAAAAACAAACAACCTGTTCCTAAGGTTTGTTTTTCTCTTCGTTGTAAAAAGTGTAGAAAAAAGTTCTTGATATTTTTTTCCTTGCATATACGACATTATTTTTTTGTCTTATTATTTTGTGCAAAAATAATACCGACATAATCTTTAGGTAATGTGATAATTAATGTGATTCGTGAATTTCAAAAAAGATAGCAAATGAATGTCTAAACGTTTTTTTTTTTTTTTTTTTGAGATAAGGTTTGTAAAGATTATGTACTAAAAATTGTAGTATTCCTGATATCACTCTTTTTTTAATGTCACTGCCTCCACTTCACAATTTCTAATTGAAGTTAAATATATAAGAGATTACAGTTTTCATTTCTGAACAATATATATTGCCATAATTAAACCCTCTCATAGTGTGTGGGTCTCACGCTAAAATTTGTTATATAAGAAAGATAATGCATATATCTGATTTACTAAATAATTATTGTTCAACTAGGTTTAGAAAGAACTTATAAACCATAGGAAGGAACTTTTTTAGAAAAAGAAAAAAGAAAAAAAAAAAAGAATCATAGAAAGTGAAATTATGTTACTTCCAAGAATAAAAAATTTCTAATTACATAGAAAATGTCTGAAGGTGCTAGACATGCAGCTACTTAATTTTGGTTGGTTGAATGCCTAGTAAATTTCCACAAGAATGACCTCATATGGAAGATGGTTTCCATGTCTTTAGCTCTATCCAATGAATAATTTCAAAGGATACCAAATCAAACATAATTTATTCCATCCATGGTAACCTAATAAGCTAGCTGGATCAATTTGGCTCTTGCAGTAAAGATGTTTTGGGTGATTCATTTCCAAGGATAAGAGTTGAATAAATAGATATAGCTGCCCTGGTGCAAAGCTTACACAACATTGCAGCTTGTAGCAGCACCCTTTTTCAAGTACTTAATTGGTGCAAATGCTTAATAAGAACTTTTCTCCCAATTTCATCACCTACCAGTACCATTACCAATGCAATCATCACAGCCAAATTGGTTGTACAAAAAAAATTGAATTACTTGAATACCCTTTAGTGTACCAAGAAAGATTATTAATATAGACTGAGGAACATAGACATGGGCCTGCTTTACTTGGAAACAGAAGGAACTGGTTTGAGGATAAACTTGGGGGGACCCTACATGGAAAATCCTTTATTTTCTTTGGAAAAATTAATTTAAAAAAAAGTGAAGAAAGTCCAAAAGAATAACGGCCAGGGCAGAGAGTGGAACTTTACACTTGTGTTGTGTGTACTGTTTCTGCAGAGTGCGTGTAGGTGAAATATGAGGGTAGTTATAGACTTCTAGTACCCAAATTTAGCCTCAATTTTTGCCATAACTTTTCCATGCGGTAGATTAAGATTAGTTTTTCACTACTTTTATATGTATTTATCACTTTTTCTCCACCACTCAGTCAGTCATATGGGAGAGTTGTTACTATAACTTTTCTTCCTGATGAATTGTGACTGGTTATCTGTCACTTTTACAGTACTCAAGCAACCACGTAAAAGAGTTATTGCCATAAATCTTCTATCAAATTATGACTGGTTGTTTGCCACTTTTATATAAAACTTGACATTTTTTTATTGTGACAAAAATTATGAATGTATTTATGCTACTAGATTTTTTTGAAGAGAGAGAGAGAGAAAGCGGGGCTAAGCTATTCCAAAATAGCAAGACAAAGGAAGGAATAGTTAAGGATGGCAGTTAGTTTGTGTGCCCATAGGGATGCTCACTTGGACAAATCTCAAGCCATTAGATTTGGGGTGGCGTAGTATCCTCAGTTGAGTACACGTGCTGCTTTCTTTCCACTCCTTTACCTCCTCTCTCTTTCTCTCTCTTTGTTGTTGTTGTTATTTCTTTTTTAATCTTTGCTTCCATGCATGGATCTCTCTCCTCCAAATATAGTCAAGCTTAGAGAGAGAGAGAGACGGAGGAAAGTAGTGAGAGAATGGAGAAACAAACGCTTCACTCACTCACTCACTTTTTTTAGTCTTTTTAATTTTTCTTACTAGGCTTGTTCATCACTATCATTAGCAGCAAAGGTAACGGAAACAGACCCTTCCACTCCCTCCACCTTCTTCCAAAGTTTTGATATTTTTTCCTTCCAATTTCAACTACCCAAGAAACAGCCAATACGGTGAGACAAAGCTACTGCATAGTGCACATTTACTAAGCCTATCCTTGCCTTTTTCTTTCTTTGTTTGTGCATATCAGATCTTGTTTTTTCCTTTATAATTCTTTGAAATCTCAGATGGGTTATTCTCTGCTTAGTTCAGAAAGCAAGAACAACCGTGATCTAACACAAACTTCTTCACAAGATTTGAGCTTTCACCTTTGATTGTTCTGATCTGGATCTAGTTCTCTCTTTACCTTGTGGTCCTCTGTTTCATTGCCATTTTGGCTTTTTTTAGTATAGTAAGACCAAAAAGACAAAAAAGAAATACCATTGTCTCAAATTCTGTGATAGAATTGAAGTTTCATTTGCTCCTCTGATCTTTGTTTTTCTTTGATGAAGTGTGACTATAATTCAATGGAAGAAGTTCAAGAATTCAAATATATGTGCAAGTTCTGCAGCAAGACCTTCCCTTGTGGTAGATCCTTGGGAGGTCACATGAGGTCTCATTTGACCAATAATTCTGCTGAAAAAGATAAAAAGCTCAGCAAAACAAAGCTCTCCCCTTTCAAGAAAGGAAGAAAGCACACTAATGCTGAGTTGGGTGTGGAACCTGAGACTCAAGCTGGCTATGGTCTTAGAGAGAACCCCAAGAAGACTAAGAGGCTTGCAGATTCAAGTGAAAATACTTTTTCACTCTATAACAGGTTCTGCAAAGAATGTGGGAAAGAGTTCCAGTCTTGGAAAGCTCTGTTTGGTCACATGAAGTGTCACTCAGAGAAAGAAAAAGGTTCCAGTAGCTTGGATGATCAAGATTCATGGACTAGTGCTAACCAGAAGCTGGTCATAGACAGCCAATCTGACAATGAAACCACTGCTCCAAATAAAAAGAGGAGATCAGAAAGAAGAACAACAAGGTACATGGCTGCTGCAACCTCTTCTTCTTTGTCTTTTGCCAATGCTTCCTCTTCTGTTTCTGAGATTGAGCAAGAACAGGAAGAGGTTGCTATGTGCTTGATGATGCTTTCTAGGGATGTCGGTCATTGGGGTGGTTTGAATTCTGCTGCTGAGTCTTCTGATAATAATTCTGTTTACTTAGAAGCTCCAGAATCTTTTCAAACTAATCTGATTTCTAAAACTGTGGGCAAGACTTCTGTGTTTAATGGTAATAAGATTTTTCAAGTGAAGAAACTTAGTGATAAGAAGTTGGAGCTTGGTAATTTGGATTTTGAGGATGTCCAAGGGAAAGAGTCAGAATTCTGTGCTCCTGGCAATTCAAGAACTCTGCCCAGAATGATTGAAACTGAAGTTTCCACTGATGGGATTTTCAAGAATGATATGATGAAGAAGTCTCAGATTGATGATCAGTTAGGATTTGAGGATTCTGAAGTTAAATTGGGGAAAGTTTTCTCTAAGGAAACTGCATCAGATCAAGCTCAATTGGCTTCCGTTAAGTGTAACTCAAGCAAGAAAAAGGTTCGCAATTCCTATGATCCTGAATTGTACTCAGATCCTTTGAAAAAATTGAACACAAATGATATGGATTCTGAATTCAGCAAGAGTTCACATAAGAGGAGTAAATTTGAGTGTACTACTTGCAACAAAGTCTTTCACTCATACCAAGCTCTTGGAGGGCACAGAGCTAGCCATAAAAAGATCAAAGGTTGCTTTGCTACAAGAATCGAGGGTAGTGAAAACAGCATTGAAACTGAACTCTCTCTTGACCCTTCAGCAGACAGTAAGCTCATCAAATCAGGCTACAATGAGAAACCTACTGAGCAAGACAGAGTGGCTGTTTGTGATGTAAAGACTGACACAGGTATTGGGTCCAAGAAGAGTAATGGGCATGAGTGCCCAATTTGCCTCAAAGTTTTTCCATCAGGCCAAGCCTTGGGAGGTCACAAAAGATCCCACTTGGTTGCTGTCTCAGAGGCTAGAAACAATCCAACCCTTGTAATTCAGAAACCAGTTCCAGAAATTCAAGACTTTCTTGATCTCAATCTTCCTGCTCCTGTTGAAGAAGAGAACAATGGACATGTTGGGTTCACACCATGGTGGGTGGGAAGCACCCACAAGCATGAGGCCCTAGTGAGTTTGACCTCTAACTGAACTTCCTAGTCCTGGCCATGGCTCCCAATAAAGTTTCACAAGTGTACAGACAAGTTTCTGGATACTATTTCATTAATTCTTTACAGGATTCAACTATGCACCAAGGCATATTACTGCTCATTGCCTTCAAGAACAACTTCAAATTTCATAGATAAATTTTTGTTTAACACTTTCTTTACTATAAGTTTACTTTTTTGGTTTTTTCCTGTCATAGAATAAGATAAATTCCTGCACATTACAAGTTCATCAATATGTTTGATGCTTCACTTCCAAACTTCAATATTGTAACTTGGTTTTACATTTTCTTCTCATGCTTAAGCTTCTACTAGAAAAATGTACCTTTTCTTCACATAAACACTAAAAGGTGTTTTGTTTTGTGGTAATTATTTTTTCTTGGCACCAAATAGAAAATGAGTGAGGTGTTGAAAATTTGCATTGGGGGTATGTGAAGTCATGAGGAGTTTAAAAGCAATTTTATAATGTACATAAAGATGGCATGTGAGCTCAAGGTGGGTGTTTAGTCACCCACCATAAATCATGACTACCTATCTCACTCACTCACTCACTCCCTTCTTTCCTTCTCAAACTTAGTGTACACGGGTGCTATTAAATCTCAATGCTGCATATATATACTATGCTCTATAGAAAATACCATAAATATTTATATTTTCTTTATAGAAAAAGAGGGAATGGACCACAAGATACAACATGTTGGAGTTATTTCTGCAAGATAAAGCCGGTACAGGCGGCTTCTCACTTGAAAATATCATACTTTATAACAGATGACCAAACCATGCATCATCAAGTAAATTGTAGTTAATTGTGAAAAACTCAAATTTAACTGCAAATCACAGTTATTTTTAGGTGGATCATCAAGCACGCGAGCATTTTTGGCCTGACTAGTGTAGTGACCACATATGTGTGGAAAGATTAACAAAAAAAAAAAATACTAATTACAATTGGGTCAAACTTTCTTACTTGCTTGCCTACTAAAAGTGATCGTTTGAGATAGTTTATTTTTTACTATTTTACTTATAGTATGCTCGTGCGATGCACGATATAATTAAAAAATCTAAGTAAAAAACAAATGAAACGTGAGCAACTTGAAACTTTAAACGTGTTTCATCTAGATTAAATTATCGAAATGAAATGGTATGTAATGCGTAAGTTTTACCATAGTAAAATACAAAATTATGATAGATGATCAAAATAATTAACCTTTAAATTTCTTGAAACTCAGCTAATAGATTTTTACCTCAAGCGAACTCTTTTATTGGTGAGAATTTAACCATTTCTCGTTGAGAGAAGAAAATTACTTTGGCACATTCACGATTTCTAAACTCGACTTTTATTATATAGAATTAATAAGGTGGATAAAAGTATAGATCTTCCTTGGTGTCAAAGTGCTTTTTTGTTTGGCAAAATATGAGGGAGTGGTTGTATGTATCACACTTTCACTTTGCTCAAGTAGCTGGCAGTTGGTACTGCTTTGTCAAATAGTACAAAGAACTAACTACCAAGAAAGCTTTGCGGATGTAGTTAGGCTTTCAGCAACCTCAAGGTCACTTTTGGTCAAATATCAATATGAGAGAGATATGCTTGCATAGCCAGAAAATGACACATGGCATTATATTATTGTTCCTCAAGATGTGAGGTACTATGTTATCAAACTATTGGGCCTTTTTTCGATCCAAGCAAGAACAGAGCCGTTTGTCTTCGTATTGTGAAGTTGAGTCGGTCAGATTTAACATAAAAAGTCAACCCTAGTGTTAGAAAAATTGGATTTATTTTTTTAGACTTTTTCTTTAAAGTCTATAATGCTTAGCAAAGTAGAAAATTTATATTGCATATTCACGTCTGTATAAAAAATTGGAAACTTAAAAAGACTTTTAGTGAGGTTGTGATTGAAAAGTATAGTATACATTGTTTTCAAGGTGTTTGTTTAATTTATTTTGGGAACTTCATGATCCAACATTGCATTCTCACTTAGCCCCTCCACCAGATATGCCCCATGTATTTTTACAAGGGATAGTTAGAAGAAAATGGCTTATTCAAAGTCAATAAAAACCCTTGGATTTGGTCTGGTATCTCTGTTACAACAATTTAAAGATATAAATTTTCAATTGTCTCAGAACTTCCAGTTCTTATATTATGACAAATTATTAGTTGTCTCAAAAATTTAAGGTGTTTAAAAATGGTGAAAAATTGTTTAATCATAATTTTAACTTTGTCTCTCTAACATAATGTGGGTCTCATGCAGTTACTACAAGAGGTAATTCTCGAAATCCTTAAACTACACTCACAATAAGATTGATTTTTTTACACACAATGAGGAAACATGGTTTGAATGTGTCAGTCTTGAATTTTTAAAACTACTAAACAAAACTAAAGTTAAAAAAGTGTTGTTCCAATTAATAATCTAGGATGGACAAAAACGAAAAAGGAGAGTATAATATCTATCTTATAATATGGATTTACAATATTTGTTAGCCCGAATTTGGTTATAGGCAGTGGGTATAAGGCAAAAAGTGGGGACAGGTTTATTTAGAGCACCCCTCTCACATAATGCAGGTCCCCTATTCTTGTGACACCCACATTTTTTAATAGGGATGCTCCATGTAATTGTTATAGGATATGATTCTCAAAACCCTGAAGTGGCACTCAAAATGAGATTGATTTTTTTTTTTTTTTTTACTTACTACAATACGTAAACATGGTTTGATTGTGTCAATCTCAAAGTCTCAACTCGCAAATGCTGAAAAAGTATTGTTCCAAAATATAATTTAGGATGTGCAAAAAAAAAAAAAAAAAAAAAAGGAAAAGAAAAGAAAAGAAAAGAAAGAAATGATGTATGATATGGAATTATAAGATGAGTTATCCCTATTTTGATTATAGGTATGGGGCATAACTTGGGTCTCATACAAAATGGGTCCTACATTCTATGAGAGAGATGCTCCATGCAACTATTGAATGAGATCATTCTCAAAACCCTTAGGCTACACTCAAAATGAGATTGACCAATGGAAAAAGCATAAACCTGAAGTAGGCTTAAGGGCATGAACAAATTTGATATCTTTAAGATGGTATTTGCCCTCACTCAATTGAATTTGCCATAGGATTCCAAGAAAATCCCCTCCTAGATACAACTAACTCCGAATTTTGCAAGTAACAACCTTGAAAGAATCTTATGAATTTCTCTCTAATGATGTATTGTTTTCTCAAATTTTGTTTGTGCGTTAAAAAACACAAAAAATTTCGTTATTTATATCAATTTCATGGATATGAAACAATATTTATAGACAATATGATATAATCCTTCAATAGGCACCTTTGGAGAGTAACATTGGTCGGTATAAGCATCAAACAATGTTTTATGGTTCTTACTACTAGTTTGAGACAAGTTTTTCTTGGTTTTTTGCAAAATTTTGCAGAATCTATTTCTGTCCAAGCCCACTTGAGTGAGCTTTAAGTCTTGATCAAGCGGCTTTAGTGACCTAATTGAGCATCCACCAGGCACACCTTTATCGTCTCTGATTGACCCTTAACTTGAGTGGACTTGTCTCCATTTGAACCAAGTGCTAAAATGTGCTTAGTGTTACTAGCTTTGAATCTTATAGGGCTAATTGCAGCCCACTAAAAATATATATGTTTTTTTTTTTTTTTAATTCTCTTCGTTCTTTTAGTTTCTCAAAGATAGATTATTTACACATTACAATCTTAAATTGTATATGCCTATATGGACAACATTTTTATGCAAGCTGATAAGGTAAAATGGTTTGATTGTGTTAATCTTAAAGTCTCTAAATTACCAAACTAAATTAAAAGGTAAAAAATTATTGTTCCATAATCTAATTTAGGATAGGGAAAAGTAAAAAAATAAAAAAATAAATAAAGAAGAAAAATATCTTTCTTATAATATAGATTTACAAAATGGATTAACCGCAATTTGACTATATTAAGTGAACATAAGGCAAGGGGCTACCTACTTAGAGCACTCCTCTAACATAATGTGGGTCCCAAGCACCTATGGGACCCATATTAAATAAGAGGGATGTTCAATGCCATTATTGCATAGATAATTCTTGAAATCCTTAAGCTTCCGTAAAAAAATAGATTGATTTAAAAAAAAAAAAATGTTGTGATAAGGAAATATGGTTTGATTTTGTCAATCTTGATGTCTCAAAACTAGTAAATCAAATTAAAGCTTAGAAGGTATTGTTACAAAATATAATTTAGAATGGGAAAAAAAAATGAGAGAGACTATGATATCTTTCATATAATATGGATTTACAGCTTAAGTTAACTTCAAATTTGGTTATCGTGGTGGGCACAAGGCAAAGGAAAAGGGCAAAGGACTATTTGGAGCCGCCTTCTCACATAATGTGGTCCCACACATTAGGGGATTCAAATTCTATTAGAGGGATATTTCATGCAACTATTGCAAGAGATCATTTTGAAAATGAGATTGTTTTTTTTTTCCACACGCAATGATAAGGAAATATGGTTTGATTGTGTCGATCTTGAAGTCTAAAAACTAGTAAACTAAATTGAAGCTAAAAAAGTATTGCTCCAAAATATAATTTAGGATTGACAAAATGAAAAAGAAAATATAAAGTATAGATGTGTTTGGATTTCGCTTATTTGCTTAAAACTGACAACTTATTGTTAAAAATACTGTAACAAAATAATTTTTAAAAGTATGAATAATATTATGGGACCTAAAAATACATTGGAATTTGTGTTTTGCTGAATTTGGTAGAAAAATAAACAATACCCATAAGACCCACTAAAAAACGCAAAATGCACAGATTGGGCAAAACGCCCAATCCAAACACACACTATATTTCTTATAATACGGATTTAGAAGATCGATTATTGGTAGTGGACACAAGGCAAAAGGGGGCGTGTTAATTAAAGATGGGTTAATCCCAATTTATTTATAGCAATGGACACAAGGCAAAAAAGAAGCCCCACTCCTATTAAAAGTAAAATTTCGCCTGCCTAAATGCATAGATTAACCTATTTGTATGTGTGTGTTTTATTGACCTATTTTGATCTAAAAAAAAAAGTTGTATCCTTAAAAAGTACAAGGTTTTAAATAAATAAATAATAAAAATATAAGCTAAATAATCTTAAAAATAAGCTCCATCCCAACAACTTGTTTATCCCAATCTCCCAAACATCTCCCCTATTACCATCCCCCCAATTAGATTTTATATGATAAATAATTTTTTTTTCTTTCAACAAATTACACAATTGTCAATGTGAGAATTTGTAATTATATTATAACATCACTTTCACATAGGATCATTACTAGCATTATTTTTTTTATAACACGAACCACAATCTATCGCTCTAATTATTATGAAATTTGTTGTGATGTTAAACTTTTTGTTTAACTTCTAGGGTGGGTAGCAGCTACACATATGCCGAGTCTAAATCTTCTGTCCCACACTTTCTGTTTCACTATATACTCCACAAATAAAAGCCTGTCACATGTCCATCTAATTTATTAAATGCTAAATTTATGCCTTCTATTATTTCAATTTTCTAAAAGAAATAAATAAATAACTTATTATATTTAGGTAATTGAAATAATAGAAGGTATAAATTTAGCATTTAATAAATTAGATAGATATATAACATATTTTTATTTATAAAATATATAGTAAAGCAGGAAGAAGTATGGACAAAAGATTTGGACTCGGCATATACACCCACCCCTACTGCTTTAGACATAAACGGTATAAACAGATACATATGACCTTCGGTCTGGCCTATGAAAAGTTTCACCCAAACTCTAGTCCAAAGAAAGGGAAAGAGACATGTAGAGTTGTTTACTGTCCGAGTTCAACCCAAACTTTGGTCTGGACCATGCCATATTTCACCAGCCCATTAAAAAAAGAAAGTTAACTAAAATTTAAGCCCAACAATTGGAATAGTTTATTTCAAATAAAATAATAATTTTAGCTTTTTACCTCCAATTTTTTAAAGCTTTTTATATATATTGATCAAGGAATGAAAAACATTAAAATCTTGAAAATATTCAATTAAATTTATGATAAATTTAATAAAAATGAAATTATATATTTGGTATTTAACTTTTGGTTTTTGTTTCAAACTCATTCTTATACTTTAAAATATTTAAACCTTATACATAAAAAAATTATTTTTAAAAGTACTTACTGTAACACTAGTGGGAAAATATAAGATGGCAAACTAATATGTAATTTTTTTTTTGAGAAGAACGAAAAATGTAATTTAACTTATATTAAAATAGTGTGTGTGTATATATATATATAAATAAATAAAAAGCAATTGGAATTACAGTTTTGCTAGGAGGCACTTATATTAAAATAGTGTGGGTATATATAGGCATGAGTGGGGCGCTTCTTTTGCCGATGTGGGACTAAGGTGTCAAGCCTCAAAGGTGAAAATCCTGACCTCCCACGTCACTTGAGAACAAAACCGTGCGGGCTTGACTCCCCAAAGTGGACAAAGAGCTTGTGGTGGGAATAATCCCCCACAAAAAGGCGCTTTTGAAGGCAGTGCCCATCTCCAGTATTGTCCGCTTTGGGGTGAGTTCGAGATTTTCACCTCTTTGAGGCTAAACACCCTTTTGCACCCGCACGGTTTTGTTGCCAACACCGAAGTGCAAGGCACGCCTCTACCACTACTACACATGTGTAGTAGTGGTACACTCATGCTTGTGCCAAGCGCTTATAAGGCATGAGTGGGGCGCTTCTCTTGCCGATGTGGGACTAAGGTGTCAAGCCTCAAAGGTGAAAATCCTGACTTCCCACATTGCTTGAGAACAAAACTGTGCGGGCTTGTCTCCTTAAGTGGATAAAGAGCTTGCGATAGGAAAAATCCCCCACATATATAAAGCACATAACAAAGAATTAGAATTATAGTTTTGCTAAAAGGCAGTGAACCGTTCACACAAAATTTTCACATATTCTTTCAAATAGCGTTTGTAGGGATATTGGGCCCAGAAGTTCATTGTTTATTTGTACGTTGGGCCTGGGGCCCAAGCAGAGGACAAAGGATTGTCCGAGTAGGGGAAAACATGGACAAAAGGACTACATTGGAAAGAAAGGGGGTCTGTTCTAGATAAAATAGCTCAGGAAAGTGAGCCGAGGATGAATGCATCCTCGGCCAGTCAATGCCGAGGTCAAGGTAGTCGGTCCTCTAGGGTAACGTTCCAGGAAGTTCTATTAGATTGGATAAGCTTTACGGAGACACCAGATAGGTAAAAGTCCCAAAATATCTTTGGGGAAAGCTACTACCATTGTATTAAATGCTCAGCAACTAATTTCCTAGCTGCATTAATGTGGAGAAGACCCTTAAACAGTGCAGTGTTGGTTGGCCCAATGCGCAGAAGGCCTAAGAAAGTGTCCGATGGGACAAGTGCTCAAGTAATAACTAGGATGATCAACAAGTGGAAGGCGAGAATTGCCTAGAGAATGCTATATAACGGAAGAAACCCTCCACAAGGAGGGGGGTTGAAAAATTATGAAAGAAATATTGTAGCAATCTAGAACCAAACTTGTAATAATATCTAAGAACATTATATAAGAACCAACCTCCTTGGACTTCGCCGAGGACATTTTTCTTAAGCTTAAACTTGTTTATTTTCATTCTATTGTCATGAAACCTACCTAACTTGTTGCTTGATTAACTAGGGCCCAGTTTTCTAACCCATTTCTCTACGAATTCATTGTTTTGGGCCTAAGTCCATTCACATTTTGGACTAGGAATTCAAATCAGGTCCTTACAGCGTTGTTAAGGGTGGCATGATTTGAAATGACCTACAAACGTGACATGATTTTTTGCTTGCAGGTTGTTTTTAATGAAAATAAGTTTATGTCAAAATGATTTTGCTTGCTTTGACATGATTACTATGTGGGTTAGTTTTGAGTTGACTTGCTTAACTCGTAATTAACCCAAGATTAAATAATTTATATAAGCATATATATCATATTAATCCAATGCAAATTTGGATATTATATATAAAACTGAGCGATTAAAATAATTTTAATAGTTATATTCACTGTTGTAAAAATCAGATTGAATCGGTAGGTTTAACCGAGAACTGGACCCAAAATCGAGAAAGAATCGGGCTCTTTTCAAATCTTTAACCATTTTGATTTTTAAAACTATGGTTATATTAATTAATTCTTCATTTTTGGGTCTTTTTTTTTTTAATACAAAATAGAAATTCTATTATAACATAATCTATGTGTATATGTATATGAAGCTCCCTCTTGGAGATTTAAACCCCGACCCTTACCTTCCACACTCTACAAGTATTTATACTTGTGGAGTGACTATCGCACCAAGGGTATGCGGTAGTCTTTGTGTTAAATTGGTTGAAATAGGTTGTCTTTGTGTTAACTTAATACATGTTCATTAATAAATGGGTTGTATTAGAGTTGAGTGGTTTTAATTTTTAAGCTTTAACTCAATTATAAATGGGTTGGATTAAGATTGACCAATATAATTGAATGCGGTAGTCTTTGTGTTAAATTGGTTGAAATGGGTTGTCTTTGTGTTAACTTAATACATGTTCATTAATAAATGGGTTGTATTAGAGTTGAGTGGTTTTAATTTTTAAGCTTTAACTCAATTATAAATGGGTTGGATTAAGATTGACCAATATAATTGAATACCCTTGTCTTGATACAACACGAATACAACCCACTAACACAAATCACCACTTTTTGCATTAACACCCAACTCAATTGGGCCCACCACAACATAAAAGACGCAAGGATGGGCATGAAAAATTCATTGAAATTCTCTCTCTCAATAGCCTTATTTTGTTAGAATTGAGGTACCATAGAAGGAAGCCCAAGTGATCAATTTGGTTCAAGCTCAACCCACCAAAGTCATAGCCGTTGGCCCATATGCATAGCTATAAGAGAAAAAAGACATTCCCCCAAACAACACAACACTCAGCTTACAGTGTCTCTGCAGAATCTCTCTCTCTCTCTCTCTCTCTCTCTCTCTCTCTCTCTGTTTCTCTCTTAACGCCAAATGCCAATTCCATGGACTACACAAACAGGTGGACTTCACAGCAGCAGCAACAACAACAAATCTCACTAAACCCTAACCCTAATTCTAACCATAATTCTTCAATTTCAAAAGCACAGTTGTACCACTACCCACTACCACAACCCTCCTCCTCTCACCTCACAAGCCCTAACCTTTTCCTCTCTTTTCCTCAGCCAGTGCTTCCCTCCGCCTCTGACTCACTCCTCCACCCACCTGGCACCGACCCTTTTGCCAATTCGGGTCTCTACCCATCAACCCATGTCGGACCCGGATCCCATGTTCAATTTCCTGAGGACCCAAATGCAGCTTCGAAGAATTGGGTTTACAAACAAGCTGAACCCATCAGATATGATTCTATACCTGTAAGTGCCTTTTTCTACTTTTTTTTTTGGGCTTACTTTAATTTAATTTGTATTGAGCCATTGGTGTGAATTTTGGGTTTTTTGAGTGCAATTTGGTTTTTGTTTTGTGGTTTGGTGTAGTGATGTTGGTTTTATTGGAAATGGGGTTTTGAGGCTGTTTTGTTATGTGGGGTTGTGTTTAATAAAGTGGGTTTATGGAGGTTTTGTGATATATATTGCTACAGTGACATAGTCTGACTGATGGTTATTGTGTGCCTATTGTGGTGATGTGTTTGGTGAGAGAAATTTAAGTTTTTGTACGTTGAATGGCTTTCTTGGTTGAGTAGAAAAGTAGATAGTATTATTTATAGTGGTTTTCAATTGTTGTTTGAGGACTTATGTTGTGTCCAGTTTATGTGTGTTTGCATGCTTGGGTACATGTATATGAACAGAAAAAAGAGGAAGAAAAGAAGTGAATTTATGGTGTGGTGAGGAGAGAACAAGGGTTTAAGAAGAAATTCCAACAGCATACAATGTTATTATTATTATTTTTTTTTTAATTTAAAAAAAATAATAGAATTGAAGTTTGAACAATCAAATATCAATTTTTAGGCTTAAAGAGATCAAGTTGTATTCAAATATGAAATTTCATTTAATAGATAGATATTTATAATAGCCTTTAGTAACATCTCATCCTTCAGTTTACATATAACCATTAAATCCACTTGTAAGCAATTAAATCCCAATTATCTAATTTCATTAAAAGTTATATGCTAGTCACATGATGTTTTAAATTACTAAAGGCGTACGGCTCATGACCATGAATACTATGCCTTTAGTATAAACTGCTTAACCCATCAAGGGTGAAAGCCCTTGGATTACCCTGCAAAGGTTTTATTGGCTAGAGGCGAGTCTAAAGGACTCTTCTTTAGAAGAGTTACCTACATTATCCCCTCCCCCCACACCCCCCCCCCCATTTGCTCAAAAGCACGCTTTCCAGCCTTCCAACATACCATTTATCATTGTTCACTATCCCTACAAGTGTGGCTAATAGGATTGAGAAATTGCGAAGGGATTTTCTATGGGGTGGTATGGGGGATAAATCCAAGCTGCATTTGCTGGGTTGGCATATGCTGTGTACTCCTATGGGTTATGCCTTGTTGGGGAAATGCTTGTGGCGGTTTGGGATGGAGGAGACAAGGCTATGGAGGCGTGTGATAGCTTTGAAGTTCGGGGAAGAATGGGGGATGGACTTCTAAGTTGAATATGGGACCCTATGGTTGTGGTTTGTGGAGAAGCATTAGGATGAAATGGGATTGTTTTCCTAGATATATTCGATATGAGGTGGGAATGGGGAATTGGGTGCTGTTTTCGCTGGGTTGCTAGTGTGGAGATCAACCTGTTAAAGAAGCTTTTTTGGTCTTGTATGAGAATGCTACTAATTGGGAAGCTTCAGTGGAGTCTTTATTGGTGAGGCCGCAAGGGGGAGAGGAGGAGCTGGGATGTTTGGTTCCATCGTGATTTTAATGACAAAGAAATGGAATTGGTGTTGGCTTTTCTTCATATCTTGGAGTCTAATATTCCTCCTGAGGTGGAGATAGGATGAGGTGGAAGTATCTAGAGAGAGAGAGAAACGTGCATACGTTTGAAGATGTGGAGAACTCGAGGGAGCAGCTTCTTGCGTCATTTATATTGCCCTTATTTGATTGGTCTTGGGCTTGGGAACTCACAGCTGGTGATTCTCTCCTGATGATTATAGCTTCCCTTAATTCTTGTACATAATTTTGAGTTTTTGTTGTATTCTCTTCGTTGCTTCATGAAAAAATCCATGAAGTAGTTTTTTAATGAAGTTTTATCTTATATTTCCAAAAAGAAAAAATGTATTAAAAAACAATTATTTTGTGTTTTTTCTTCTATTTATATTTTGTTAATATTGAATATATGCTAGTTTTATTTTTATGTATTAATTTAGTTTTTATTTTAGTATATTTCTCATTTTCAAATGGTGATTTCCCCCTCCCCTCTCCCCACCCACCCACCCACCCCACCCCCCACACACACATACCTGGCCCTCCAAAGATGAAATCTGGTTCCGTCCCTAGTTCTAAGAAGTCTACTTTGTCAAAATAAAGGCATGCATATTGAGTTTCATGGCCACGTTAAAGTTTTCTTGATTCCATTTTTTTACCAGTTTTCACAATTGTTATGCTATAATATTAGTAATTCTTTAGTAAATCTCTTACCTATCAAAAAAATAAAAAATTCTTTAGTAAATCTCTCATGTTTCCATGGGGTGTGGATGAGATAGAGTCTCTTCTTCAATAAAACTTATTACTTATTAAAAAATAAAAATATATTGCTATAATCTTATATTTTGCTCTTCTTATTCCGTATCTTTTGCTCTTTTCTATTTTGTTCACAAGCTCGCATAAAAAATATGAACTTGCCTTTTCTTTATGTTTGCGATTTATGCAATGTGGTGTACTTCCTTATAATATTGGGTTGGTTCAGTTGATAACTATATTTTGTTGGGTAGGAACTGTGCAGTAAAATTCATATATGGTACATGCTGTTTAGTCATCTCAATGGGGTATTATAGGTTGTAGCCACTAAATACAGCAATAAGATGTATTGATGGTTTCTTACAGCAATAGCTATTGGAATTTAGAAATAAAATGTGGAGCTGTGATAGAATCGTACTAGTACTTTGTTTCTATTTTAATCCATCTTGTTTATTATGTAGGCTGACTTAGTGGCCCTTAATGGGGTTGGGCCATATATTGCTGCTGTTAAGTCTCAGATTAGCAGCACTTGGAAAAAATTCCCTGTGAAAAATAAGGTTGTTCAATCTGCATGGTGTTCAGTATGCAAAATCAATTGTAACAGCAATGATGTCTACGTCAAACACCTATCTGGAAAGAAACACCAGAAGAATATGGAGAAACAGNACAAAAAAAAAAAAATTATAATAAAGGGATACAAAAAGGATATAGATAAATAAAAGACAATGAACTAATGGGCCTCTTTTCTTTGGTCTTAAATCCTCCCACATCAGGGTTAGAGAAGAATCATCCTTGAGTTTGGATTCAATTTTCCACGATCTATTAGAATCCCAAATAATATTTTCCGTGATTCTTTTCATGTTAAGTATATCAAGAAAAAATCTTCTTTGCCTTTTTTTTTTTTTGATAGGTAATAGATATTTTCATTAATAAAAAAGTACATCATGTTCACAATGATGAAGAGACTGTACTTGAGAAAAATCTTCTTAGCCTTAATATGCCAATAAGAACTTGTACGGTTGTACCTAACAAGTTGGTGAACCTTTCTTGAATTTACCATCTTTTGGCACCATACAACTTTATTCAAAAAATTTCTCTAGCTTATCCTTGCATCTCTTGATTCTTTTTGAATTGAGTATTGCTTTTATGAGTTCTTCCCAAATACAATCAAATATCAATTTCTACGCTCAATGAGCTCAAGACCTTTTAAAATACTGAAGGAGTAAAAAAAAACATATAGATGAATAAAAGAAAATGGACTGATAGGTCATTTTTTCCTTGTGTTAACTTCTCCTGCATCAGTCTAACTGAACATGGTATGTCCCATAAATTCTCTTGTATATCCATTGTGAAAAGTTACAGTCTTTTTTTTTTTTTTTTGAAACCTATATTGATTGATTTGCAGGCTAGCAATTCTTTGCATGAGAATTCAATTGCGTCCTCTAGTTCAAATTCTTTATGGAATAACTATTGGACAAATCAGCATTTGACAAACGATGCCACAGAAATAGTACCAAAGCAAACTAAGTTTGTTCAGTCCATGCGGTGTGAGGTCTGCAAAATTGATTGCAATAGCAAAGAGGTTTATGAAAAACACATGCGGGAAAGAAGCACTTGAGGAATTTGCAAGCACAAGTACCAAGAAGCAGTATAGATGGACAAGTGATATTTGGGGCTTCAGGTGGAGCTGCGGGTGAGGACTTGGGGACAAAGAAACAGAAGCTTTTGAATGGTGATGCTGCAGCTGATTCTGTCAGGGTATGCACAATATGCAATGTTACTTGCAATAACCAAGAAGTGTTTAATAAACATCTGGCTGGGAAAAGAAATGCTTCTCAGGTAAATTAAGCAGTTAACTAATGTTCTGCAGGATTAACTTTTGTACAGTATTTATCATTTACTTTGCCTTTCTAGATTCTGCTGCCCCACCAACCACTGTATTTTTGCATTTATGGAAATACATATTCTTTTGTGGCTTTTGTAAATTACTAGAGTTACTTTCTTATATTGAGTTATGATTTAGAATTCATGTATTCAAATAATTTTCTGGATCTGCTTTTGGAATTTATTTAGGCAATCCTTTTCCAGTTCTTCTCTTAATGTTGATTGCAACTTCACAAATTTACAAGTATTATCTGTGATTCAATTCATGGTATAAAATAGAGAAATAAAATATATGATCTGTCTATCATGTTGTATGCAAACAATGAGTCATCTTAGATACATTAAGTTATCTTATGCAGGTCCTATAGATATTGCATTGCTAGAACTACTATTGGAGTTTCATTTTAAAATCTTTTGTTTTGTGTCCTCTGTTGTTAAGTAATCATTCCGTGTTGTCATTTGGCAGAACTAATTGTCTAAAAAGTACTTTTAGTTTATGTCTACATTGTCAAAGGGAATATGTGTGTTTAATTGAAAAGCCACATTTAAATTTCTTGCGTTTGGTACAAAAAGTAAAAGACATTTCATATTAAATGCCACATTTAGCCTCTTTGAGTTGCTCTCATCTTCACCTTGAATTGGTGATGCAGTTATTTCCTGCAAGTCAACATCAGTGTGTATCAAACTTGCCTTTATCATATATCCATGTCATGTGACTAAAAGTGTCTAAGCAGAGAAAGGCCTACTCTTAGATCACTGCGCCCTCCTGTGCCCAAATTTAATTTTTGTAAATAATATATAACATCTGATTATATATATCTAAAAGTGTAAAACTTTGGCTGAAAATTATGCTGACCCCACTAAGAAATGAATGTTGACTCAAAAAATAAAATGGCTCCCAAAGTGAAAAAGACCTTTTACTTTAAACAAAAGTGTTGCGGGCCTGACACTCACTAACTCGTCCATGGTTGACCACTGATCACTGACCTCAAAGTCCTGAATTGGTGGTATGGAGGAGAGCAATTACTGCAAGAATTTTATTTTTTATTTTTTATTTTCCCTTCGTCTCCAACACTAATTGATTTTGTAAGAAGTTGAGCCTTGGTGTGATATCAAGTGCCTTTCATCAAAAGTGACAGGTTGCAGGTTCAAGCTTGGAAATCAACCTCTCCAATAAATTGGGGTTTAGGCTGCTTACCATGACCCCTCTTAGACTTTGCAAAAGTGGGAGTTTTGTGCACTAGGTACGACTAATTTGATTTTCTAGTTAGAAGAATATTGGAAATATTTACTTACTTATCAAACCAGGAAAAAAGGGGGGGGGGGAAACACCAGAAGAATATGGAGAAACAGTCGAAATCAAAGAATGAAGTCAGTGCCCCTGCCTCAAATGCTCTTCCCGCCCCAACAAATCCAATAATTGGACCAGTGGAAAACCCAGATGCCAATAAGGGCAAAGCTGTTGCAAAAAATTCATCGAACAACGTAGCTGAGTCACAGGCACCAAGAGAAGATCTGGAGACGAAGAAACGTAAGGTTTTGGAATGTGGAGCAGCAGCAGGTGCTGTTAGGACGTGCACGATATGCAATGTAGTTTGCAACAGCCAGTCAGTCTTCAATTCTCATCTTGCTGGCCAGAAGCATGCTGCCATGGTGAAGAAACAGGCAGAAGCTGGAATTGCAATGGCAGCGGCAGGTCCTCAACTGATAACTGCTACCTAAAACCTGATTGCTTGGAAACAAACAGTTGCTGTTAACAACCCACCTTCTTTTTTTTTTTTTTTTTCAGAACTTTGTACATGCCCCCTGCATATATAATACTAAGATGTACCCTTCAGTATGTCTTGGCTTCACATGGTCCAAAATTGCATTAACGTGGGTGCTTTTATAGCGCATTAGATATTTCAACTCATATTCAAGAGTTTAATATATAGAAATGATATAGGTTTTTTTTTTAAAAAAAAAAAAATTCTGGGTGGGGTGTTAATTTAAATTCTTCGAATAATTCTCCTGTCAAATAGAAGGATGTGTTTCCATGTAAAAAATTTCCTGCATCACAACCATGCTCCGTGGTTTCATTGATTGAGGTGTGGACAAAAGACTCAAAACTCAAAACGTGGTGTATGTGTGTGTGTATATATATATATACAGCTGATATATGTTGAAAGTAATGTAAGCAAATAATTTAGAACAATAGTAAAGCAGTAGAACTAGCCAAGCAGTGTATATCAAAACGGTTTAAAGTAAATGAAAGCAATTTAAAACCGTCTGGGATGACGGTAATCCGTCCAAGGTGGCGGTAGCAACAAGTATAATGAACAGAAAATTGAAAATACTTCTTATTGAAAGTAGAGCAAAACACTTACAGTAGTAGTAGTAAATACAAGATCTCAACAGTAGAGGTTAATAGTTATAAAGTTTGAACTAGTCCTAGTTACAAGGTTTGTAGGGAAAGTACGGACAAGGTAATAGTAGTAGGAACAAGGAATTCTCTCTCAAAGAAGGCTTCTAAGGAAAGAAAACTCTCTCTAGAGAAAATTCTATCAAAGAATTCTATCTTAAGTTATCCTGTCTTAAACTTAAGGGATAACCCCGCTTAAATAGGCAAAATTCGGAGTGAATAGTGTCATGAACAGTAAAAAGCGAACAGTGTCGGTGAACAGTAATCTATGAACAGTAATCTGTAAATAGTAATCCGTGAACAGTAATTTTTTCACTTTTTGACTTGAAATCTCCAACAATTGAGGCTTAGGCATAGGTATAAGATCAAAAGAATCACTGACTTTGAAAGGACAAAAAGCCAAAAAGAACAATTTGAACATGTAGTAGAATAGTAATATTTCACGCATGTAGTGGAATAGTGTAGGAGCTTTATGACTATATATATATACACACACACTGGTTGCTTTATTTCCCATTAGGAATATAAAGTTATAAACTGTTACTGTATAATGTTAAAATTGGAATTTTATCATTCGTTAATAAAATCAATTATGTTGAAAATCATATAATAATATAATACATTCTGACCATCTTTGCCCACGGGGCATTCATTTTTTTCGCTGAAAGGCGTCATGAGGCATCAAGACTATCACATTCGAGGGTAAGGAATTCTGAGTCCTTGACCCCAAGACCCAAGTGGAAGATTGGAATGATTTGGTCACGGTTTAGGTATAAATTTGCTTTTGACAAATGAGGGTATCCATACCCTCAAGCATATGACTATTCTCTCTTGCGTGTACCATTAGAAAATTTTTTTTTTGACCTCCGAAAATAAAATTTTGAACACCCTAACCCTATTTTTTTTTTATATGTAAATGCTACATTGACAACACTTTCACAACAAATTCTATGAAGTAAGTTGTTACTGGTGGAGAAAAATTAAGTCAAATTAAAACCAATAAGGCAGTAATAACTTATCACATATAATTTGTTGTAAAAATATTGTAAACATGACACATTATTTTTTAAACCCAACTGAATTATGCTTGAATATGATCCTCTTAATAATATTTTGGACTTTTTAAACATACACACACAAAAAAGTCCCATCAACAAACCAATTTGATTTAAAAATCTTAAATGCGCATCATTTATCTCAACAGATGACATGCATCTACTTATTCTTTTTTATTCTTAATACGCTAACGTCTCTTTAAGTGTTAATTCTCGTTAGTTAGTCAAGTAACGTTAACGGTAGTCAAGAGGAGATCAATCGTTCCAATTAAAACTTCAAAGCAAAAAATTTAAAAAAAAAAAAGAAAAAGAAAAAGAAAAAAGTAATCAGTCGATAAATTTAAAAAAAAAAAAGTTTCAGACATTCTAGTGTTCGAATTTGGATTTCTACTATACCAATATTTTTACCCTTTTCTTACTAAATTTCTTTTGATTATTTCCAACTAGACAACTATCTCATCATTTTCACATTTTTGTTACTAAGTTTTTTACTAAATTTTTAAATATGTATTGCAGAATTTAACTCATTCAAAGCCTGAGATTTTCATTAGTATTACTTGTAAATTGTGGTGTAACCAGAATGAAGTGTGGACAACTTTTCCTACAAGCCTAGCACGTGTCGTATATATGTTATGTAGCTATTCAAAAAGCAACTCATTTCATGGACCTAGAGCAACAATAGTGGCGAAGGCCATCAAATGCAAGTAGACAACAGGAAGCATGGCAGAAACCACCACCAGAGGTCATATGCAAATGCTTGAGCCTCTTGAAGTAGCCTGTCTCTCAACTTTTGCATTATTATGTTAAGAAGCTTGGTCAGAAGAGTAAAAGTGATCAAGCAGTGGTGAAGAAAGAAAGCAAGAGTCGTGTGAGGAAGACTAAAGTGAAAAAGAAGAAAATGAGTCTAAACGACAGTAGTATTGGTGTTTTACTGAGAAAACTACTTGTAGTATTAAAAGAGTAAGTTAAGCACGTGAGATGCACATGAGAGAGTTGGTGGAGTTGTTCGTGGACAGATGGCTAATTGTTATTGGAGGCGCATAATTAGGGAAGCTGTTATAGGTAGTTAGAGGTAGTTATTGATTTTCCCGCTCTTTTTATCTTCTGGTAGAGTAGTGATCTATATATAGTATAAATGTAAAGTAGTACATTGTGATTTTTCACTTCTTGCAATCACAGTATTTGAGCAATAAGAATTGTCTCTCTTACTCAGAAAATTCTCTCTCTGGTTCTTGAAGTTTCTCATAGTTTCTTTGATAATTTTGCTTGGTTTGAATACTCTGTTTTAGTTTCTGATCTTTAACAACTATGTTGTCTCTCCATTGGGCACGAGACCTGGGATTTTACAAGTTAATAGTAGAGTGCGAGAATAAGTTGCGGTTCCAAGAAGTAACCTCTTCTAGTTCAAGTTTGACAGATTATGGAGCTGTATCTACAAGAAAAAGGACTTGTTACAACAAGTATAATTGCAACAATAAAAATAATTGGGGGTAATAGTTAAACCTTATTTTATGTTGAAATATGTTATTGCAATATATAACCACTTATTTCGTATCAAAATATATTGTTATAATAGGTGAAAAAAGATCTATTACAACAAGTACTATTGCAACAGATTATCCAAAAAAAAAAGTACTATCACAACCAAAAAAAAAAAATTGGGGTAATATATATACTATTGCATCTGTGAGGTTTTTTTTTTTTTTTTGTAATAGTAACTTAAATGTATTACATCAATTTAAGATTGTTGTAAGAATTACCTTGTTACATCTAAATGTGTTGTTGTAATAGCTAAACGTTATTTTATGTTGAAAATTGAAATATGTTGTTGCAATAAGTAATCTCTTAATCTCTTATTTCACATCAAAATATTTTATTGCAACGAGATCTTGCGTTGCATAAACCTATTGTTTTGGAGTTTATTACAATAGCTCACAACAACTTTGTCATCGTTGATAGGAGTGTTTACCAAACCGCAAAAACTGCACCAAAACCGCCCGCAAAATGGTATAACCGCACTGCACCACACCGCATGATGCAATGTGGTTTGCGGTTTTATAATAAGAAAACTGCACAAATCACACCACACCGCACCCTCTCTATATATTAATATTTTTAATTATGTTTAATATTGAATATATTATTAATAGTTTAATAACCCTAGTTTTCCAAAAAAAAAAAAGTTTGATAATCCTAGCAAATGTTGATTAGGAAAGTCAACCCAAAATAAAGAAAAACTAGTTCAAAAGTTTAAAACTTGGACTAAAATAAAGGGAAATATTAGTTTTGGGTTGGGTAGAAAAGCCCAAAATTTGAAAAATATACCAATTTCAAATCATTCAAACCGCATCTTATACACCGCACTGCATATGTGACCGCAAAAATGAGGTGCGGTGTGGTTATGGTTTTGACTAAACTTTAAACCGCACCGCACCGCACATGTGACTGCAAAAATAAAGTGCTGTGCAGTTATGGTTTTAGCTAAACCGCACCGCATTCTAAAAATGGGCCAAAACCGCATCGTGAACACCCCTAATTGTTGCAATAACACCTTATTAAATGACTTTGTAATTATTGCAACGATTTTTCCCGTTGTAACAGACTTTTTTCTTGTAGTGATATCAAAAAAATGTTAGAGATACCATAAGGAATCGATAAACATTATAATTTATTTCATTTAAGCCTAACCATACATGTTCATGAATTTGACTTCAATATTTATTTTAAATAAGTAAGGACTTGAAGATATAGATATGAACAACTAAAGCTAGATGAACATTACCATTAATTACTAAAAAAGTGAATACAAAGAGGATTTGAGTTAGAGCATCACAGTTTTCACATTCTAAGAATGTGATATTGCTAATAGTCAAAATGTACATCCTAAGTATAAATTTGTATAACGACATGACAAGAACTTTCCAAGTTAAGAATGATTAGCCATATTTTGCAGTCAACAAATAACATGAGAAATATTCAGAAAATAATAGTAAATCTTGGCTTCATGGAATTTCAAGAACTTGGTTTAAACAACTTGCTAAAAAATTCCTTTATTTTCTAGATTAAATTTTATTTCCGCCATACAATGGTGTTGATCAAGAGAGTGAGAGCAACTAAAAAGGGGTTCCACTTTGTATAGGTCAAGACATTGATGAAATTTTGAAGTTTATTTCGCCCTTTAGATTTAATGTTAAATTAGGAGTTGTCTATGGCTATGGTGGTTTAGATAAATATTTGGGGAAAAAAGTACCAGTTGAGTTGGAGTTGAAGTACTGACTTCAGGTGATTGCTGTGGAAGAGCTAGCATTGATTTTAGATAGTTGTGGAGGAGTATGGACTTTAGCTGGTGGTGGAGAAGTATTGACTTCAACTGGTTATGGACCCTACATGCATAATAATAATAATAATAATAACAACAACAACAACAAGAGAGAGTACTTACACACATTTTATCAACTTATTAGAATCTTGAAAGGAAATAGAACAACAACAGAAAGGGTGTGATTCCACCCTACATATAGCATTGCCTATGATTAAAACAACCACTTAGTTAACACTTACCAGCAGTGATGTTAAAGTATTGAACGTTTGATTTATACATCAATTTGAGTGAGCTTGAGAAATATTTTTAATTTGCCAAAGCGTTACAATCCCAAATAAACCTTTGTAGGTGCACACACCCCATGCTATTAAATATTCATAAATACTCACAACCTAATTATACATGCATGAATAAACCTTTGTAGGTGCACACACCCCATGCTATTAAATATTCATAAATACTCACAACCTAATTATACATGCATGAATACATATTTATGAACGGGTTAGGCATAATATATTTTTCTTTAGGGTGAATTATAAATTATACCCCTAAAGTTTGGAAGTATTTGGATTTTACACTTTGAAATTTCAGAATTTGGATTTAACCCCCTAAAGTTTGGGGTGTTTGAATTTTACACCTTGACGTTTTAGAATTTGGATTTTACCTCCTAGAGTTTGGAAATGTTTGGATTTAACACTCCCAAATTCTGAAACTTCAGGATGGAAAATCCAAACACTCCTAAATTTTGGAGAGTAAAATCCAAACACCTCTAAAATTTAAGGGGTAAATTCCAAATTCTAAAACATTAGGGTGTAAAATTCAAATACTTTCAAATTTCAAGGGGTTAAATCCAAATTCTAAAACTTCAAGGTGTAAAATCTAAACGCCCCCAAACTTTAGAAGTGTAATTTGCAATTTACCCTTTTCTTTATTATGGATTTACCTGTTGTTTTGAGAGTTATCAATGGAGGGAAGAGCTTGCATATAGTGGCAACGAATAAAAATCCCCCAAAAAAGACTGAATTAATAGAAACAACCCAGAATATTCTTTCTTTGGTGGAAACAAATTGCTACAAACTTGAAGAAGAAGAGGGTTTTTTTTTTTTTTTTTTTTTTGATACCTGTCAAAGGGAGTTACAACGAGTTACAAAAACACTGGATTAAACAAGTTTCGGTTCATGGGCATTATAGTTGCCCTCTTAGCTATAGACCAGAGAAAGCCTACCATTACATGAGGCACAAAAAACACATTACAAAACAGACCATGAAGGACAAGAAATTTCAAATCAACCAATTTGGTAGTGTCAAGCCAATCCGTTGCCTTTTCCTTCTTAAAGACCTGAACTACATTCCTACTATCAATTAGAAATAAAACATGTTGAAAGCCATGATCTATTGCTGTAGTAATAGTTGCTATCATAGCTTCAAACAAAGCACATGTGGTTGAACTGGCAGAAGTGCTAACTACACCAAAAAAGACACAAACTCCCTCCATATTGCTGGCATTATAGGCAAAAGCTCTTCTATGATTTTTCCTACCCTTCACCCTAGTGATCTTGATGATCAGATCCCACTATCCTGTTGGGGATTGATGATGTGCCACTGGTTGTTGCATAGTAGCTGTTCTTGCTGCATCTCTGATGTCCTGGGCATGACTGAAGGTGTCTCTATACCTGCAAGATAAGGATTGACCCATTAGAATAACCTTTAGGGGGTTAGGACAAATACCATGGTGAATCACTCCGTTTCTATAGTTCCACGTAGACTATAAGGTGGTGAAAATAGCTTGTAGATAAGCCATTGTATTGTCATCCTTCCCTTTATGTTTGACAATCACAGAAGTTAGCCACTGTTGTATGGATATAATACTAAAATCAAAAGCGTGTTCGGCTCGTGTTGAACCATGCCAATAGGCTCTAGCAAAAGGACACAATAGGAACAAGTGGGTTGAAGATTCTTCCTCTGAATTGCACATAGGGTAGGAAGTGTCAGTAGAGATGCTTCTATTCTTTAGAGCAAGCATGGTTGGCAGATTGTCCTTAAGGAGTTTCCACACAAAGATGTTGATTTTGAAAGGAACTTGCACTTTCCATATTAGATTCCAAGCTCCCCTATGATCCTGAGCATTTTGGTATGTACTTTCACACTTATTCATCAACAAATCATAAGCTAATTTGACTTGGTAAACTCCATCCTTTGCATGCTTCCACATAACTTGGTCTTGAACAAAACTAGTTTTGGGGATTGGAATTTGTAAGATCTTCTTTGCATGTTGGTGAGAGTATATGTTCCTGATCATATCTGTAAGGGCAGGTTTTGGATCCTAAAGCCAAAAGATAGAAGGATTAAGGCTCAAAGAGCCCAATACAAAGAATTTGTAGAGATTGGGCTGAAAATTAGGTTTCAATGAGTTGGACAAAGAAAAACATGTTTTATGCAAAGAAATCCATCCTTGGCAAGGTCTAAGGAGAGTAGTTCTTGAGTATATTTCTCTTAGACTTTATTACAATTTCAGTTATTTGTGATACAGTCTTTTCTCTCCCTTTTTACAGATTCTTCCCTCCCCCTCGTAATTGGGGTCTTTCTTCTTTATATTACCCTGTTTGCTTCATCTCCACCCTCCACGTGTAGATCAAACTCTTGGCTTTTATCCTTATCCCATCAATACTTTCTTGAAGTCTTTGAAAATAACTGTAAGGCTGAATATCACTATTCAGGTATCACCTCCACATTAATGCGATCAGAGAGTTAGTTGCAGAGTTTTTAATGCGGTGGTAACAGTTTTCTCTTAGATATTTCTTAGCTTTCCTCTATCCTACTCCCTTCTGATGTTAATCCTTACCAGTATAATTGTCTGGAGCATAGCTCCTGATGGCAGACCAAACCTTCTAACCTCTGCCCTGCTTGGCGAGGAGGCATTTATCCTCGGACAACCTTACCAAACCTTTATGGCAAAAATCCTTCCATAACTCATCGATTGGCACATTTCCGTTAAAACCCACCTATCCTCAGGCTGTTAAATGTCCTCGGACAAGGTCCACTGCCCAATATACACTCTTGGGCCCTCCATCCCCACAATTTCCATTTTCCAAATCTTGGTGTTATGATCAATCTGGTCTCCTACACATCATTTTTCCTCTCTCAAAATTTTGCTCCTTGGTTTCTAATATTTTTCCAAAACCAAGAATGATGGGGCTTAGCTGAGTGTTCTTGTAGTGAGCAACTAGGATGATATTTAGCTTTGTTTATGTTTATGTTTATGTTTATGCTCATGTTGAAAAAATAGCATGGAGTGAATAAGAAATTGATATTTTCTATGTTCATTTAGATGTTATTAAAAGTGGAGAAAATCTTGAGTCCCACATAGGAAAGGAGATAGATAATATATGAGTTTATATACTCATGAGTTGAACATTGGGTTGGGTTTTTGGCATATGTGGACTGGGCTTACTTGTCCAAATAATAATATTTATTATTTTAATTTTTGAGTCAGTTAGTCTGTGCACAGCAGTTATTATTGAAACAAAGTGCCTGTTCAATAACGTATAATAATTCATAGTCCCTCATTCATAAAAATAAAATTTTCAGAAAACTCTCCCGGTGAGAATATTTTGTGCATTCATTTTGTGTCAAAGAGAGAGAAAGAGACATTGAGTAATTCGCAGAGCACGACCTTGTGTGCTTCGTTTTCATGCTGCATATTATTTTATTTTGGGAGGCAGACATCCGTGAGTCTCAAAACACCACAGTGATTATGTGAGGGGCGAAATCTGCTTTAAAGAGATTGTGTCAAACACAAAACTTGATCTGAATCATTCATTCTTCACGCATTTGGTCTGTAAGTTTTTAATTATTTGCAGATTTCTTCTTATATATATTCAATATTTGTTTATTGCTTTTGTCTATTACATTTATTTGTGTTATTGCTTATTCTTAGATCTATGTATTGTTCCCAGGGGCAGAGGGAGGGGGGGCGAGGGGGGCCCTGAACTTTCAATTTTTTTACTGATAATGATAATGTATTGAACTCAACAGACTTATTGGGAACAATTTACAGCAACATGGTTCAGAATTCAACAGACTTAANATGCTGCATATTATTTTATTTTGGGAGGCAGACATCCGTGAGTCTCAAAACACCACAGTGATTATGTGAGGGGCGAAATCTGCTTTAAAGAGATTGTGTCAAACACAAAACTTGATCTGAATCATTCATTCTTCACGCATTTGGTCTGTAAGTTTTTAATTATTTGCAGATTTCTTCTTTATAATATTCAATATTTGTTTATTGCTTTTGTCTATTACATTTATTTGTGTTATTGCTTATTCTTAGATCTATGTATTGTTCCCAGGGGCAGAGGGAGGGGGGCGAGGGGGGCCCTGAACTTTCAATTTTTTTACTGATAATGATAATGTATTGAACTCAACAGACTTATTGGGAACAATTTACAGCTACATGGTTCAGAATTCAACAGACTTAACTAATAGAACTCTAAACTACTATAACTTTAATATAAAACTATTGGTCCCACCTAGTAATGATTTAAAAAAAAAAAAAAAAAAAAAACCTACTGCTAATGCTATATGCCTATATGAAATAGGAATCACAACAGCCTAATACTAATAGAACTCTGAAAAAAAAAAGTATATATAATATAGTATAAAGCACGCCTCCCTTCAAATAAAAAAAGAAAACAAAAAATAAAAAAAATTCTTTGGATTTTTTAAAAATTAAGTAAGGGGGGAATAATTAGTTTTTTCATTGTTTGCAATTTTGTTAATATAATATGGGTAAATTTGATAATTCATTTGGTTAAACACTTTTAAGCTTTGCTTTCCCTCAAAATCTCTCCAATTTTGGGGAAATAAAAATGAGGGGTTAGAAGTAGTTAAAACCTCTCCAAATCCCTCCCCCTCCTCTCTTAAAAAACATCTAAATAAGGTAATTTAACTTACTCTCTCTCTTTCTACTCTACTTCCCTTAACTCCCCCCGCATCCAAACAAGCTATTAGAGTTTTTGTTGAGTTTTTAAAAGTATTCAAGCTGATCTTTTAAAAGCATTCAAGTCATTGAGTCACGTTTAAATATTCACAGGTATATTGCGTACCCTTAATATTCATGTTTAATTTTTTTTCAGATTAATTTTTTACTTTCAATCTTATCTTTTAATCTTGCCCCCCCAACCTAAATTCCTGGCTCCGCCACTGATTGTTCCTTTTACTTTATCACAAAAGTAAATAAACATATGTATATTTTATGATCGGCTATAATTATCCAAAAAAGATTTTTTTTTTCTATATATGTTATGATTATTTGCACTAGATCTTTAAACTTTTTACAAAATTTATAAGGTGACGTAAAAAATTATTTTATAAGGTTCAATTCTTAATATTTTTCTAAAATTTTTTTTTTTACTTGTTTAAAAATAAATAGGCTTGGGAGGGACCACACCCTTAATTTTAGGCACTGTGGGCACTGTTCTACTGCTACAATTTGGTTTTTTGTTTGATATGCTAGCAACTCTGATTTGGTTAGTAACACAAGTATGTGGGTTATATAATATTTGCTTAATTTAGCAAGATACGATATCGTTTTCAAGCGCCAGAGACTCCAATTTGGCTGATATTTCAGGCATACTTCAACAAGAGACCATATCATAGGACACTCCGATTTGGCTTGTAACACAACAACAACTTAGGAAGATACGATACTAAGTTAAAGCTAATCAAATACTGGTGACTTGAACTATTAAACTCATGACTAATGCTTTGTTACTTTCAATTGTATGAAATGCAATACTAACGGTTTCCAAAAAAAGATACGCGTGTTGTTAAATTTATTTAGCAGCAATAACGGATTCATGAATGTCTTGCAATGTTGTGTCCAAATCAGCCTAAACAAAATTTGTGCTACGGCTGTCTTGCAAGATACTCTTCAATTAAAATTTATGCTTCATTACTAGTTTTAGTAGCACCATATTTAAGGATGATAATCATAAACAGTTTATTTTTTTTATTTACTTCCAAACTTTTGGAATATATATATATATATATATTTTAAAGTAAATTAATTTTGGTTCTAGGCTTTATACAGTTTTAATAATGCTATTTAATAGATTCTGAAAAACAAAAATAGTAAATTAAAAATATAGAAAGAAAAAAGAAATGAACCTTATAACAAAATTTTTATAATCACCTTATAATTCTTTTGCAAAAGGTTTAGAGTTCTAGTGCAATTTTTTTTTTTTTTTTTTTTTTTATACAAGATGGAAATTCTACTCTAACCTATTTTAAGTGTATATATACATTAATCTCATAATTAACAAAGCCGCAAAAGATAAACAGCATAAACATAAACATAACAACAACAGTTTCATAATAAAAAAATTAAAAAAATATAAATAAAATTTTGTAATTTTTTGCTTTCTAAAATATAAACTTTTGTTTTAAACATATGTAATACAAGTTAAAAAAAAAGGGGAAATTATATCAATTTATTGATATCACGATCCAAATTTGTGGCTCTTTTTAATAGTTTTAGTGGCAGCATATTTATGGATGACAATCATAGGCAAAACTATCTTTGGAATCATTGGGTTTAAAATCTAAGGGACATTGATTAGTATAATTGGAATCATTTTCACATTAGGGCAATTACTCTCTTATCACTGTATTCAAAGTTTTATTAAGGTCAATATTTTATTTTTGGTTTGATTTAATTCTATTATTCATATACTGTTATTTCAATTCAATTTATTTAAACCCTGCTTCTAACAATTCTAAAACAAAACAAGAAAAACTCATTACAACTGCAGTGGAATTGCACCTGTGAATTTAGCTTATTTTTGTGCCATTTTATTATATTCTACTGTTATGTTTTTTTATGAAACTATTTTTGGTATGTTTATGTGTATGTTTATTCTCATGTTTATCTTTTGCGGCTTTATTAAATATGAAATTATTGTACATATATCTTATGACTAAGTTAATTATCCATATATATATATATATATATATATATATATATATATTTTTAAATTATTTTTTTTCCAAAAATTTGAAAAAAAAAAAAGAAAAGCAAAGAAAAATAAATTGTTTATGATTATCATCCTAAAATGAGTGATTTAATTTGTAGGTTTTATGCAATTCTAATAATTTTATTTAATAGATTAAAAAATGTATCTAATAAATAATATATTAAAAGTATAGAAAGAAAAAACCATTTTCCTATAATTTTTATGCACGTAAAAAATTAAGAATTGAACCTTATAACGTAATTTTTTTAGTCACTTTATAAACTTTTGCAAAAATGTAGAGGAAAAAAAAACATATCTTTCAGGGTTTTTTGATACACCATTACATGCCCTATTTTTGTGACACACTAACTTTCAGGTTTTTACTCTTTTGATCACATATAAACACGAAAAACCACTAGAATGCTTGATTTGCCCCCAATCATGATATGAGCATGATGGAGATTCGAAAGTAGTCAACTCCAACACAAGAATTTGCCCTAGTAGATTCAGAAGCTATCGAGTGTTTCTCATATGCTGGCAAAATAATAACGACTTTGAAAAAGAATGAAAACTAGAATGCTAATTTTTGTAAGTACGTGTAGTTTATGGGATTTATTATCAAAATTCTCACTTAAGAGAATATATGCAAGCTGTAAATGCTCGCCATGGCAGATCCTAGTCACTATTGTGTACATGAAAGGGTATGACTAGATTGCAGTGGGTATGCAAATATCAAATGGCTCAGGGTCAAGGCAATGGCAAGCAAAAGTGGTAAACAAGAATTAGGTATTTGCTTGGAGGTAATGAAATTTGAAGAATACTTTAATATAATCCTTCCGCAAAAGGATAGAATGCTCGAGTATTGGATTAAAACATGCACGAATGTAAGATTTATGGTTTGACATTTTTTTTTCTATGAAGTTCTAATGCAAATAATCCAAACATGTACAGGAAAAAAAAGGACAAATTTTTTTAGATAACTAACAAAGCAAAATATAAACATAAACATTCACCTAAACATAAACACATGTGCTTCTTATATAAATCATGGAAGGTTGATTAAGAGATGAAAAGGCAAATCAATGTATCTATGTCAGGTTAAGAATGAATACAAAACTCTTAAAGTCCCCAAATACATCAATTGGACCAAAAAAAAAAAAAGAGAGAATATAATTTTTTTTTTTAAGATTTGGAATTCTAAAAGATATTAGAATAAAAGAGTATTCCCTCAAAAAAAAAAAAAGAATAAACGAGTAGATATCGAAAATGGTTGTGAGGGCTATTAATTACTCAAAATTGATCCTTAAATTACTCTACTTAGTGGAGGTTAAATGTACAAAGTTTTGACCTTAATTATCTGTAATTTTTTTAAGGTAAAAACTACAAACTTTTGTAAAATCTTATATATTCGTCTCCCATAAAAAAAATATTCATTCCCCACCATTAACTTCATTGCCTCTTTAGGATTCCTCACCATATAAATCTCATCACATTTTAACGTTTATTATTTCTTCTTCTACACTTAATAGCCACCACAATGTTCAGCTTAGTCAAGCTTTGTGTCTCTTCATTTTATTTGTTATGGTATTTTGAATCATACATGGTAATAATGATAGAATAATTAAGGTTTACAATTGAAAATAGTGGTTTAATTGTGGAAATTATTTTACTTTTATATTTCTTGGCCTCAACGGTTTTTTTATCATTAATTTAGGATTATATATATATATATGATGTTGTTTTTATTATTTAAAATTATAATATACTATTAAATGCTATTAGTAAAAAAAAATACTACTATAATTTTTTTAACTAATTTAGGATAACTAATTGTAATAACTGAAATCAATTAGTGGAAGGTTAGAGAAAGTATGAAGCAGCATCGGGTCAAGCCATAGATGGAGGGAAAACAACTTTATTTTTTAGTAAAAACACAAGGGCAGATGTCAAGCTTAATATTCAAGCTATGATGAGGGTTCAAATCATGATAAACTGTGAATAGCACCTTGGATTACCTATGGTCACCGGCAAATCCAAGGTAAACACTTTTAAAGGTGTAAGGGAGAAAATAGCCAAGAGAGTAATGGGATGGAAGGGAAAATTTATCTCTAAGGCGGGTCGGGAAATTTTGATCAAAATAGTGGCCCCGGCAATCCCAGCCTACACCATGAGTATTTTCAAGATTCCAATGAACTTATGTGATGACATAAATTGCATTCTTGCAAAATACTGGTGGGGGCAGTTGACAAATGAAAAGAAGATCCATTGGATTAGTTGGAAAATTTTATGTAATCTGAAAAATATGGGAGGAATGGGTTTCTGTGATATACAAGCTTTCAATTTAGCTATGCTTGCTAAACAAGCTTGGAGATTGCTTCATCATACCCACTATCTCTTCTATCAAGTCTACAATGTGAGGTATTTCCCAAAATGCTCTTTTTTGGAGGCTAAATTAGGACACAGCCCTTCCTATGTTTGGCGCAGCTTATTGGCAGCCAGGGAACAAATTGTGGAGGGATCTAAGTGGCGTGTTGGAGATGGTAGACATATTAAGGTGATGTCGCATAGATAGCTCCCACATCCCTCGGCTCTGGCTGGACAAGTTTCTACCTCATTGTGTGTTCGTAATCTCGTTAACGAGCAAACTAGGCAATGGGACCGTGGGAAACTGCAGGATTTATTTGCCCTACCTACTCACCAAGAAATTTTGGCTATACCTCTACCAAATTTGGGCTCCAACGATAAGCTTATATGGCAGGAAAATAATGCTCAGAATTTCTCTATGAAAACAACTTATTAGGTGGCTCTTTGACTTAAACAACAGCCTAGGGGTGCAATGGTGGCTCCGTATGAGTAATGCTACATTCACAACATTTTTTACAATAAAATTCAATGTGGTAAGTTATTACTAATTATAATTTGGGTCCAATAATGATATTATTTTTTTACTCACCAATAATAGTTTTTTACATAAGATTTACTGTAAAAATATTGTGAATGTAGTATTACTTCAAAATTAATTCTGCCCCCAAACATAATCCTTAATCCCTTTTTTAAAAACAAGGCTTAAATAATAACAAAAAATATTAGCCCAAATAACTAAACATAAACCAAACAAAAACAAGACAAGACCAAACAACAAGAAGCTAGCAAGTTATTCAACAAAAAGATAAAAATTGCTAATCATTTAAATTTGTAGCTCATTCAACTTATTCAATAAAAATAATCTCTAATTTCATTTTTCCTTAAAAAATGGTACTAAGAAAAATATTGTGGCTGTGAGTTCTCTTTGATAATAACAACAGTTTTACTCTTTTTGGCTTTGTAGTCGCAACAATTTTGCTCTCCTTAGCGACTCAACTCGCAGTTGTAGCAAATATTCAAGTTATTGTTTTATTAGATTTTGAATAATTTAAATTTCTTACTGACCATGATTTAGGGCATTTCAAGTAACTATATGCCTATATCTTAATCCATGTGTAACTAATTAGTTAGTTAGACGATTTCTTAAGCATTAGCTTATAGAATTTAGACACTTGTCACCTATCTAGAGGCTACCAATGCCAAACAACTAGTATAAGTAGGAGAATGTAAGCTTTTTGTAAATCAGTTTTGGTAATTGAATGAATTGTTAGCCTTTGTGTGCTATTTGGAACTAAGTGTTCTTGCAAAGGTACTTATACACCTATCAATTTGTTATAAGTAACTCAGCCCTTTCATTATTTCTAAACTATACATAAACAACCTATCACATTCCCTGCATCAGTTTGAATCAGAGATTGAGATCCTTAGGATTCAAGTTCGTTTGCAATTAGTTTCTTCATTTTCTGTCCAAGAACCTATCAAAATTCAATCTTGATTGCTTTTCCTAGTCTAAAATACATCTCTTACCAAAACCAAAGCCTTCATAAGTGCTAGCAATTAGTTTGAGTAGCAAGAAGCAATGGTTTTCGAGAAGACAAGGAAGGATAAAGGCAAGAAGCAAGCTGTTCTTGCAATAAAGGAAGATGATAATGCAGCCAATGGACCAATGTGTAGAAGGGTTCAAAATGGCTTAAAAGTTGAAGTGGAATTATTGAGGAGGTAACAACAAGCCTTGATTGAATAATTGAGAAGAGATAGGAAGATATAATAGCAATACTACCAGTATGATACTGCTGGAAGTGTAGCTATATAAGGAGGACTATGAACAACCTTTTGTTCATATTCCTAGAAGAAGACAAGAGAGGTGTGGCCACAATCCTGTGAGGGTTCAACCAAAGATGCCAAACAAGAATTGGGAATCAAGATTTGAGATTGGATTCCCTGAATTTGATGACAACTTGGATCATGAGGAGTTTGTGGATTGGCTTAGCCAAGTTGAAGAGATCTTTACTTGTTATGATATTCTAGAATCCAAGAAAGTTAAATTGGCAGCAAGGAATTTGAGAGGCAAGGCAAGATCTTGGTGGGAGTAGTTTGGAGATTCAAAGATTGAGGGAAGAAAAAACCAAGATTTAAACTTGGGAGGAGCTGAAATAGAAACTCATGATGTAATTTTTTTCGTACAGCCACATCCAAACCCACTATAGCAACTTGTACAATTGCTGGAAAAATTCAAATGTAGCAAATAGAGCAATGTTGATTAAGATTCAACAAACAAAGAGATCACAATCAACACCTTTCAATTCAAGAACCAGCCTAAGTGGTGGTGCTGCATCAAACTTCACTAAGCATTGGAGGTAGCCAACCAAGAATGTTGAGATTGGGTCAACTAGCGCTAGATCTAATGAAGTTTCCAAGATACTAGCCAAGAACCAGCTTATTTTATCAAAGTGTGAAACCTTGGTGGTTGAAGAGATATAAGATCTAGATTTGTTAGTTGAAGAGTTAGAAAGTCAAGACTTACAGGTTAAAAAGTTAGAAAGTCAAGACTTGCTGGTTATTTTTAATAGCTACATTGAAGAACAGATTGGTGAGGGAGGACAAGAATTGACTAAATGTATAATAAGTATGGTAGAATCTATGCATGTTCAGTATGTGAAAGAACGAGCAAATGTTGTTGTTAACGAAGCAAATGACTCTCCATTAGCAACAAGGGTTATGCAAGTTCTAAAACAAGAAGTGGAGGATGATAGACAACATAAAGGTTACGTTCTTTGTGAGGAGTAGCCATGAATGGGTTCCATCTTTTACATAGATGAGAAAAATCATATGAAGCTATCATGAGCAAAATGTGCAAAACACATAGCATGTACAAGCTAGTGCATCCACAGTCCTTGCAACCAAAGAAAGGGAAGGCAAGCCCCAAGCCAATGGTCAAGATGAAGAAGGTTGATTCACCAATGAAGAATAAAGCCTTGTAGTGTCAAAATATGCATGATTGATCATTAGCGAGGCAAAACATTTAATGTTCAATTTGGTGTACATGTTTTACATTTGAAAAGTCAACCAAATGTTCAATTTGGTGTCCTCTTAATGTTCAATTTGGTGTCCTCTTAATGCAGATGCATCTACATTGGTGTTGCATTTGTGTAGGACTTGGTTGTGCAGAAGCAGCAGCCTTTGGTGTGCCGCAACAATAGCAAAGTTATCATACAAGGCAACTGTATCATCCTGTAACTTCATACAAATCTTGTGGCAACCAAGAGCACTTGAGGTCAAGTGCTTCTTAAGAAGGAGAGTCCTGATGTGAGGCATTTCAAGTAACTATATGTCTATATTTTAATGCAAGTAACTATTTAGTTAGTTAGTTAGTTAGACGATTTCTTAAGCATTAACCTATAGGATTTAGACACTTGTCAACCATCTAGAGGCTGCCAGTGCCAAACAACTAGTATAAGTAGGAGAATGTAAGCTCTTTGTAAATTAGTTTTGGTAATTAAATGAAATGTTAGCCTTTGTGTGCTATTTAGAACTAAGTGTTCTTACAGAGGTACTTATCCACCTATCAATGTGTTCTAAGTAATTCAGCAATTTCATTGTTTCTAGACCATACACAAACAAACAATCACATGCCCTACATCAGTTCACCCTAAAAATAATTCCTAGAGCCATCACTGTAGGGGTGACCACTAACCACTCGCTTGCGCACTTGAATGGTAACACATGGAAAAAAAAATCTGGTGGGACCCATGAATAGCTTATTTAGCTAAAACTGAAAATTTTTTACTGAAAAAACTGTAGATAAAGCTAAAAATTATATGAAATAGTATAGTGAAACTCATTAATAGTACCAAAAAGTACAATGAAACCTATGAATAATAGCAAAAATAAGCTCAATAGTAAAAAAGTTGCCCAATATAAACTTATCCGAAACGTAACCTTAATGTACCCCCAAGGTTCAAAACTTTGTGTAGATAGCCTACTAAAATATCTTCCCAACACGAGACAAACTATAGCAGAGGAAGTTGATAGTGGACTTACAATGTGAATTCTGTTGCCAACATCTGGAGACCGTTTTGCCACGGTTCTACGGGAGTGCCCTTTTGCTCGCTTGAAATTTTTGGGCTATGGTTTGGGGTAGAATACAGCAATGTTCAAATGTTGCCTCAGATTTCTTTTCTTACTCTTATGAATGCTACGTGATAAACTAGACCAGAGGGATACAACAAACTGTTTTTTTTTTTTTTTTTTTTTTTTTAGAAACAGGTAAGTCAATATTATTAAGGAAAATTTGTCTAGAGTACATCATCCAATTTTTTTTTTTTTTTTTTTTTTTTAGAAACAGGTAAGTCAATATTATTAAGGAAAATTTGTCTAGAGTACATCATCCAAATCAGGTGTTAGCTCTTCTAACCACACATTGGTATTCGTAGCTAGAACTACTCTCTTAGTTAGGGCATGGGCTAATCTGTTAGCCCCTTTACGAACGTGAATAAAATGACAGAAATGCATACATTGACTAGCACTTTGTATATCTAGGATAATATGACCCAACTGGGACCTATTTAACTCAGAATTATTAATTGTCGAGACAACTTTTAAGGAGTCCCTTTCCACTTCAGCTCGCAAAATACTGATCTCTTAAGCAAATGTGAGAGCACGTCTTGCAGCCAAGGCTTCTACCATGTCCACTGATCTTGGAAGGCGGATTCTCTAACTGAAGGCAGCAAGTATTTTTCCATCAGAGTCTCTGATAGCAACACCCAGTCCTGCCCAACCCAAGTTGGCGAACACTGCACTGTCGAAGTTTATTTTGTACATACTCGAAGGAGGTGGCTACCACTTCGTCGTTGCTTGTGTGGTAACAGATCGGTGCTGTTAAAAGTTGACGTCTCAGAATTCCTGCAGCAGGTCTTGAGCCCTTTGAATAGTCTCACCAACATCCCATACTTGCTGACCCTTCCTGAGCTTGTTACGTCTGCCCCATATACACCACGCAACCTTGGCAAATAAGGCCGCTGTACTAGATGTCACCTCTGACAGCACAAAAGAGACTAGATCACAGAAATTATTGAAGTGTCTAGCTCTGGGGAAATTAAAGGTGGGGTCAGAGAGCCAAATGCATTTGCCGTGGTCACATATCCATAAACAATGCATGGCATCCTTGGGGTGGTCCTCACACAGATTACAAGTACCATTTACAAGCACATACCTATACTTAAGGTTAGACCGGGTAGGTAGAGCCTCACCTGAAGCCCGCCACATGAAGTGCCTAACCTTATTTGGAACCTGGAACTTCCAAATACCACTCCATAACTACTTTGAAGCTTTCAGATTAGAAGTACCAGACATGGTGAAAGGCCATGGCTAGCATCATATAAGCACTCCTCACCGTATAGGAGCCATCTAGGGTTTGGAGGCCATATTAGCAGATTTTTTGAAGTGCGAAAGCTCACCGGGATACTCTTGATACAGTTTGCCTCCAAGGGAATAAAGTTTATGTCTATTAGTTCTTCATCCCAGAGCTGTGTACCAGGGATAAACAGATCATGGACAAACTTTAAGGAGAGATCTCTCTGTGGCGAAACTATGAGTCCACCACCCATATCATCAATCCACCTGTGACCCCAAATGTCAATTGTAGTGCCATTACCTATCCACCACCTAGCCCCTTTGCAAATCACTACTCTAGTCTGTAAAATGCTCTTCCAGGCAAAGGAGCAGTGAGGAGTGATCTCAACATCAAATATTCTTCCATTAGGAAAATACTCAGGTTGGAAAACCCTATAAAGCAAGGTGTCCTTCTCATGATACATCCTCCACACCTATTTCCCTAAGAGAGCATTGCTAAAATCTCTATCACAAAAACCCATCCCACCAAGAGACTTCGGGGAGCATAAGGTGGACCATTTAACCCATTGCATCTTCTTTGTATTGCGTTGGTTTCCTCACCAAAATTTACGAACCATGGCCTCAATATCTTTTAATAGCCCAATCGGTAGGCAAAACACACTCATGGAATAAGTGGGGATAGATTGGATAACTGCTTTTATCATGACTTCCTTGCCAGCCTGGGAGAGTAGCCGCTCCTTCTACCCTTGCATTTTGGACCAAATTTGCTCCTTGATCTGATTGAAGCACACTTTTTTCTGTCTTCCAACAAAGAAAGGTAAACCCAGGTACTTCTTATAGTGTTTGATGGCCGGAACTCCCAACAAAACCTAGATTTCTTTTGCACTTCCTCCGATGTGTTTCTGCTAAAAAAGATGGTGGTTTTGTCTTTGTTCACTTGTTGACCCGAAGCTACCTCATACCATTCCAGAAGTTGTTGAATTTTGGCACACTTAACTGTCTTGGATCTGCAGAAAAGGAGGCAATCATTTGTGAAGAAAAGGTGAGTAATTTTTGGGCCTCTACGACACAAAGCTAGCCCCTTAATCTCCCCCTCATCCGCTACCTTGTTAAGGAGTGCATTAAGACCTTCTGCACAAAATAGGAAAAGAAAAGGAGATAGCGAATCACCTTGCCTCAACCCCTTTGATGGTTTTATAAATCCTTTTGGTTCACCATTGATTAGGATTGAGTAGGTAACAGTTGACACACATTCCATAATCATAGCCACCCATGATTCCTAAAAGCCCATCCTTACAAGGATTTTTTCCAAAAAAGCCACTCCACCCTATTGTAAGCCTTGCTCATATCCAATTTTAGGGCCATATAACCCTCTTTTCCTGAACATTGGGTTTTCATATAGTGCAAAGACTCAAAAGTAATCAAGATGTTATCTGTTATAAGTCTATCTGTAGTAAAGGCACTTTGAGCTTCTGACACTATAGAATTAAGAATAGGCTTAAGTCTATTAGCAATAACTTTACTGGGAATTTTATAAAGGACATTACATAAGCTTATGGACCTATACTCAGTAATATTTTTAGGATTGCTAACCTTAGGAATCAAAGTAATGAAAGTGTGGTTTATAGACTTGAGAAGTTTACTCAAATTCAAGTATGATAGGACAGCTTCTGCAACTTCTCCACCAATGTGCTGCTACAAAGAATGGTAGAAGAAAGGGGGCATTCCATCTGGCCATGGTGCCTTAAAGGGTGCCATTTGTTTGATAGCCACATCCACTTCTTCCCTACTATACGGTTTTAGTAACTTACCATTCATGTCATCTGTCATCACCTTCTAAACTCCTTCCAATACATGGTCAATGTCTGTAACCCTTGAAGAGGAGAAGAGCTTAGTGTAGAAATCCACAAAAACACTAGAGAGCACCTCATCTTTGGTCTGCCATTGCCCATTTGAATTTCTAACTCCCTTTATAAAATTTTTCCTTTTTCTTTGAGTTGCCACCCCATGAAAATATTTTCTGTTTTTGTCACCTTGAGCCACCCATTGGATTCTAGATCGTTGTCTCCACATCTTGCTCTCCTTGTCAAGCAGAACATTTAGCTCTCGGCGAAGCTGAATCACCACCTCGTAACATCCACCCCTAGTTGCGGTTTCCTCTACCTTCCATAAGGCCTCTTTCTTCTTGGCAATCTGATTTTTAACACTACCAAAATGTTCTTTACTTCAGGACTTCAACATTTTCTTACACTTCTTTAGCTTCTTTGCTACTTTAAACATTGGTGTGCCCTCTTGCTGAAACTACCAGACTCTCAAAACCGTATCACTACATCCACTATCACTGAGCCACATTTCCTCAAAATGAAATGGCTTTAGGAACCAATGTTGAGACTCATTATTTGGATTAAAAACCAGACTTATAGGGCGATGATCAGATAAGTGGCAATGGAGATGTATAACAGTAGCTACTGGGAATTTTGAAACCTAATCATAATTTGCCACGCCTTTATCCAGGCGTTCCCAAATCACATATTCATGCCGTCGTCCCTACCAAGTAAATTCCGGACTAGTATAACCAAGATCAACAAACCCACAGAAATCAAGAGCGTCTCTAAAAGCCACCATTTGTGCATTAGGTCTGATTCTTCCTCCTTGCTTCTCCTCGGTATGGAGGATTTTGTTAACGTCGCCCATACAACACCAAGGCAGATGTGGTTTAGCACGTAACATGCGAAGTATATCCCAAGATTCATCCCTGTAGTTAGTATCTGGCTCCCCATAAAATCCGGTAAAGCACCAAGATTCAGACGTACCACCATTTACTACTGTGTCAATATGATTTTTTGAAAAACTATCAACCCACACGGCATTGTCTATCTTCCATAAAAGAGCTAAACCACTACTTCTTCCTTGACTAGGAACAATGAAAAGGCCAGCATATTTAATCTTGCAATGTAACCTTTCTAACTGATCCTTCTTCTCAGACCAGGTCTCTGATAAAAAGACAATTAGGGGATCTTGTGCTCGAATGAGTTCTTCAAGCTCCTCCTCTGTCCGTAGATTTCCAAGCCCATGGCAGTTTCAGGCAATGCAACTCATTGTTCTCGACGGGGCCGCCTAACAGCCTCTACTGTTGTAAATTGATTGTTTGTGGTGACACAGCGTTTCTTTCCTAGGAAGAAGTTTGTTGCACTTCGTCTACATCTCTGCATGGTCTTTTTTCTGAATAGGTGCTAATTGGACTTCATTGGACTGTCTTTCTTGAACTAATCTTTTCCAACCATGGCCCTTCATCTCTATTTCTTGTGGCTTACACTCCTGGTCCATTACTTCTCTATTATCTTTGTTGGGTCCATATATAAAGGTGAGGATATTTTGGCCCACTACCCTATCCAAATCCACAATGGGCCCCTTAATGCTTGGACCTCCCACTATAGAGTCAAACTTAGAGATATTTGAGTCAGTATCATTCAAAATTTCCTGGAAATCATCCTTCCTATCTGAGATGTGCGCCTTATCATTTGAAACCCCTTAAATCTCGGACTCGTGATTAATGCTTGGCTGGAATATCGGAGTAACTACCTTACCACCACGATCCGTTTCGCTACCCTTCTCCTCCATTTGATCCACGGTGCTCCTCTCCCTAGCTATCATGCTCCCTTGAATCATCATCCACGCCCTCTACTCAAACTACTGCACACTTTCTGCTATTCAATATTGGAGCTTGGAGCCATGCACCATACTGCCTATCCTCCTTAGTTAAGGAGCCATTACTGCTAATCCAGATCTCGCAATCCTTATCACTGTGGGTCAATTTGCCACACCAAAACAGATGTTTGGCAGACATTCATATTTAAAGCTAATCCAACCAACCTCCCCTTCTTGCATCTGAATCTTTCGTCCTCGACAGAGTGGTTTGGAAGTGTCAACCTTAACTTTAATCCTCATAAAACTATTGCAATCGTGGTTACCCCACTCTCGATACCCCTTCTGAACTTCACCAATAACCCCACCAATTCTTGTTGCAGCCTCCTGATTCATCTCACCCATGGGGAGATCGTGTAACTGAACCAAAAAGGACGTTTTGTCAAAGACTAGATCCCGTATAGCAACACCCCTCTCTAATCTACAAAGTGAGACTAGATACTTGTCATAACTCTAAGGTTCACCCATTAAAACCCTATCCGCATCTGCTTTCTCGAAGAAGACAAATAAAACCAACGTACGTGCTATGGCTTCCATGTTTAAAAGACGATGAGTAAAGAATTTCGCCGCTATTGTCTTGCCCCCTATCATATCAATCGTACTACCATTGTACTCACACCCTTCTTCCTCTGAAAGTGAGAGTATTTTCCATCTTATTGATAAGTCCTCCATGAAGTCTTAAAAACAGGAACGCTAGAAGAAAACACTCACACTTGTGATCAAAAACCAGCGAGGAAAACAGAGAAAAGCCTAACCCTAGGGTAGGCACGACTTTCTACTGATGCGGCTAGGGTTTGGAGTGGCCACCCCCTACCTCAAAGAAACTTTAAATGCCTGTTTTTTTATTTTATTACAACAAATTGTTATCTGCATAATATATAATGTTAAAATTGGAATTTTATATTTGGTTAATAAAAACAATCATCTTGAGAGTCGCATAGCATTACATTCTGACCATCTTGGCCCATGAGTCATTAATTTAATTAAAAAAACAAATACGATGATTTTTTTTTTTTTTTTTTGGCCCTAGAAGGACCAATTGGACCATACATAACAAAACAAAGATCATATATATTATGTTATATGACCAATCAGAATGTGATGATTGTGGTTATCTAAGTGAAGTGTGACTGTCACTAAAACTAAAAACCCTCCTAAAAATAAAATTTGAAAATAACTGTAAAATTGTTAACAATGTTAGCGGTATCCATGTTCAGATCTCTTTATCTAGTTGGGTTTATTTGTTTGATGAGACATTAGTAGCGCTAAAATCTATGCAAAAACATTAAAACCATATTCATTAGATTTTAGGGCCCTCTTGTAGTAGAGTAATGTGTTTAAGTTTTGTGAGAGAGTGTAATGTGTTTAACAGTTAATTTGTTTTTCAAAAAAAGTATTCATTAGGTTTTATTTATTTATTTATTTATTATTATTATTATTATTGTTATTGTTATTATTATTATCTTACTTAGGAGCATATTATATGGTTCTAAATTTGTCATATTTTTGTTTCTAAATTTTTTATATAAAATTTTTGAAATATTCTCTTACATTTTTCTCATCTTATACTCCAATAAATTGTTGTTATTTATCTTTTTAATCATAGATCTCAAAAAACTATACAACATTTTTAAAAATAAATAAATAAAATCCCTCCAAATGGAAATTAAGTTTAAAAAAAAAAAGTTTTCACATTTTGAAGGCATGATCACACGAGTCTTAATTTTTTTTTTTTTTTGGTACTTAAATAACACAAGGTAAGAGAGAATGGGTACAAACTTAACTTAAAAATCATGATAACTTTTAAAGGATGATAAAACAAGTTACATCATATATATCATACCTTCTTAGGTAATGCAAGACAACTATCATTTTTTTTTTTAGAAAAAAAAACACACACAGTATTTAACTACTTACGTCATAAAACTCAAAATATACTACTCACAAAATCCTAAAATATGTTCTTTATGACAAATTATAGACCGACTTTTTAGTTTTGTTATTTTAAACTGTAGAATTTATAAATCATAATAATTTAAACACTTTGCCCATAAGTACCAAGAACCACTAAAAAAACAATAAATGCAACCTATTTATTGCGAAAATTTTCTTTTTATTATTTAGGGATTATTAATTACACGGCATTGTTTTGGTTTGAGCGCTTGTATATTTTTCCGTATTAAAGAGATGAAGAGGGAGATAGAGGACATGAAAAAATAAAAATAAAAATAAGAAAGAGTGAAACCGATATTTAAGATGAGTGAATTGAAATAATGAGTGTCAAAAACAGTTTCTTTGTTATTGGCTTTTATTAGATGCGGACAAAGTGTTAATATTGTCATAACTTATAAAGGTTGAGACTTAAAATGACAAAATTTAAGGAGTTTAAGTGATTGCCCGTCAAGGTAAGAGCCTGTAGCTCAATATGCACCTTGTACAGTTTTCAAACAAACGTTTAGGATTCAAATCTCCTCGTCCCTAACTATCAAATAATCTTCAATTATCAAATCATATATATATATATATATGAGTTTTACTAATGTATGCCCTTAAGGTATATGTTAGTAAACCATTTTAGAAAAATTTTTATTAAGAATTGAAAAAGCTATCAAACTTTTTGACAATTTTTTCAATTTCTGATAAAAAATTTCTGAAAATAGATTATTAATGTATACCCTAAAAGCATACATTAACCAAATCCAATAATAATGACATCATTTGTGGTGTCTCATCTTAAGTCTATTGAATCTCACCTCCGCATCTCCCTCCCTACTATCTACCTGTCAAAAAAATTGACAAATTAGAAACTTAGAATTTAATTTGTCATAACCATAAACCGAAATGTTTTTTTTTTTTTAAAAAAAAAGGAATTTCTCTTGTAATGTATTACTTAGAACACTTACATCAATCCATGTATAATAACATAAGAGTAATGTTTGTACATCCAACATTAGTCCATCTAAAATTGTGTAATTTAGATTGTTCCTATAGTAATCATATAAATATAGACAACTACTATTCACATGCAAATCTATTTTTTAATATTTCTTCATTCATATACACAAAAAGAGAAAGATAATTTGAAAAAGTAATAAAAAACTGATAAAAAATAATATTTTAATAAAATATAGTATAAAATAGACAATCTAATATAAGTATTTTTAAAAAGTTATTGCATAAAAAAAAAATTCTTATACAAAAATAAACCAAAAAAATTTTGCATGCCTAAACTGACAACAACACTAGGTCGAAAATTTCAGACATGACAACAACTCATGACAAAAGGTGTACACAACTTTATGGAATTGGCAAAAGCAAAATAGTTTAAAATTTAAATTCTAGAAGCTTTTCCTCCCAAATTAGGACCAAAATATTTTTATTTTTTTATTTTTTTTTTAAAAGACCAATTTTTTTTTTGTACCTACCCACTTTAGGTGGGCCGACCCGAATAAGTCGCCAGCTCAAACCGCTCCCATTCAAATCACTTGTCCAAAGTCCAAACTCCATAAGTGCAGTTTGAACTTTAAGCTGTCCGATAATATTAATATTAGTATCACCCAAAATTTAACAAAACTCTCTCTCGGAGTTTCAAAAAAACTTTCCCATTTGAAAATAAATATATATATCACAAATCCTAATCTCTTTGCCTCAAATTTGAAAACTTTCCAGACTCTGACTCACGCTTCCGAAGGTAAATATATATATATATATATATCGAAGAAATTTTTGTATTTTTGCTGTATTAGTATGTTATTTTTATTTGGATTATTCATGAATTCATGTTGAAGGCTTTCGCTTTATCACCAAATGATTCAAACCCATGTTGAATTTTAGCTTTTCTTTTTATAAATTACCATACCCATTACTGTTAAAGTATTTGATTCTTCATTTCTGGGTCAGTGAATGTTAGAAATTTTATTTATTTGTTTTTTTAATTGGGAGAAGATATTGTGTAAATTGTTAGTGGAAACTATACGTAAATTATAGGGTACTTGAAATACGTTTTTTGTTTGTTTTGTTTTGTTCTTTATGGGATTTTATTTCTTATCTTGTGTGGAAAATTTGAAAAATGACCCATATTTTTGAAGTTAATAGAGTCATGGGCCAGAATGCATTGTGTTCTTGTATTCCTGAAGGGACAATTATAAGCAATTTCTCACTTTTTTTTTTCTTATGGGTTTTTCTCTTTTTTTTAGAAGATTACATGAATATATTGAATTATCTATGTTAATCATTTGTTTACTATTAATGACATTAATTAATGTTGTTCTTATGTTGTGACGGGCTCTGATAGTTTAGTAAATGAATACAGGGTAATCATACATTTTGAACGTTTGTTTTGCTTTTCTGTGCACAAATGTCTCATTGCGTGAAGAATGATAGTGAGTACTCTTCTGACGTTGAGGAACTCTTACAGATTGGGACTAGATTTAGAGAGGTATATTTCGTGCCCATTTACCTACTTTTATGTATGTTTTTAAGGATGTTGTTAACGGAAATTTAATTTGTGGCCTTAAAATTATCTTAAGTGTACTTTTTTATTGATAAATTCTCCTAGAGTACTGTAAGCAGCTAGTTATTGAGTTGAACTGTTAACATTTTTGTTTTTTTTTGTTTTTTTTTTTTTTTGTTTGTTGTTTTTTTTTTTTTTTTTTTTTTTTTTTTTTTTTTTATAAACAAAGATTTATGGTTAGAGACTACAGATATATGGATAGCAAAAGTGCCTCTGGCAGGTGTAAAGAGCAGACAATAACAAAAGATTCTTCCCTTTCTCAGCATTATAATATTATCAAAAAACATTCTTTACTGGACATGAATCGCATACAAGTTAATTAGTAAACAAAAACAATTATAAGTTGAAATGTACCTAATTTCTTTATATATACTAAACTTGTTCTCTGGTTTACTCAAGGAAGTCTGAGACTTCTGATCTGATCTGTCCTTGTTTCCCAGCCATTCTTCAATTTTTTGACAAAATACCCTGGCATTCATTTCAGATTTATCAAGCTTTCCCTTCAGTTCCTTATTTTCCTTATCTAGGTGTTCCATAATTTTCTGTGCACTTCGAAACTGAATCTCAAGCTCTTCAATCAAACCATTCATCCCAGCTTTTTCTTGAACAGTTTCTTCCTGGATTTTCTTAGCCTCAAGGCAACTCTGCTCCAAAGCCGTGATATCAAGCCTCATGCTTTCTATTTCACATTCAGACTCTAATGCCATGGATGAGATTGACTCCTCTAGTTTCCCTATGCACAAATTTGAATTTTGTAGCTCCACTTCTTTGCTTTCCAGTTCCTGCAACAAGAACAACTGCTCTGAAGTGGATCTCTTCAGCTCCTCCCTTAGCCTGTCAACTTTCTCCGGTAAATCTTCCATGTCTGATAATTTCAGCTCAAGGCTGTGTACATGTTCTTCCAGGCAGTTCACCTCTGTGTTCCTTACATTTAGTTGATCCTGCAGGTAATCTGTGATGAATGTTGTGATTGGTTAAGCCAAAGAAAACTGTTAACATGTCAAGTCATGGATGGAGGACAGCATGCTGCCAAGGCCATCAATGTGCACACATCATTTTATTGTCATTGATAACTACCATAAAGGATACGTCCTAAAAAGCCCAGATGGCTGAAAAATATTGGAAAGCAAGAGTTAAAAAAGTGGAATCACATAATAACATGTGTGTTGAACACAAATGATCTCATTGTTGGAACCATAGATACATTAACTGCTTTTCCCTAAAGCCTGCGTAATCACTCATGAACTGTTTACAAAAGAGGGCATTTGGCCCTAACTCTTGATATAATTGATCAGAATACCTTATAAGGGATTAATTGGGGGTTATAATATCATGAGGAATTGCATGATACTGTTTCAGTTTCTACATTGCCGTAACTACCATACGAGCCCCAAAAGAATTTGGAACACATTCATCAAATAATAGAATGCTTACTTTAGAGGAAATAATACATTACAACACATTCATCAAATAATAGAATGAAATCAATGTCATCCATGGTTTGTATACCAAACAAAAAATGGAATAGAGCCTGAGGAATCAAATATAGACAACTTTATCAAATGCCACTGAAAAATCTATCATTATCAAAATGCATGTTTCAGAGATGGCAATTTATAATACTAAGAAGACATCATCAATTTTTTTCATGGGTAAATACACACACACTCAATGAGTCTTTTATGCAAACAAGCTACAATAGTTCCACACACAAGGAAATCCTGTTAAAAACAATCAAAATCAGCTGCAGAAACTTAACAACTTAAGCAAATATTTATCTTGAAATACAAGAATAACTACCTATTTCTTGAAAGCAGTTCAAAAGCTCTTTTTCCAACTTTTCAATGTGTTCCTTGTCTTCTGTACGAGCCTCTGACAATGATTTCACGTGTAGCTCTAGTCTCTGTGTCAAACAAAAGTCTGAAATCAGATACTATGCTGGAGATGATAGTTCTAGAACCTTACAGATATTCTGCCAGAATATATTTTCCTGGTTAAACAGCAACAACTTTTTTATAGACCAAAGAAGAGTAATGGAGCGGAAAGTTAAATCCACAATATTTTGTTTTTCCTTTTATATCCTTTAATTTCCCCACCATTTTTTGCCCTCGTATCAACATTTTTGCTTCAAATTAGGGAATTTCTTCACATGCTATTCTGAAAATTATAATTAGAAGATTTGTGGACAATTTGGAAAACAACTATGTTTGATCTGGACACTCCTTTTCCAGCAACTGATTCACAAAATAACCAGAAACAATTACAAAGGTATGTGTCACTTACAATATATACTAAGTTGGACCATTCAGTCTATCTTATTAGTTTACATGTCATAATATTCATTTCATTAAGAGGTAAGTATTCAAGAGGATTGATCATAACCGGCCTACACAATGTCACAACAGTCAATTATTCTCTTTGTAATCCACTATTTAATTCATGCAGTTCAAAGCATGCTACAACTGCATTTGAAAATATTATATTTTGTAACAACAATTTTTTCCCTTACTTCACTAGTTTCTATATTACAAGAAAATGTAAAAAGTAACAAACTGAAAGTAAATAGAAAATAAAACATGTAGAGGCCAATGAAATGGAAAAACAACATGCACGTACATAGTTCATTCATCCAAAGAGGAATCAAATAAATGACTTAAACATATCAAAGAAAATGAATTTTTTCTGTTTCACAATCTATTGAAATTAATAGAAAAGTTCTATAGAATCAAAACATTACCCTGATCAGATCAAAGCTTTGGGATTGTGAATCTTTCAGCATGTCCTTTTCTTTTCTTAACTGCATACAATTAAATAAATTGATCAGTAATAAAAGAGAAAGGTATCAATTGGCAAGACCACTTATAGATATCCAAATTAAAATATGAATTGATAACAAAAAAACATTGGCCCAGCCAATGGCTTGAAAATATTACTAAACTAAGGTCTTCCCAAATAGGACAAAGTGACAGCCAGGTTCTTTTTCTTTTTTTGTATGAATAGTAATTTTATTCAGACCAAGGATGCCTGCAAAGCAGGATACAAACAAGCAGCATAGCTGCAACTAGTCAACAATTACAAACACTACACACTGAAACTAGCAACAGCAAACAACACAGATTACATTTGAAGCCTAACAAAATATGAGTCTAACTGAGCACCCTCATGGACTGAATCCAGAAGCTTCCAGATGTAGCAGAGCTTCCTGTGACCTTAGGACCTTTCTCATAGCAGCCAACTGAAATCTTAAAGCCTCCTTTATTTGATGGATCAACTCTTCTCAATTCTAGCCCTTTCACCAGAAGCACAAGCATTCCCCTCCAACCAAATGAAATAGATTGAGGCAGTCCACACTAATCTGCTTAAAGTAGCCTTAAGACAAGTTTGTGTAGTAACAAATTTATCTTCGATGGATGCATCAGCTTATCCAAATTAGTTAATTAGACTAGAGAAGCTACAATCAAAGAAAAGACAGCTTATGTCTTCTACTTCACTCTGCTACTGAGAGGATCACCACAGAAACCCTTAAAAAAGCAACCTGTCCTTTGCAAAGAGTCTATTTCAACAGCCAGCCTACAAATGAAGGAACACTTTAAAACTGATTTCTGAACTAGATAGCTACCCACCAAGAAACTTATGGCAGTTTCCCTCCAATCATTTTAATGTTTCCTTGCAATAACAAATCCCACTTCTAGATGGAATCCAAAATGGCCAGTCAGCTTCACATAACAGAATGCTAGATAAGCCACTTTGAGTCTGAGCTAGAGCTTCAGATTTTGCGGGGAGCATCTTCCAGGTACCATTCAGCAGCACATCTGAAACCTTGGCTTTATTACCACCAGCAACATCATAAAGCATCTTTGACCAAATCTCACATAGAGAGGACAAAGAGGGTGCCAACAATTGAACCAGAGCAAGATACAGTCAACAGAACCAACTTTGAACTGAAACCACTGCCTCACACTTCTCTTAACAGAAGAAGGGATGGGAAAAAGTCACTGCTACTTTCAATTAAATTGTTCATGCAATCTAAGACAACACCTTGGTAGATTTTNGGTAATCACTCTGGCTCAATAAATCTACTTATGAAGGGTTTTTTTTTTTTTTTTTTTTTGGGATCTTGGACTGGGTAGTTACTTCTTATGGGATTTGACTTTGTCTTGATGTCTTCCTTGGTGGATCCATTTTTTTGGTGTTTTATAACAACTCTTGGTTGATGTTGCTTAAAAGTAACGAGTGGAATATTATGTAGTTTCAGTTACAATCTCTTCGAGGATAATCAAATGCAATTTATTTTTCAGAAAAAAGAGGTCCAAATGAGGAAAAAAAATGAATATTATATATATTGGACAGGGGGGTTCGGGGCAGGGGGAGCGGAGGGCATGGATGTGTGAAACTGCACATTGTTGACTTTCAAAATTTGCACCATTTTGGACGATGTTGGAAGAGGAAAGAAGGAATTCCTCAACTTATCTTCAATAGATTATAAACCATCAATTCTATTCATTTGGCACCTGCGTTTTAGGCCTCTAGTGGGCTTATCTTTTTAATTTTATAGTTTTTGACCCAAAATCCAAATGAGGAGATGTTAAACATGTATTTTTGTTAAGATTATCTTGAGGAAAAAATGCTGCATTAAGTTTTGTTTTTGAAGTCCTGAAAAGTTTTACTAATTGTATAAGTTTATATTCAGTTTCCCTTCTTTTGACATATGTATGATATTTTGATAATTTCTGAAGCAGTTATGGAGAAGTCATGGGTCAACTCCTCTCAAAATTGGCAATGGTACAGGCACCTGATGCAGATTCAAGAAATGAGATGGAGAAGATGTCACGACAGATCCAAGACTATGAAATTCTTGTGAAGCAACTTAAGGTATGACCATCCATGGAAGTGCCTCCTTTAACAGTATATAAGTGATCAATCTCAGTAAGCTGCATAAATAAATTTCGGTTACTAGTGAGATTGAGTACCCTAGGTTCCTCTCTTTTCTGGACTTTGGGGTTTTATGACTTGGTTTTAACCCATAGAAGTTAACATACTAACGGTTGCTACTTGCCAGGAAGAATTGAGAGAGGAAAAGTTAAGAGCAAAGGAAGAAGCAGAGGACCTAGCTCAAGAGATGGCTGAGTTTAGGTACCAAATTACAGGTTTGCTTGAAGAAGAGTGCAGGCGCCGCGCTTGCATTGAGCAGGCATCTTTGCAGAGAATTGCAGAATTAGAGGCACAGGTATTGATGTTTAAACTTGCAATCTTTCATGTAAGCATTAAAAGAAATACACTTAAATTGTAAAAGTTATAATCTTGTTTTTGCGATCAAGGTTCAAAAAGAAAAGAGGAAACCCTACACTGCTGTCATGCCTTACAATGAAGCATAGAGATTATCAAAAGCTTTCAGGGACCCATCATCCATGTACAGAAGTATTGAGGTTTGTATCACTTTAAAGTCTCTTCTAAATTGCTGATAATTCACTTGTAAAAGCACTCTTAACAGAATCACTTTCACTGTTTCTAGCTCATAAAATGATACTTCTTATCCATCTAAGGTGCTTCGTATTCCTGAATGCCTGAATCTTTCTGTGCAGGGGTTATGTGGTACTCCAGATGGAAACAATGCATGAAGCTGTCAAGATTGCAAACCTGGGAAGTCTGTCTATAGATTGTTTTGTGAAATAAGTTTTATAAAGCAAAACTTATTAATTGGCTTCCAAAGATGATGCAACAGTCCATAAAGCAGCCATATGTACCAAGGGATTGAAGAGTTTAGGTAACATAGGTTCTGTAACAAGTGGAATTTGTAATCGTGAAATCGATTGTTACCGCAGTATTATTGGTAGTTCTAACATCAATTAGTGTCCTTGTATGCGGTGCAAAGCTAAGTGATCATAACAATTATCACCACAGCAATGGAGCACACTGCAGATAACTTTTTATGGCTACAAAGCGCTTGCGTCAAACTTCTTTCTTTCTTTTTTTGGGTTTTTGTTTTTTTTGGGGGTGAGGAATAAGATTCAGCAATTGATGTAATCTTGTGGATATTCGAAGATTACAAAATGGCAAGGTCTTGTGTGTATTCACTTGCCATTTTTAATCTGATTGTCTATGTCAATGTGGTTGGCTTTTCATTACCATAAATCTCAATGAATCTATGATTTTTTTTTTTTAATACAAGATAGAAATTATACTCTACTTTAATTTAAGTATATATGTGTACCATAAATCTCAATGAATCTATGATTTTTTTTTTTTTTTAATACAAGATAGAAATTATAGTCTACTTTAATTTAAGTGTATATGTGTGTGAAGCTCCTTTTTAGATACTTGAATCCCGGCCTTTACTCCCAACACCCCACAAGCACTTACGATTAAAACTAAGATCAAAGTGTAACATTGATAAATAGTACTCTTTGAATAATTGAGCATAATTAATGACCAACATTTGCACATTTTTGTTAATATTTTTCTTCTCAAGTTTTGTAACCATTAAACTATTTAGACAATCTTCTAAGGCCCCTAAAATAAAATATGTTATATCTCTTTGTTTTATAGTATTGCACAAAAATAATTATAGAAAAAGTGAAACCTCTTACTTAGATTTTTTTTTTAGATACATCTTTTATTGATCGATATAATGTCTTGTTTATCTTATGATGTAAAATTTTTAATTAAGGCTTAAAATTTTAATAAATAAAAATAATTTTAAAAATATTATTCTCTTTTTGAATGCTCAACATTTTATTCATAGGTTTTACTATGTTTGTAGTAGTTTAAGAGTATTAAAAAAAAATTATCTTTCAAAAATTTTACTCTTCTTAAGTCTTCATATTTCATTTCAATCTTGTAACTTTACTTTTATTTATTTCAGTCTTCTATGTTTCAGATTTATCCAATTAAGGCATTTCTGGCCTTTCTGTCAACTTTTATTAAAAAAAATTTTGAAAAAAAAATCTAGAAAATATTTTTCAATTGTGGGTACCTAGGATGTACGGATCTTCGGGCCAAGGGCTTTTTGCCTTGTAGCCTTTTACACCGCATCCTCGGCATGTCCTTCAACGTCCTAGGACATCCTTGGACGGCTTCGCAACGTCCTAGGCATGCATGGCAACGTCCTAGGCATGCTTGGCAACGTTCTCGAACGGTGTCCTAGGAGTCCCACATCGAAGGAAAACCCCCTCACTTGCTGCATTATAAGCTGTGAAGCGAAGCGAATAACTATAAACCGATGGTACACTACTCCCTTCGCTTCACAGCTTATAAGGCAGCAAGTGGGGGGGTTTTCCTTCGATGTGGGACTCTTAGGACACCGTCCGAGGACGTTGCCAAGCATGCCTAAGACGTTGCCATGCATGCCTAGGACGTTGCGAAGCCGTCCGAGGACGTCCTAGGACGTTGAAGGACATGCCAAGGATGCGGTGTAAAAGGCTACTAGGCAAAAAGCCCTTGGCCCAAAGATCCGTACATCCTAGGTACCCACAATAAAATGGCCCTTTTATTGTGGGTACCTAGGATGTACGGATCTTCGGGCCAAGGGCTTTTTGCCTTGTAGCCTTTTACACCGCATCCTCGGCATGTCCTTCAATGTCCTAGGACGTCCTCGGACGGTTTCGCAACGTCCTGGCATGTCCTTCAACGTCCTCGGACGACTTCGCAATGTCCTAGGCATGCATGGCAACGTCCTAGGCATGCTTGGCAATGTCCTCGGACGGTGTCCTAAGAGTCTCACATCGAAGGAAAACCCCCCCACTTGCTGCCTTATAAGCTGTGAAGCGAAGGGAGTAGTGTACCATCGGTTTATAGTTATTCGAATAACTAAACCAATGGTACACTACTCCCTTCGCTTCACAGCTTATAAGGCAGCAAGTAGGGTTCGATGTGGGACTCCTAGGACACCGTCCGAGGACGTTGCCAAGCATGCCTAGGACGTTGCGAAGTCGTCCGAGGACGTTGAAGGACATGCCGAGGATGCGGTGTAAAAGGCTACAAGGTAAAAAGCCCTTGACCCGAAGATCCGTACATCCTAGGTACCCACATCAATCATTAGCTAAATTTTTTTATTTAAAAAATTTTGAAGAAAAATCTAAAAAATTGAAAAATTAATCGCAGCATACAACAAAAGTTGATGGAAAAACCTTAATAAAATAAACTTGAAAGTTAGAGAATTGAAATGAACAAAAGCAAAGTTAGAGAACTGAAATGAAATCTGAAGAAACTTAAAGGGTTATTTTTGCATTTTAGCCAATTAGAATTAATAGTTTTGGAGACAAATTTATAACTAAAATTCGTTATTCAATAAATGAAATCCAACACGGCCAAGAGAGACATTGACTATTTAAAATATGATATTTTATTTTGACACTGTTTAGATATATTTAGAATTAAAAGTTTTAAAATATGTTTTTATTAATATATGAAATTAATCCAATTAATGTATTAAATTATATAAAAATGTGGGTTTCTTTTTTCTAATTCATGTATTGCTTATAAATATTAAGTAACAATACATTTTAAATTTGCGTTTGACCCCAAAATGTGTTAAGTCAACCCTAAACTATAACATATTTTTTTGGACAGTGAATTTGAGCAAGGTTTGAAAATAATCTATTTGAAATGGAATTGATATATTATATAGAAATTATACCATTTAGAATTTACAAGTTTTTTAATCTTTTATTTTAAATTTAAAATACTATAAGTATATGAACAGTCTTCATAAGTGACCATATTTTGCATGAAAGTCATTTAACATGATAATAACATGGTTAATATTTCATGATTTTGGCATGATCATAGAAGTATTAGTACAATTAAGGCTAAAGTTGTTGAGAAAACAAAATCAATGGTTTTGCAAAGAAGTCTTAAACGAGTACCATTATTGGGATATTGGAAGAAACTAATAATTCTTCATAAAAGATCTCATTTTAAATTGTCAACTTAGGCCACAAAATGTATTGAGATGACTTTGTTTTTATGAAAAGACACAATTGATCTTGTTATAATTGCTATTGTTAAATTATCAATTTGATGACTTGTATGCAATTGGTAAAGGGATCAGAGAAAACTAATCTTAAGGCAAATTCAAGGGGCAAAGAACTAGGTTTTGTAGAATTAGTGGGAACAGAATCTAGTATGACAGATTTTGGTACTACAGAATCTGATATGACAGGAAGAATAGGGTCTAAAATTTGGTCAGAAACCTGAATAGGACTAGAAGCAGAAGATGGAATACTTGGTGAAGGAATAATAGGGTCTAGTAACATGAAATTAAGCGGAATAGCCACATTAGGACAAATGTGAGGAAGGAAAACAGAGGACTGTGGTGAAGTGGCACAAGAAATGAATGGGAAAACATTTTGATGAAAAGAAGTTGAATCACCGATTCAACAACTTGTATGCGACATTGCAACTGATTTATAACTTTAAAGATGTAAAGTACACAAGCTGGTGAAAGTGAGCAAACAGATATAGCTAAGAAAAATAACATCCATACCCTCCACGTGGATGGCTTTAAGTTACAAGAAAACATGTTTCAGTAAAGGAAGCCACGCCTTTGGCTCGTGCCAATAGCATGAGTGCAATTGAAGGAAGAATGTGTGCAGTCTGGTATGGACACCAAGCATTATCATGAGAGAGAAATCAGCTCTCTTTGGTCAGGTGCTGCAGAAGTTAGGACCACTGCCCAGGACACATATAATATCCTCAAACCTCACACTTTCCCTCTCTCCCTCCTTGGTTGTCCTTGACATAGTACAAAGCCACCCTTCAGCCCGGCACTACCTTTGTAGACATGGTTTTCCTCTCTCATCTAGCTGAGGTATGGTATAGATCATAGTTGTCTTAGGGTTTACAATGTGCAATAGGTTAGGACACCTGACCTTGTACAGCCAGCAACATTTATTTTACTATAAGAGGAGAATGTTGATAAGCAAGAAAGGGAGAAAAAATCTGGGTAGAAAGTTAAGGGCAAAAAAGTGTAAGGGTTTTGGGAAAGAAGGAACACTGTATAATACTTAGCTTTTATAATAAAAATTGCATAGTTTCTAAGGGATAAGGGCACTCCATCCTTCATCCAACCATGGTTTTTTTATTCCACGTATACACTTCGTCTTTCTCCCTTGCTTTTTTGTTCTGCCATTTTTTTTTCTCTTTTACAGTTTTATATTAAAAAAAATGTAATTTTTAATTTATACTGAGTAAGCATGACACCCAAATGTACTATTAGGGACAGGTTTAGGTCACAAACATCTAAACCTTTCTAAAAGCTATCTTGCACGTACAAAAAAAAAGTAATTAGTTGGTTGCTAAAATTGAAAGGAAACAGTTCTTGTATGTCACCTATGTTTATTAATATGGCATAATCTTTGGAAATGGTTTCAAGAAAATAACTATAATTACAATAAAAATGAGGTTTTAAATGTTTTAAATAAGCTGGCTTGTAAATTTAAACAATCTTAGATTTATCAGAGAACTAGGCATTGAACATAACCTACTGGCATTTCCTTAGCCATTAAGAATAGAAATCAATTAGCCAAAGGACTTTGTCGTGTTGCTTTAAAAACTTGAGGAGGATAGTCTTGTTTTCTGTGACAATATTAGTAATTGACACAATCATATTAATATAATCAATATCAATATATCAATATATATATATATATATAATTAATATTTTGACAGTTTTTTTCATTTCTCATAAAAGTGGTATCAAAACTTTCTTTAAATAGATTATTAACTAGTGCCCTAAGGGCACTCGTTAGTATTTTCCATATATATATATATATATATATATTGTGTGGATATTAGTAATTGACACAATCATATTAATATAATCAATATCAATATATCAATATATATATATATATATATAATTAATATTTTGACAGTTTTTTTCATTTCTCATAAAAGTGGTATCAAAACTTTCTTTAAATAGATTATTAACTAGTGCCCTAAGGGCACTCGTTAGTATTTTCCATATATATATATATATATATATATTGTGTGGGAGAGTATGAGGTTCTATTAAGTGATACATTCCTTGAGTCTCTCTCATTTAAGCTTCTATCTCGTCAAAATTTGTATTTATGTCAAATTTTAGTTCATTGAATGTGCCAATGGAGTGAATGCACATATAAATTATCTATAATTGAGTTTCCTAAAAATAAAAATTATCTATTGGTGTGCACTTATATATATATATATAAAGTATTTTATATGGTTTTTTTTTTTAAATTTTAGATAAGAAAATAAAAACTTCTTATTGGAGACCATGCAGTTATGCCATGTGGCGCTTTGTTAGAGTAATTTATATGTCTGTTTTTAGAGTAGTTGTAAGGACTAAAATTGTGGTCACCCAATAATCTCTCCCTCACAATGAAACTTCTGTGACTCGAACCCATGTCCTTAGCTCTGATACCATTTGTCATACCATGAGCTGTGTCATCTCATCTCAAAACCAATTGGTTATTAGGAAGATACACTCAAATCTTTTATGGCTTTCAACATCGCATCATGCGAGTTTGTTTTTAAAGTAGTTGTAGGGAGTCAAATTTTGGTTCCTCCAACAATGAGCAAATCACATAAATATGGAGTTTCCAATGCTTACACCCCTTCTTTGATGGTGTTTCCATGTGGTTTGGTTTGTTATACTTACACCCCATCTTTGATGGACCTCTTGTGATGTGCACATAAAAAATATTACTAAAAAAATGAAGAAACGATAATGCACATAATAGATACTAGCCTCATTATATGCATTTTGCACATGCAACGAAAATGTTTTTTAGGTTTATTGAGAGCACAACGGTAATATAGAAGCATAAACAATGATAAAATAGTAATAAAGAAGAAAATAGCAAAACAGATATATTCAAAATAAGTTAAAACAGAGTATGGAATATGAAAACAGAAACTATAAAATCTTACTTGAAAATACTTCTATCTTTGATTAAACTTGAAAATAAACTGTCTTTGATACAAGCTTGAAAATAAAGCACTGTCTGAAGAGTTACAAGATTACAAAGTAAAACTGTAAAGGGTTACAAGGTTATATCTGTCTGAAAGAGAAGGGTTACAAGATTACAAAAGTCTTTCTGAGAAAGTGAGAGAGCTATCTTGGACCTAAGCTTTAAACTTGGAATTGGATCTGAAATTTGAACCTAATAATTGGACCTTAGTTCTGGACCTATCTTTTGTCTTCGGAGTCTGTCCTTTTATAGATGAAATAAACCATGGTAAGTCTTCAAAAGTAACCTGAGTTAGATAAAGTGAACTCAAGTTAATCTGTTGGTAGAATCTTTGTGGAATCTTGAATAGTAAAAGTAAATCCTTGAACAGTAGTCTATCTGATCTTGTGGAATCTGTCAGAATGTCTATGGAAAACCTGTCGGAGTACGCGTGCAATTAATATCTTGTCAAATATCTCTCTAGATCTTTTTGTCTGCTTGCTTGTGAATAGTATTTTGTCCTTTTGTCTTTTGTCCTTTTATCTTATCTGTCACTTATCTATCACATATCATAGGGGTCTTGGGAATCTTGAAATGCTTCTGGATGAGTCCTATAGTTTGGAGAGGATGATTCCATTACTGTGTCATCTTCATCCTCTGATATCTGTGATGCAGCTTCAAGCAATTACTTTTTAAGCTGTCTTCTGTCTGAGACGGAGGCAAGCTGACACTGGACTTGGCTTTTTTCTAAAAAGAAATTAGGATTTTCTGTATGGGAGAGAGAGGTCCTTTTCTGCAATTCTTGGCAAATATGATCAAAATTAAACTTATTCCACCATTTAATTCAAACTTCCTGGTGAGCATGGGAAAAGGATACTGAGGATGCTTTTCTATCTTGTATTCCCATTTGATGATCCATGGGAGATCTGGAAACTTGTAAAAGAACTGTAAAAAATGTGGAAAATCTTTAAGATGTTGTATGTTTGGTTCTTTCTTGAAACTTTCATAGGCTTTTAGGAGATCAGGAGGAAGAATCATAGCTTCAGGGCCATAAGACATCCACCAGTCAATAAGCCATCAGGTACCATCATGTCTTTCTTTCTATACATATCAAATCGGAAAAACCAAGTGTGTCTGTGAATACTGTTTTGGAATAAAAGGAATCTGTCCCACGCTTCTATATAGTCATAATAATTATAGAACTGAGGCTCAAAGGGATGAGAAAATTTTCTGGGAATCCAGGGCTCTGCCCTCCACTGGGGAGGGGTGAGAATCTGTTTTATAACTACTTTAGAATAACCAATTCTGTTTGGGTCTTGGGAGCAAGGCATGTGTGTAACTAGGACTGAGTCTGTGTCAACTAAAATAAACACATAGAATGTCTGGGTCTTTAATATTTCTATCTTAGGGTGCTCCCATCCTGGGGGTAGCAGCTGTCTAACTAGTGAGAAGGGATCTGTAATATGCTGGTATTCTCTTTCAATCCATAAAATAAAATTCTAAGAATTTTTTAGGAGTTCAACACTGTGATCTTCTCTTAGGGTTTGCTTTTGAATTTGAGAGGTAGAGGGTATGTCTGTTGATTGTTTAGAGGGAGAGGTTAACGGGGGGAAAGAAGAGGCAACTATGTTAAATGGTGTTTTTAAAGGAGGAGGAGTTAAGGGAGGAGGAGTTGAGGGCATGACATAAGACTGTTTAGATGTTGGATTGGAGCTTGGAGAAAGTGGTTGTAAAGGGTTTAGCTACAGGGTATTGGGGTTCTTTCTTGGGGTCTGTTTGAAGAGGAACTAGGTGAGTTGAAGGAGGGACAAGGGAGAAATCTACTAGGGGGAGGAGGGATCGGTGGAGCAGCATAAGACTGTCTAGATCTGGGTTTTGGGGAGTTGCTCTTTGTTGCAGGGGAGCTCATCTTCTCTGTAGAAATTCACGGGTTAAGAAATCAGGAATAGAATTAGATTCTCCTTTAATATATTCAATATCAAAATAAAAAACACTTAAAATAGCCTGCCATCTTGCAAAACTCTGTTTGGAAACAAGATTTTGAACATCTTTCTGTAAAACTTCTTTAGCACTTTTACAGTTAACTCAGATTAAAAACTTTTGGTTAAAAAGATCATTTTGGAATTTTGAAACACACAATATAATAGATAAAATTTCTTTTTTAATAGTACTGTAGTTCTGTTGGGTAGCTGTCCAGGAGCCAGAATGGAATCTAACAATTTGTTCTTTAGTATCATCTTTTGTTACTTGTTTTAGGATTTCACCATAACCTATGTCTGAAGCATCTGTCTCAACAATCTTAAAAGCATGGGGTGAAGGAATAACAATGCAAGGGAGTTGTTTAACATATTTTTTAATATGTCGAACTATCATAGTATGTTTGTCTGTCTATGCATGGGGGGTTCTTTTCTAGCCTTTTATATAAGGGTCTACTTATTTTTCTTAGTCCTTGAAAATAATCTGAAACATAATTTAGGCTGCTAAGAAATCTTTGTAACTGATTTTTATCTTTTATTTCATCTGGGAATTTATCTGCAAATTGAATGGCTCTATCAATGGGACTTAAGGTTCCCTTATAAATATTATGTCCTAGAAATCGAATTTTATCTTGGAATAAGTTTATCTTAGTGGCTGAAACAACTAATCCATTGTGTTTAATTACTTTGACAAATATATCTAAATGTTTCCAATGGTCATCAATTGATTTAGAGAAAATTAACACATCATCTATATAGACAATTGAGAATTCTATAAAAGGTGTAAATATATCATTCATTATATTTTGGAATTCACTTGGTGCATTTTTTAATCCAAAAGACATAACATTCCATTCATAATGACCAAAAGGAAATGTAAAAGCAGTTTTATATCTGTCTTTCTCATCTATTTGTATCTGCCAAAATCCGCTTTTCATATCAAATTTAGAAAATATGGTTGCTTCATGAAGTCTGTCAAGTAAATCTTTCTTATTAAGAATAGGATATCTTATCCATTGTAATTCTGTATTTAAAGTTTTATAATTTATAACTAATCTTGGAACTCCTCGTTCCAATTCTGCCTATTTGTTAACATAAAAAGCAGTACAGCTCCAAGGAGACTTGCTTTTTCTGATTAAACCCTTATTTAAAAGATCTTCAATTTCTTTTTTACAGTGTTCTAATAATTCATTATTAATTTGTATTAGTCTAGCCTTAGTAGGTATCTGTTTTTCATTAAAGTTTTTTCATAAGGTAATTGTACTATATGTCGATGCCTGTGCCAAAAGGCGGTGGGGAGATTAGAACAAATTTCTGCCTCAATTTGTTGTCTGAATGATTTTATTTTATGATGTAGTATAGGGTCTATTAATTGATCAGTAATTCTTTTGTATATTATTTCTATCTTTAAAGATTCTAAATGTCTATTCTTTCTGTCAATTCTTTTTCTATCAATTTCCTTTATTATGGAAATGTTATCAAGGGAATAGATTTCTTTCAAGATAGGTGGCAAGATGAATTTAAAAAGTATGTCTTTTCCTAACACATTAGTTTTAATTCCTTCTTCTGTCGTTAAAAAGGGGTAAAGTAAAGCCATGAAGGGATTTCCTAGAATGATTTTAGAAGAAAGATCTTTAATTAAAACAAAAACTGTTTCAAAGCATACTACATCATTACATATGTGGACATTAGGTATTTTATAATTAATTATTAGCTTTTCTCCATTAGCTTGGGTTAATCTTTCAGATGATTTTTCATAATACTTTAAAGGTACTACTCCTTCTTTTATACAGTTCATATCAGCACCTGAGTCTATTAAAGCAATTTCTGTCAAGGAAAATTCTTTATTAATTACTAAAGTAATTTCTGTATACCATTTTTGGAAGATTACTCTGTCAATTAAGCTCAAAAAATTTTGTTTATTACCATTGTCTTTTTCTGATAAAGGTGGGGGTTTAGATAATTCTTTTAAATTTATTATTTCTGCAATATTCCCTTCATTTATATATATGTGATTATCTTCTTTAATATCTTTAATTTCTTGTTTGAGTATTTTCGCTTCTGTCATTAAATCTTGTAAAGTTAATGATTCTATCTCTTCGTTATCTTTTTTCTTTTCTATCTTTTCTTGCTTGTCTTTTTCTTTTTTGGCTTTTTCTTGTTTTCTACATTCTGTAACATGGTATCCATATTTTTTACATCTAATACAGGCAATAGGTATGTCTATAGATTCTTTCAGACTTAGTAAATAGTCCTTTTTGTCTTGATTAGGTAGATTATCTATCAATTTCATTATTATGTCTTTTTGTTTTCTTTTTCTTTTATTAACTTTAAGTGGGTTGGTTAATTTTAGTTCTTCCTTTTTCTTTACTCAATCTATCTCTTTTTGACTAATATTAAATATTTCCATTAATTCATCTATTGTATCTTTTTCAAATTCTAATTTACTAATTTGTTTAGCAATTTTATTCTGTCTAGCATATTGTTTTTTAGTATGTCTATATTCTTTACATTTATGACAAATAATATGTTTAACATGTCTGTCAGTTTTCTTATTATCTGATGACTCAGTAGTATTTAAAATTGCTATTTCTTTTTCCCTGTCTGTATCTAAAGGTGAATTTAAGATTTCCATCTTTCTTTTTAATTCTGCCAAACTGTTATCTATCATAGATTCCTCAATTAATTTTAGTCTTTCATCAATTACCTCTTTTAAACTATTATTTTTATTTTTCCTACTTTTGTTGACTATTTCTCTATCTAGTATAACCTCTTCTATTATGCTATTTTGTCTTTCTATGTCTCTTTCTATTTCTAGCCCCTTACATATAATTTGTACTGAACTAGCTTTTTTTTTTTGCTTTTCCACCACTTCTTTTGAACTGTTATTATTAGTTTTCCAACCATTATTAACTTTTTCTATCTTATCCTTTATATCTAGTTTCCTACATAGAGATTCTTCAAGAGTACTATTTTCTTTTGGTTTTAACATGTCCTTTCTTATAACTTTCCCTACATCTTCTTTTGTCTCTAGCTTTTTATTATCTTGTCTTTCTATTGTTTTTATCATTTCTTTTACCATTCCTTCTTTTATCATTTCTTTATCTTTTAAACGTGTTATTCTTTCATGAGCAGGGTCATCTCTCATGTTAACATAATCTATATTACTAAAAAAATGAAGAAACAAATTCCAAAAAAAGAAGAAGAAGAAAGAACTAAAAGGGCAAAAGGCCTCTTATTTTTTGTAATAAAAGAAGGAAAAAATAAGAGTATAATTATAATTTTGTACTTTGATGTTATTAATGTTAGTTATTTGCTCCATTTTTTTAAACTACAATGAATGTAAATGTTTGTAAAGAAATCATGTGAGACCTTCGTATCAATGAAAAATCATCAAAATGTGAATCTATAATGTGTTACAAAATATTTACAAGTAAGTTATATCATCAATTTTCTTTAAATTCATTAATTTAATATCCTCAAATCTAAATGCAATCCAAGTGAGTATTTGATAACTTTTTGCTAAATATTTGAATTGGAGAACTTTTTTTTTTTTTTTTTTTTTTAAGCTTGAATTTGATAACTTTTTTAGCAGATATACTTGTCATTCTAATGATTCACATCCACACTATCTTTTGTCAATTGCAACATGATATTAAAAGAATAATATACAAATTGTCAAATGTAGAGGTCATGAATCATGATATATATACTTTTCCATATTTAAAAAGAGAGAGACAGAGACAGAGACATGTTTGCCTTGTATTGATAGTTCAAGCCCAACTTCCAAAGGTCTTAACTTCCAATGGAAAAGAAATCGTCAAAGTCAAAAGAGTCGATCTGGTACGGGCGTGTCCCTTGTGGGAAAGAGAAGATATCAAAGTTTAACCGGCCCAATAAAACATAAAATAAAAATTATAAAATAAGATTTTGGTATATTACCAAAGGAAAATAAATAAATATAAACAAAAGAATAAATAAAAAGAAGGGTAGGTGGTGTAAATTGTGATCAAAGTTTATCCCCAATTTGTCTTATTCAGCCATAAGACAGTAAAAACAATTACAAGGACAATTTTTCTTAAGACAAATTATGATTAAGGGTTGCTTGTCATAGATATTATTTCATTATCTATTAATTATTAACGAGTCATTTAGACTTTGTAAAAAGAATGATAATTTTTTAATAAATTTAAAAAAGAAAAGATAGAATTTAACCTTTGAATGTACCTGTTGAAAATATTAAAAAATATTAACTTTTTTTTTTCAAATCGAGTAAAAATGGTAAGTTATGATTAGAGTATGATTACATAAATAACATTAATTGCACAATTTTTATTATACAAATAAAATATATCAAAAAAATAAAAAATTTAAAAAAAATTACAAAATTGAGTGTCCATATGATTATCGAAAATTTTATTTTTTATTTTAAAAAAACTGAGATAGAAGTGAAAATCACTTTAACAGTGACTTTTTATTTTTTTATTATTTTTAATAATAGATAGAAAAAAACAGTGAGTTTAGTCTTTACTCGGTTTTAAATGTTAATGCACTTTCGTGCCAATTTCCAAATTCCAAACTGTAGACTTTCTATAGTTTCTAGACTCACGCGATTTGAGTCGTTATTGCGTTTGTGTTTGCGTTTGTGTGTGTGCAGACTCTGCACAACATGCTTTGCTAAAGTCCTCATTTGAACCAGTCTAGCCGTCTCTTTCTCTCTCTCTAGAATATATTGGGTGTGTGTGTGCGCGCAAACCACAACTCTTCATCGTTGCAAGATCGTATCTTTGATTTGGTGGAACTTTTTTTCTGAGGTACCCAGATTGTGTTCTCTTATCTACTTGTCTTCCTCAATAGAAATTCAACTTGTTTCTTTTGATTCTGTTTCTGGGTCTTCGTTAAAATCTTTTTATCTATCTGGGTTTTCTTTAATTTCTCTCTTATCTTTCTTGTTATTATTGTACGGTCAACCAACTCCACTTGCATATGCTTTCCTTTTTCTTGTGTTTTAAGGCTATAAAAACGGGACCCATTTATTAGTTTTACTTAGCATGTATGTCTTTATGATCCCAAAGTAGAATTGTACTTCGACTCTCATTTCTGAAATTCAGGTACTTTTTTTTTTTTTTTTATCAATATCTTTGATGGGTTGTGTTCTGTTTTTAATTTTTTTTTGTAATCCTATGTTTGGTTGGTGAGAAATTGGAGGAAAGAAAATGAAAATGAAAATTTTGAAGTTAGGTACAAAAGAAATTGTTGTTTTGGTTGTTAGAGAATGAGGGTAAAGTCAACCAAATCCAATTGCTGCCTTAGGCTCATCTTAGATGATGTTTTAATTTGTTGGGTTCTTGAATGATGACTAATTTTAGATCCAAGAAATTTTTTTCCCCTCCACTTTTCTTGGAACCTAGCAGAGCATATGGGTATCTTGATTCTTTATGTGTGTGTTTTAATTTTTTAAAATTTATTCTCTTTTTGTTTAGGATTCTTGTAGTCTTTATATTTACTCATCAAGAAATTAATTTTCTTTTTCCTTTTGTTCTATTTAGTTTGTAGTCAAATTGTCCAACAGTATCTTTTCTTTGCAAGAATGTGAAATAGAAAAAGAAAGGAATATGATTAACTTTTTATGATCGCCTTGGTTGTATTCCCTCTTGATATAGGAATTTTGGACATGCTTTATGAGTCTCCTACTTTTATATCTAACTTTCCTGCATCATGGTGATGAATAAACCTTAGTTATATTGCTCCTTTGTGTTTATTTTATTTTATGTTTTTCCTCATTGAACCTTTCAGTTTTGGACTATTGTTTAAAGTTTTTCCTCAGCTATATTAATACTGTTAGGCTGTCCTTTAGTCTTGAAGGCTAGATGTGTTTACACTGAATGCTTTCTGAAATTGGCTTGTTGGCTTTTGATTGTTTCTCTTTATAATTACTGATACAATCTCATATGTATTTTCTTCTGTTTACTTCTGCAGGAACATCGTTGATCTGTGTACAGTTCAGCAGTATCGTGGTTTCATTTGCAATATCTTGTATGCCATCATCTTTCTGACTAGATTGTGCATAATCTTCATTTGAAAATGTTTGGTTTAAGGAAATCTCCTTTGAAGGTTGCTAAACATAACTCAGTTGATCCTGGATATCCTGTTCAAGCTAGCTCAAACCCTTTTGACAATGAGATTGATCATAAGCAAAAACATGATCATAAGCAAAAACATAATTCTTCAAGGAAGACTTCTCCTGAGCCTGCCCTAGTTACACCAAATTTTGGCACTAACCCTTTTGATGATGATGAGGGGAAAACAACCTCCTCTTCTTTGTATTCAAATGTGCCTGCTTCAACAGCTAGAAAGAATTACAAAAATGATTTCCGTGACTCGGGTGGATTAGAGAACCAGTCAGTGCAGGAACTGGAGAACTATGCTGTCTACAAGTCTGAGGAGACTACAAAGACAGTCAAAAATTGCCTGAAGATAGCAGAGGACATGAGAGAAGATGCTACACAAACTTTGGTCAGCTTGCACCAGCAGGGTGAGCAAATTACCAGGACCCACATGGTTGCTGCTGACATTGATCATGATCTTAGTAGGGTAAGGTTCTTATTTTCCAAATTGAGGATACCTGCTTATATATTTAAAATATATGTTTCGCTTATGTTTTATTTCCTTATGGTCAATGCTTCTTCTGCATTGACACTTCTCTTGAAATTTATGGGCTTTGCAATAGCATCTTTAGGTCCTTTGTTATATGTAAATTTTGAATAATTCTCTCTTTTACAAGTTGAAAAGCACTTTGTCTTTGATTATGGCGCATATATGCTTAATTGAACTTTTGTAATAGCATGTAGATAGTCAGTGATTTAGGATATCAGTTGTGCTTTAGAAATTTGATTATGAGTGTCTTTACCCCATGGGAGAATAGGTCTTCTTTATATGGTTTTAATCCTGATCCTAGTTTCATAATCAAAGGAGTCATAGCTTTATTAGTTTTGGTTTTGACCTTTTTAATAAAGAAGCAAGCTTTTTTTGACACACACAAACTCAAAATATCAACACAATGAAATTTACCAAGCGTTTTAGTCCCACCACTCTTATCCAACAAAACAAATATACATACTTCATTCTCTAATTTTGTTATATGGGATGAAACAATGAGAAAAAACTGCAAGGAAACGTGATCGATGAGTTCTGTGGATCTCTAACCTGGTGCTGTGCCATCTGTATCTAGAATTGTACAGCCACCCTACCATTATCTCCAGAACTAATCTACTGCTTTACTCTCTACCTGCACCACCGCCACATTGTTGTCATTATGATGCTGTTCCCTCCCCCCACATCTAGCAGCACATCTAAATTTTTAGTAGAAAATAGAATAGTATATTCTGTAGGCATTGAGATAAATGTTTTAACAAAAAAGTGATTAGTTATGTCTTGATGGAGTTGGTGCTTTTAAGATAATAGATGGAGTAGGTAATGTTATTTCATCTTTAGAATATCTAATATTTTTGATGAATTACTGTTTTGCCTCTTGGAGACATTTTTTTACTCTATATTGTTATCTGTTTGAGCAATTACCAACCCCCCCCCCCCTCCCCAAGCACAAGAGAGAGATTATTTTCATGGTCGTGCTGTCATGGAGTTTTTGATCATGGATTATTTTCATGTCTTCCTGGAATTGCAAAAGTAGACGCAAAATTTACTTACCAAGAAAAAAGGAAAGTCAGATTAAGAATGTCAAGACATATAACTTATAGTGCTCAGTTTCTCAGTAGTATATTCTCTCGAGTCTTGACCTAGGAAATATTGCTTCTTTTGGCATTGCAATGTAAGAAGCATGGTCAATCCTAAATCTCCAGCATGTTCCTGTTGAACATGGACACGCTGGAGACACTCTTGCATGGTTTCCTCAAGAGTGTTGGGAGGAAAATATAAATTTTTTTTCTTAATTTTAAAAACATGTATTTAATTATAGACATGTTTCCAAAGTTTTGATAGTTTTGATTTATGTTGAAAAATTAAAAGAAACATAAATATGGCTATAAATAAATAAAATACACCTAAAGATACATATTAATTAATTAATTAATTGTCATATCCCCACCATGTTTTTTTATTTTTCAAGAATGCTGTGTTGCCGTGTTCTGCATGTTTCCATACTTCTTAGATTGCAATCCTCTTATGGCAACTACTATAAGTCCTCTGGTTTTGAAGCTGTTGTTGCCTGGGCTTTTTTGCTTGATCTTCTGAAGTGAAAGACTGTTTAAATAATGTTTTGCTGATTTCAGGGTGAGAAGCTTCTGGGAAATCTTGGAGGTATCTTCTCTAAGACTTGGAAGCCAAAGAAGACACGCCAGATAACAGGCCCTTTGATTACACGAGGTAAATTTGCTTTCTCACTCCAAGACTCAGTTGTCATTTTCCCTTTTAAAATATCAAATATTATATTGGTTTTGGCAATCACAAAAAAGACTGGTGAGGATTGAGCCATCTTTGCCTTGCAACTTTGTGCACACTTTACTTTTTCTTTGTCTTCTTTTGTTTTGTTTTCTTCATGTGTGATATACTTGGTTATGCAGATGATCCATCCAGAAGAAATGGTAACCACTTGGAGCAGAAGGAGAAGTTAGGATTGACTTCTGCCGCCAAGGGACGATCAAATGCACTAACCACACCATCTGAACCCACAAATGCTTTTCAGACAGTTGAGGTTTGTATTTCTTTTTTATCAATTAAGCAATGATATACTGGTGTTCAAATACAACATGAAACAAATTTACTCCATTTTGTTAGAGGTGCACAAGGAACCCAACCAAAGGTTGAACCAGGTCAAACCAGCCTTATTGAGGTGGATTTGTTTTTGGAGGCTCCATCTGTTTGATTTGGCCTTGGTTCAGTAACCATAGAAAGTGAAACAACCTATTAAAACAACCTCTACGTATTCATTTGAGATTTTTCACTTGTGAACATACATCTTTTTGGTTTTTGAAATCTTGTCAGATCCATTGAAGTGGTCATATATGCAATTGCTCATAATTAAATATATATATATATATATATATATCATAGTTGACTCAAGTGAAAATGGGAGAAATTGAATATTTGGTTGGTTATTGGTGTGAGACCTATTTCAATTCAAGCCATGACTCTAGGTAGCCCTAGCTGGTCAAACAAACAGAACCAAACCAAACTTAGCTAAATTTCTTGTCTTTGTCCTTTTGGTGAGTTCAATGTGATTCCCGACCAACTCTAGTTTGGTTCTGGATTCTCCTCCGACCCAAAGCAAAGAGAACCATGCTTAAACACGCTTGCACTATTGGTTGTTTTCTTGGTATATGTATGTCATTCAATCTCACCATCTCTGTTTACAGGTGGAGAAGGCAAAGCAGGATGATGCACTGTCTGATATAAGTAGCATATTGGGAGAGCTGAAGGATATGGCTATTGACATGGGGTCTGAAATTGAAAGGTTGGTAATGTGGATTCATTTACATGGGAGTCCCAAAAACCTAGTTCACATCCCCCCTTCATCTTGTTATTAATAAACAAAGTTGGGATGCTACATTCTTGAAACTGTCAATTTTTATTTCAATCATCTTCTACTTTTTGGTTTACCGGAATAGATCTAATTATTATTATTGCTCATGATTACCACAGGCAGAACAAGTCTCTGGATCATTTCTATGATGATGTTGATGTGGTAGACATGCGTGTGAAAGATGCTAATCGACGTGCTCGTCATTTACTTGGAAAGTAGAGTGCAGGAACATCAGATTTGCGTTGCTAATACTAGCTTCCAACACTGTTGACCGGGGCAAAATTCTCTCATTGTTTCTCTTATGCACGGTTATGGGCATGGATTAAACAATCTTTGGTGTATATGTTTCTTGTTTTGTTTACACACATTTATAGCAGGATTTTACAGAGCTTTAAATCATTCATTAGGTCTGGCACATTTTAAATGCTAATGCCTTGCCCCTTTTTTTTCTTTCTTTTTCTTTTTTTTTCTTTTTTTTTTTAACCTTGTGTTGGGAATGTTTTATTTTTAAATGTAGACTTGCTGAGATTATGCCAGCAAAATCACCATTCACCAGGAACCACACTTGTGTAGAAGTCCGAAAGTGCCATATGATCAAAAGTGGAAATATTCATGACTTTTTGCTTTTCTTTTTTTGATAAACGAAATATTCATGACTTCAGAAAAGCAAAACCGTGTCCTCTGTCTAAACTCGAAGGGCAGCCAAAAGAAGCTGTTCTTATTTATTGATTTTTTTTGGAGGGAGGTGGGTTGTAAGACCTTCCCCTCTTACGATATCAAACGCATTGAAGCATAAGAGAAGCAGAGTGACATTATTTTTTAAAATACTTGAATAATCCAAAGGCCTGGTATATGCCTCCTGGGGTCTCTAGTCAGGCAGAAACCCTTCTATTCCTGAATTATCAGTCTTTGATAAATCGTCAATGACATACTGCAGATCTCTTCCAGAATTCCAGTCAATGGTAAGAAATAGAAATCCAGAAAGGTAACATTAATTCAATTCGATTTCTGAAACTGGGCTGACCATTACAAGATTTCAGTCAATCAAATAAGTTAAATTTTTTGATTTTTTGATTTTTTTTTTTTTTTTTTTTAAATCTTCCATCAAACTGCTATTGTCCTAAGAACCTTCCACAATTACAGCAACAGGCATCTAAGACCTTATATAAATTCTAATAATGCAAACAGAGGACACTGAAAACAGAGATTGAAAAAGTATTCCAACAGATTATACTAATCAGTTAGGAAAGCACATTAATTAACTAAAAGTACTAAACATGATTTTAAACTCGGGTTTGGTTTGAACTTTTTTTTTATTATTTTTATTTTTTTTTAGCATATGGTTTGACATTTTGAGAAGAGTTGCTCTTTGGAGAGCATAGTATGATGAAAGTTGCAAGTTGTATTCCGCCAGGGGGGGGGGGTGTTTGGGTGTTGGCCTCTATGGTAGAATCAGTCGGGGGTTTGAGAGGCGGCGGTTTACCCTGTGGCGGATGTCAGCGGTTCGAGTCTGCTTATCTCTAACTCGTGAACTTAGCCAATACAAACCTATATGATAGCACCCAATTATCCGATCCAGCAGTTCGACCTATAATTTCTCATTCATGAACATTGATAAGATCCTTCCATTTAGTAGCACCTTAGGATGACATAGCCTTAAAGTTAAGGGCAAAGTTCAAATGAGGAAAGGCTTACAGTGGACTAAAATAAAGTGACTATTGAATAAAGAGATTCAATCGAGAAAATAAGAAAAAAAACAAAAAAATTCCAAAAGAATGGTATGGATTTGCAAAAATTCTGTGAATAAAAACTAAAAAAGAAATATCAAAGCTATTCTGATGATTCAATAATAATATTATTACTTCAATTTTGAGTTCTTATTTTGTTCGACTATATAGATCTTAGCAATGGAATAATTAAGTCATAATTTATTGGTTGATTGTATCATTAACTATTTACTTATTTTGGCGTGAGGAACTTATCATGAATCCACTAATTTCTGCCACTTCTGTTATTACTGCTGGGTTGGCCTCTTAATCGCGGCAATTTCTACTCCTACTAATAGTTTAGCACACTCTTTGTTGTTACTATGGGGTCCAGAAGCACAAAGAGATTTTACTCATTGGTGTCAATTAGGCAATCTGTGGACTTCTGTTGCTCTCCACGACGCTTTTGGACTAATAGGTTTCATGTTACATCAATTTGAACTTGCTTGATCTGTTCAATTGCGATCTTATAATGCAATTGCATTCTCTGCTCCAATTGTTGTTTTTGTTTCACCTCCTTTTCAGGGAGGGCTAACGCTTGTTGGGTATTTTGGTTTGACACTACTTCACACTTCCATCCCAAAGCATACCTATTACATTATATATATTATATCAGAAAATAGATTTTCTATTTTATATCAGAATAAAAGAAAGATTGCCTAGTTGAGGTGTGATATGATTGCATCACAATGCCTAAGTACACGATCTAATAGGTCATTGTACTTCACTTAATTTCCTCTGCAATATTGGGCTTTGGCGGTATTTATCATGCACTTCTAGGACCTGAGTCCAATCCATCATAATAGAAGTGAAAGAGGGCATTTATGCTCGTCGTGTCCTTTATATGGAAATCAAAAGCCATGGTGCTATTCCTTTGACTCGTACTGAAATTAATATTAATGGTTTAATCCGTTTGAGGTAGAAACAAAGGTTCCATCGGAACAATTATTTATTTCTATTTCAGGGCATCTCGTCTCTCTTTTTTTTAATAACAAGAAAGGTGTGGATAAATAAATGACAAGAAGATATTGGAGCATCTGTTATAAGCATCCCAATCGTTTGGTAATTAAGAAGTACAAAAAGAAATAAAAGAAATATTGATTGACAAAAAAAAAGCATTCATTCTTTTCATTTTAGTTTCAAGTCATTTTTTAAAATACTTCAATTGGGATTACACAGAAAAAATTAATTATAAACACTAATATAATTAGATCAGCTCTTCATAAACAAACTTGGGATTTGCAATCCTAGGTAAGATCGGTTCATGATCATGGGATCCTTTTCTATCAGATAGGAAGGGCTGTTGAACAAAATGTATTTCTAAGTAATTGCTCCATACATCCTATATCTATCTATGAAGAAAAAATCATGTAACAAAGGGGATTCTTATTTGTACAAAAGGTACTTCAAACTTGGAAAACCACTATGATCCCCTATCTGAAAATTCCCAATTCCCCTTTAGGGGCAGCTCCCTCATATTCCCATGCACATTTATCAACCTTGATTAAGCAACCCAAGGCTTAGGTGGATATGAATTCAGATGTTGAACATGATTAGGATTTCTAGTTATTAGTTAGTTACAAATAGATAGGTTAGAATGAGTTAAGAGGTAGAGACTCCCTAGAAGTAGTCTCACTTGGAGAAGGTTACTCTCTCGAAGAAGTCACACACTTTCATTCTCATCATCACATTCACAAATCCATTCTAAAACCACCACCAACCATTCTATCCTTACTATCTAAGAACCCTAATTGCATCACATCAACCCTGAAGCATTTTCCCTTCAAAAACCCACCTCAAACCACACATACATTCTGCCCTAGCCATGTCCAACCTACCATGCCCTAAAATCCTCATCCTAGTCCTCACATCCTCAAGTATTCACACCCAACCATATCCCCTATGTGATCTTATCTTCTTCTTTTTTATAGGTCCCTATTGTGATCTTATCATAATCAAAGAAACATCTTGTGCTTATTTATGAAAGAGGGGGAAAAAGGGGGGGAACACTTCCACATAGTTGCAAGTTGCAACAGTTATAATGGAATACACTTGACATTGGAACTCCAAACAATCTAGAATGCATACCCAAGAATCCCTCACAGGAACCAATATGAGTCTCAACCTACATGGCCTGTTTTATCTCTTTTCATGTATGAGCTGCATTTACATTGCTCAACCACAAACAGAAACAGTCTGTATGAATAGTAAGTCTCTCAAGTTAGCTGTGCATCCTTGAATGCACTGCCTGTCAAGTGTCAAATGCATTGCATGTGCAGACTAGCAATGAATGATATATCACAAGACAACTCAAGTATTTGACTTGTCCAAGCTGAGTCTGCCAATATAACTGAATTGAAACCACCAGCTTTAGAGCCTAATCCCTTACCCTCAAGAGTTCAGCATCCACTACTCTTAACCCAATTAGTCCAACACATCATGAGGAAAACATTACTAAGTCGAAAACAATGTATTTCTTTTTCAGCAAACAGTTGGCTCAAAACTTCTATAATTCACACTGATAGTTGTACAACAACAAATCAACAATATCACCTCAAACATTTCTCACTTTACACAAGCTTATCAACAAACAAAATGCAAACTTGATTATCTTGCTTACACATTTCACAAGCCAAATATTCAGCAAACTAGTAAATTTCACAACTACCACACAGGTAAGCATCCTAATCTAAACATCAAACCCAAAAACCCAGCACCAACACTAAACCAATTCTTTCTCACTTTAGCATCAATTGCCCAACGTTTCCTATCTGGGCATTCCTCAAAACTCAATCATAAAATCCAAAACCCATCAAAGAAACCCTCAAAACCCATTATAAACAACTCACCAAAAGAACCCATAAATCCCTCAATCACCAACACCAGTCACAGAATCAAGCAAAATAAGATAAACCCATCAAAGCCTTGAAATCATAGCAAATAACAATTACTCAATTAAAACCCAATATCCAAAAATTCAAAACCCTTGCTCTATAACAACAACAACAACAACAAAAATTAGAGAAACAAAACACTTTTTGCCGCAACAAAAACTTCAAAAAAGAAAAAGAAACATAATCTATATTGAGTTACAGGGTTTGAGGTCCATGATGCTCTTGACTTTTGGAGCATAGAGAGAGTAAATCACAGCCTGTCTCTTCGCAATTTCGAGCTGGGCCTTTCCGTGTGAGAAAGCCGAGGCAATCGAATCCGGGTCGGATAGAGTCCGATTCTGGCGGAACCCGTCAATGGTTCGGCGCTTGGTGTATTCCCTGATGTTGTAGTCGCTGAACTGCCTGGCCGTACGTAGGAGAGACCGAAATAGAAACAGAACCTCCGACCTTGTTGGAACAACGTTAGCCATTTCTATGTTGGGTTTGGAGATTTTAATGAGGAAGAGAAAAAAAGAGAGAGAGAAAGAGAGAGGTTTATGATTATAATCTAAGGAGGCTTGAAATTGAATGTAAGATGAATAGAATAGAATCTATCCTTAGTTTAGTTTAGTTTTGCTTAGATTGGGCCTAACCCACTTTTATATCTCCAAAGTAAAGGCCCATATGGTGATTTTCGCTTGGAACTAGATTCGATTGTGTAAGTTTGTAAATAATTTCGTTTTGAAAACTTCGTTGATTTGTGAAGGTGTATAACAGTTTACTCGTGGTTTTACTATATATAGGTAAATAATAAGTTAATTGTTAGGTTTTGTGGACTAGATGTTAGCAACTCATGACCAAAAAAAAAGTTGAGTCTTATTGAGGTTTTGATGTATATTTATAAGTCCAAGACGAAAGCCCAAGATTTGTTGAAGAAAACCAAGTTTCTGTAATCTCGACTATAAGTTCAATTGATCGAGAATCTTAGATGTCTTTGTTAGAAACATTAAAAGATGCTAGTTGGGTTACTTTATATAACATTGTGCTAGTCATCATCTTGCGTTAGATCCTAAAAAAATAACTTTAGATACATCTTTATCATTCTTTATTTTTGCATGATGTGGGTGTTCTTAACAGTTAACATAAGTATTATATCGGGTTCAAGTGGTAACGCAACAGTAATAACATTTTTTGTAATCTCATGTCTGTGGTTTAAATCTCACTTTTCTTTTTCGTCACTATTTACCTATAAATAAATAAATAAAAATTATATATAAAAATAAAAAAACAGAGAAAAAAGAAGAATGTATCTTATAAAAATGTATCTCATGGATACTATACATGTGTTGGATGTCTGACAATATGTGAGGTTTTCTGGGTGTGGGAGCTCTACGCCAATTATGTGACATCTAATGCATATATCAGATATATTATATAATTTTCTTTTTTAAGCTTCAATTTGTACTTGTGCATGATAGCATGAGACTTACCATTCCAGATACTGAGTAAAAAAAAATACTAATCAAAAGAAATGAGATAGTAATAAAGATTCAAAAGTGATCCCTTTTTTTTTTTTTTCATTTTAATACCAACTTTATCGGACATTTTTCAATCTCCTATCCCAATTAACTTGGGAAAACACTCAAGTTATTATCAATTTTACTACAAAAAATTTACAAACTAATGTGATAATAAATACAATTGGTGTCATTTTCATAACATGATAAATAAATGTTTAAATTACTTTTTTGTAATTAGTGTCATATTAATTTGTAAGGTGAAGCTTGTGTCCATTGCCTTTTAGTACTGGACACAATACAATTTGAACATGTGTTTGTATCTTAGCGTGTCTAGTGCAAAAAAGCAATGAACACAAGCCGTATCCTAATTTGTAAGATTTATGTAATAAAATTTTTGGTATCCCTACCATTGCTTTGCAAGTTTTGTAAGGCATGCTTTAAATTCAATACCTTCTCCCATTTTGCAGTTTTTTCCTAGTATTGTTTCCTTGATTTACTACTTGAATGCAGTAACTGTTTACAACTTGTAGTGGGGATCCTGCGTTTAACATAACTAGGAAGAAATAAGAAAACGAAAACGATATTGGGGTATCATACATATTAATTTAACTTATAGAGAATCCAATTGTCATTAAAAATAGGATTATATTGCACTTGCTAGTTTGATCCAGCTTAAGTGAAATGGTATACATTGCAGATATACACATTGTCAACAATATTTTACAATTGATAAACAATATCAAATCAAGTTTCTCGGACAAAAAGGATTGGAAAAGATTAAGAATAAAATAAATAAGCAATGTCTACACGGGTATTAGCAACATTTCAGAGCAATAACAGCAAAGGATATATCATATCTTATTCACTCAGAAACATATTTTTGCAGAGGCTATGATTTGCTGTAATTACAACATAGCATGAGCGCAGATGAAAATTATGCACAAGCAGGAGCCTCAAAGTTGGGAATTACTATGAAGGCAATGGACAAAGGCGAGATATATATTGGAGAATTATCATCATTTAGGACAGGGTGCAATATTGGGAGTTCTCCATTTGTAACATTCAATGGATTTCCATTTAGAACTGTGGTTTGGCTTTGAATGTCCCCATCTTTTGGAGTTAAGTGATACTCTTCTCTGTATGATAGTCCATCCGAAGCTTTATTCTTTTCATCCCTTGAATTTTTTTGTTTCTGACCAAACTTGGAAGACCTTTTTAGCGGAATGCTCTTCTTTCCCTGCATATTGATGTTCACGCGGTTGTAGACAGTGATTATGAATTCAGACTGCTTGCTCAAATTAAGCAGCAGCAAAGTTACACCACCCTGTAACAAGGTAATGACAATTAGTTAAATTATGGTGGTAAGACCAGGGAATAGGAATATCAATATGAAAAATTATTAGTGTCAAAATAATGTTTCTTTTTATATGTTTAGTCGCCTTAAAAGGGTTTTAGGAACATAGTATGTTAAAATCAAATGCAATGCTTGAATCCTTAATCTGATTCCAGCTAGGCAATACAAAAAATCTGATTATAATTGATTCATAGTGTTGGACATTAAGCAAGCCACATGTAATGTATGCCTGGAGTGCTATAATCTAGGTGTGACCTTAGTCTGAAATGTGAAGCACAAAGGTCAAGTCTACACAGATCATGCAAGTTAGTACAATTATGAAACCTATGTGGTGCATATGCAATGGTTGGAACCCAACACAAATTGGGTTGGCCGATGTATATGTTCATGCCAAAGCTTGATCAGCTGTAAATGATCACAGAAGCAACTCAAAATGATTAAAAAAACAATTGGAGGTTCTGAACATCTCAGAATGTTATAGATAAACCTATTGTTCTCAAGATCAAAATTAAGAAACTATTGTTTTGAAACTCCAAAACTGTCCCTAAAATTTTCTTAATGACTTGGAACAAAATCAACATATATAGAGCCTTACTCTTCCTTTTGAGCAGTGAGCATAAATACGTAATTCTGGAGAAGCATCAGTATCAACTTCAAGAACACCTGTTCCCATAAGTCGATGCCACAGAAGTGCACTACTCAGAAGAAGAAATTCATAATAAGAAAACACTGCTCAATTAGATAGGGCTGTCCTTTTTCTTTTTCTTTTTTTTAAACCAACATATATTTTCTACATTATAGGTTTTATCAAAAGTTCATGCTCTTGCCTGTAGTAATCAGGGTTGGGTTCAAATGTGGTTCTGTTGAGGAGAGCGTAGTTGCCACCAACTAACGACTGCCTGCAATATACCTTAGTATTGTACTTAGCTGCCATTCCAAGCTGATCTAAGTACCTAAAATTCATAAAAAAAAATAAAGCAATGCTAGAATTGATTAAACAGAAACATTTTAGATTTAGTCTCTATTTCACTGACAAAATGAAAGAACAGGTAAGAGGAAATGATGCAAGTAATGAGGCAACCAAGATTACCAGAAGCTATTCACAAATCTGTCAGACACATTAGGAGCACCACCACCAAAGGCACCACCAGATTCTCCAACCCATATAGAAGCCCAAGGACCATTCTTTTGAACCGTTTGTTCAACATCTGTGAATGTGCCTAATATGGAGTTGCTCAAGTGAGATGGATCCAATATCTTATTTACAAGATTGCGATCGTTAGCTGAAAAGAAGAGGAGTTGTATCAGCAGAAAGCACTCTTCAACAAAGGCTAAACAAGACCAAAACTTTGTCTGTGTTCTTACTATAAACTGAATAGAGCTATGTCAAATGTCATTTATCTTACCAAATTGGATGATGAATAGTTAGAAGTGGAAAATTTTTGAGTTGATCCTCAATATCCTTCCTGTGAGGGCTCATTTAAAAAGAATTGCATACATTGAATGATTGAATTACTGTTTCATTGCCTTCTAACCATTTACTGTGGCTGTCTTAATTTCAGGGAAAAGAAAATTTTCTGAAAAAGTTAATTATTTTATATCTAAGCTATATAAGAAGATTTGTATATTATCAACTGTGGTAAGTGCATATATCAATGGTAAGAGAATTTTGGAACCATGATTGCATACCTGGGCCTAAATTGTAAATATGATATGTCACAATATTGACTACGCCTGAACCTGAATCCTGAAGAAGCCGATTAAACCAGTTCTTGTCATAGAATCCTCCAGGGGCAACAAGTTTAGGTTTGAAAGTGGATTTCCAGTACAACTCGTACATAATTTTTTTAAGGATGATCAGATCTTTTGCATACTGTGCAGCCTCAACTCTTGCCCCAATGCCACGTCCACTCAACTCATTACCTACATTTGCCAGGGTGAGGATAGGGGTGAAGCACAATAAGATAACAGCAATAACAAAGAGCTTAGTCTATTGGTACATACCAAATTCCCATGAATCTATATGGTATCCCTTTGAAATGGTATACTTGATTAGAGCCTCAGCATTACTAGGGTCCCAATCTCCTAGCCAGAGAATACCTTGATTATGCCTCCCATTGAGAGCATTCAAGCCAAATGTTACAATTGCCCTGCAAAGGAAAGGTTCAAACTACATTCACAATAATGGAAGCATGATTGCACAATTTCAATCTTGATGTAGTCTCATAAGACAATCAGAGAACATTTAAAATGAGTTTTGTATTCCATAGGTGTTAAAGAATGTCATGAATCTTACCCCGTCTTACTGAAAAACTGGTTCAACTCATCCCATCTGCTCATGGATAAACATCCTGTTGTATATCCAAACAAACCGTTTCCCTTTCTTTGAAATGGATAGCAAGGGTTCCCTGGATTTCCTACATCGTAAATTACTTGGTCTTCCAGAGAACCTCCAACTCTAATCCTTAAATGCTTAAAAGCTGTCAATCCACCCGCATTGAAAGAGTAAGATTATTTTGTAAGTCAAAAGTGTTTCCCAAAGATACTAATGTTAAAAGATATAGATCGCCATTTATCACTACTCTAAATGATACTAGAATGACATGAAAAGCTTCTAAAATGTTGCAAACTTATTGAAGTATACACAAACAAACCTTGAATTGTCTTGGCAAGTAAAGGATTAGACAAGTCCTGAAAAAACCAATCCATACTTCAATGAAATATGTTTAATATTGGATTCTCTCATGTTCATGACAGACACGACTCGTGTTGGTGAAATATCAACCATACTATGTTAAATGGATGGCTTTAATTTTACATAAAGGGGTCTGAAAATTTTTCTGTGAAATCATGAAAATAATTTTATTGGTGCATGGCTGAGATTTCACCAAAACAAATCATGTCATATACATGAAGATGAGAGGACATATACATATAAGTTTTCTAAATTCTCACCATGGTTATCGCAGATGCATTTTGCCAAGTACAAAAACCGTATCTACAATAATCACTGGGCCACCAATCAATAGTTGCACAAATGTAAGTATCATCAGTTTCAGCTGTCTCTGTAGTTCCATCAACTACAATTTTAGCAAAGTTAAGTTCTTGAGCCAAAATTGCAGGGAGAGAAACCAGCATGAACAACAAGGTGAGGCTGAATCCCATTGTTTGATAAATGACAACAGCCTCACCACCAACTCAACTTATACAAATTAACTGCAAAACAAAAAAAGAGAAAACATATAAATCAGAAACATATCTTCATAGGTGTGGTACCATTGTTACATGCTTATGGAATTGGATTACATGACATCAAAGTATTTCAACTCAGTTTAAGGGAGCTATAGAATTTACTATTGTCATTTTGTCGGATTTGCATCCTCCCACGTTCATGTATAACATGATTCATGTTGTAGAAATCTCAACTATACAGTATTGAATGTATGGCCATGATCTTGCAGCACCCTAACTATGTGCAACTCATAGTAGGAACCATATGTGGTGATAGGATCATAGGATTCATAGCCATTTATTTAACATTCATATGGACTAGATTTTATAACTTGAAAGTATTAAAGCACATTAATTTAGATATATATAGCATTGTAACATGACCCTAGGAAAAGAGAGAGAAAAGAGAAAGAAAAAAAAAAGTAACATCTACAAAGTGAAAACATATAACTTGAGATTCACATTTAAAATTGATAGAAAAAATTAATTTTAACTAAATAAATAAGAGTAAAAGAAAATTAGATACAATTTTCGTTTGAAAGAAATCCCAGGGCTAAAAAATATGAACAAAAGCTAGAAACAGAAACCATTAAAGAAAACTAACCAGGGATAGGAGCTAGGACATGCTAGAGATTTGAAAAATAAGTTAGAAGAAGAATATTTATAGTCTTTGAGAAAGGTAACAGAAACAAGAAGTGGAAAGCAACGCCAATGTTACTCACATTAATAATTACAATGCTATACTGACCAAATTAAATACTACAAAACCAGTTCCTAAAATTAAAAGAGTAACATTAAAAAACTCAAATAATTTTTTTAAAATAATTATTAAAAACAATAAAAGAGTACAATGCAGACTATTTTTGAAGAAGAGAGCAAAATCCAATTATTAAAGGGACAACATTACAATAATTTTATTTATAAAAAGAAAAAAAAAATCAGATTCAGAATTTCTATTTGTCACAATTTAGAAATTCAACTTTTCCCCAAAACAACTTAAAAGCTTGACAAAAAAAAAAAAAAAATGCATTAAAATTTGAATTTTCAGAAAGAACATGATTCAACAGTTTATGGTGTAAAATGTAATGAATTTTAAAAGGGGGAGTTACTGAGTTAGGATGTTAATTGAGAAAGAAAAGCAATGAGAAAATGATGCCTTTTCTTTTCTTTTTTCTTTTCTTTTTTGGAAAAAAAGAAGAAGAAGCTTTTATCCGTTACACAGGTAAATCTTTTTCAAAGGCAATTGAATAATGATTTCTATGCTAACGGTAATAGAAAATCAAAATCAAAAGTAGGTGAAAAAAGAAAAGAAAATAGAGGAAATTCCTTAATTGATTTTATTAAGAATTATTCTTTATTGACACAAAAGTTTTTTTTTTTTTTTTTTTTGAATAATTCAATAGTTAGGGGAGACAAAAGAGAAATTTGAATTATTAATGTCTCCAATAAAAATATCAAAAAGTGTCAACCAATTAAATAACAAGTTTTTTTTTGGGAGGGGGGGCATAACAAATTGTCAACATTTTTACAATAAATTAAGGTGTCAGCTCATCATCGGTCAAAATAAATAAAAAAAAATTAAAAAGAAATATTGCACCTAGATTCACGACGACTGAAAATAAGGGTGTTACCAAAATATTATGACAGACATTTTGTTGTGCACTCGTGGACTTTCTCTTCACACTACTTCCAGTTTATAAATTATGAGTAAAGCGTTCACATCTTTCTCATGTCAACTGTCAAGTGTTAAGCCTATTAACATGACTAATGGGCAAGAAGTGTGTGATTGATCTCAGCCATGTTGAAATTAAACGAATCCAGGTATTGAATAAAAATGATAGCAAAGGACTGATATTCACAGCATTTTAGGAATAAATCTTTCTTACTAGAATAATATCATATTATCATTCAGTTGATTCATTAACATTTTATGGTTGAGATCAAACAATCAGGACTGGTCAGAAATAGGCAAACTTGACAGAATACTATTTTTTATGAGGATATAAGATAGATTTCAGGGAAGAATGCTTGTAAAATTTTCCATAGTAAAGAACCTAATTGAAGGAGGAAATAGAATGGAAAATAGTACTTGCTGGGATTAAGCACAACTTGTGGTTTTGCTCAATCCAATCCAAAAACATTGATGTGGGTTTAAACAATTCCTAGGCTATCTGCGATAAGAATGTCATTTTGAGCCAAAAGGGAAAAATAATCACAAGAAGAAAAGGTTAAGATTCAGGATATGACACAAACTAGCAAGCAGAAATTTAAATGATAAATCTGTTCATCAGAAATCATTACATAAACTCAGGACTTTGATTAAAAAATAATAAGATTATAAATCAGCTAGATTATGAATAGTATCTTATTACATCAGAAATATCTTATTGAAGAGATTATTACTTACACTAAAGACATCAGAACCAAAAGCTCTGAGTCAAGAGTGAAGAGAAAATTATGCACAAGCAGGAGCATCAAAGTTGGGAAGTACTATGAAAGAAATGGAGTAAGGTGAAATATATAATGGAGAATGCACATTATTGAGGACAGGGGCCAATTTTGGGATTTCTCCATGATCTGTAAGCACTAATGGAACTCCGTTTAGAACCGAGGTTTCACTTCGAAGATTCCCATCTTTGGGGGTCAAGTGAAACTCCTCTCTGTACAATGGTCCATCTGAAGCTTTGCTTCCAACCCAAGCAACCGTTTTCTTAATACTATGCACGACAGAATTTCGGCTTTGGATTTTTCTCCCATTTGTGGTCAAATTGACGTTCATTAGATTTTCAACATTGATGACAAACCTAGTCTGATTGCTAAAATTAATCAGGAGCAAAGTAATACCCGCCTGTACAATGTGATAAAAATTGTCAAAATTAGTATAGCAAGATCATGGAATACAAGATATAAAAAGAGCAATAAGAAACTATACTTTTCTTTACAGATTCTGGAAAAAAAAAAAAAACCCAACCCCACGGGGGGGTTTGAGAATTGGGAGAAGATTGAAATTCCATTTCAAAAATCAAATTTTGTTTTAGTTGATTAAAAAAGATCTGTTGAAAATAGACTAAGCCATATGTATGCAAGTAAAATAAGCTAAGTATTGACAAATCAGCCTAGTTAGTACAATTATGAAGCCTATGTAATCAACATGCAAAAGTTGGGACCTAAGAAAACATGGGTGTCACTGAAAATATTGATGTTAAAGATCTGGGTTTAGATGGTCACAGGAATAAGGATGATAAAAGTATGATGCTTATAAACGTGTGACCATGATAAAGATAGACCTACACCTCCTAGTCCAAAATTGCCTTAAAACTCCTACATTGCCTCAAAATTATTTCCTTCTGATTGGAGACAAAGTTAACGTATAATAAAGCCTTACTCTTCCTTTTGAACAGTGGGCATAAGAGCGTAGGTGTGGTGAATCACCAGTTCTAACAGCAAGAACACCTTTTCCCATAAGTCGATGCCATAGAAGTGCACTACTCAAAAAAATAAAAAAATAAAAAAATAAAAAAAACCATCAAACAAAAGGAAATGATATGAATTAGATAAGCCCTGCAAGGACCTTCCCCCACAAAAAAAAATAAGACTTCAATGATCTTGCCTGTAGTAATCAGGCCTGGGGACAAATGTGGCTGTGTTGAGGAGACCATAATTCCCACCAACTAAAGTCTGCCTGCAATATGCTTTAGTATTGAACTTGGATGCCATTCCAAGCTGATCTAAGTACCTAAAAATTCATATATAAATAAGTCATTACCGAATTAATGAAAGAGATAGAAGTAATGAGGAGACCAAGATTACCAGAAGCTGTCCATGAATGAGTCAGACACGTGGCGACCACCACTGTTATAGGCACCACCAGATTCCCCAACCCATGCAGAAGCCCAAGGACCATTATGTTGAATAGTTTGGTGAAGACTGTTAAATGTCTCTGATATCTTGCTTAAGAAAGAGGGATCCAGTATCTTCTTTACAAGACTGGGGTCATTACCTGAAATGGAGAGAGAAACTGTAAAATCAGATATGGACACACCAATAAATACGAAGGGGGAGTGTATGTGAGTGCATGCGCAATCATGTGTCAGGTTATGAAAAATCTAATTTATTTCCATAAGAAAGACGTCATTCAGAAATCAGAGGTATTAAAATGCTTTTGACCTAAGCAACCAAAAGCAATGCATGAAACCAAAACAAACTTATAGTTGTCTTTTTGCCTTGTTGGGTTTTAACTTCCATACCAATTTCCAGTCAGGATACAGTTTATAAGAACGAAAGAAAAAACATTAATTTGCACATCAAATAATTTTTGCATGCTCTTAACCATTCATTGTTGCTGACATGCAACACTCTGACCCTAAGGGGAGAAAAATTAATGGGAAAAAAAGACACTGGAACATATCCTCTGCATACAATTCTCCTATGCACAATAAATTTCAAATTAAGCTATTTTTTAATATTATGCAAGTGCAAAATGTGTAGAATGAGCTTTTAATATCACCAGTATTGAAATGTACAGGTGTCAACACTAAAAGAAGTTTGGTACCATGGTCACATACCTGCACCTAAATTATATATATGATGAGTCACGAAATTGACTACATTTGAACCTGAAACCTGAAGAAGTTTAGCGAACCATTCTTGGTCATAGAAACCTCCAGGTGCTATGAGTGAAGGCTTTAATTTGGAATTCTTATACAAGCTATTCATAAAACTTTTAAGCTTGATCAAGTCTTTCCCATACAGTTCAGCACCAACACTTGCACCAATGCCATTTCCAGTCAACTCGTTACCTACAGTAGCAAAGGCAAGGATAGTGATGAAGAGGAACAAGATAACGGCAACAATAAAGAGCTTTGTCTATTAGTCCATACCCAATTCCCATGAATCTATCTGGTATCCCTTTGAAATGGAATACTTCATTAAACTCCTGGCATTGCTAGAGTCCCAATCTCCTCCCCAAGCATTCCCCTTAAGCTTGTGCCTCCCATAGAGAGCATTCAAGCCAAATGTCACAATTACCCTGAAAATGAAAGATTCACATAACAAGTAAGCATGCAAACCATACCCCCTCCCCCCCAACACACAGGAAAAAACCAAACAAAAAAACAAAAACAAAAAGAAGGAGAAGAAGAAGACAAAATTTTCCTTTCCTGAAATACCTCTAAAAACAAATTCATAAATTCAATACCATAGGGAAATCTTGTGGAAGTCAAAAGACGATCATAATAATTTGAAAACTTCAGGAAAAACTTGAATTATGTTTACAAATGTTTAATCTGAAAAGAACATGGGAGAATGGTAAAACACTAAAACTTGAGATATAGAAACCCAGCATTCCCAATTGGTAGACATAAGGCATTCTCAATGAATTTCCATAAGAAAAATAAGACAGCATTTAAAAAAGAGTTTACTCCCTAGGTGGTATGGTAACATGGAAGGAGTATCTGTACTGATGTTCTGTATGCATTGTATTCAATCTACGTACACGGAAGTCTAGTTTAAGATTGACAAAATAACTTTGTGATGCATGTAACAATTTTGAATTGATTACGAGTTTAGGGCATCTACTTTGCATATTATGTTTAAATTAATAATTAAGTAGAAAAGAGCTAGGGTTTTTCGGTCGCTATTAGGGTTGACAACACATAGACAAAACCTTGGTATGTAATTCTTTTTTCTTTTCTTTTTTTAAGAATTCAGGTTGATATGTAATATTCCAATTTTTTTTTTTGGGGAGGGAGGGAGGGGTTAGAAAATAAATGTTTGAATGTCATAAAGCTTACCCTGTTTTACTGAAAAAATGGTTCAGCGCATCCCACCTCCTCATGTATAAACATCCCTTTGAAAATCCAAACAACCCGACCTTCATCTTTCGAAAAGGATGGCATGGATACCTCAAATCTCCTACGTTGTACACCACTTGATCTTGCAAAGAACCTCCAATTCTTATCCTCAAATGATTGAAAGCTATCATTCCACCAAAATTAAAAGAGTAACATTATGTTGTCCATCAAAATATACCAACAAGATATCAATAATATAAGCAGAGGCTCTTGTTTATCATTATCACTCTAAATAATACTTGAATGACATGAAAATTTCCAAAATATGGATACATATTGAAGCAGACAGACAAACCTTGGATAGCCTTGGCAAGTAAAGGATGAGATAAGTCCTGAAAAAACCAAACCACACCGAGCAGTGATTCAAACTGCCTAACTGTTTTTCAGCAATTTAATGAAAAAAGTATTATATACTCTCAATGCTAATTTAGTCTTATACTGAGGTAAGTTTCTAAACCCTCACCAAATTAATAACAGATGTATTCCCCCATGGACAATGGTTGTAGTCACACTTATCACGAGGCCACCAATCAATAGTTGCACAGATGAAATTATCATCAATTTCAGCTACCCTTTTAGTGCCATCCACTAAAATTTTAGCAGTTCCAATATCTTGAGCCAAAATTGCAGGAAGAGAAACGAAGGCAAGAAACAAGGTGAGGCAGAATCCCAATTTTAGATCCATTGCAACTACCTCAGAATCACCTCAACTTACAGAAATTGACTGCAACAAAAAAGGAGAAAGTTTTTAATAAGAAACATATCTTCTAAAATGTGCTATAGCTAGTACATGTTTCTAGAAGTGAATTACAATACAGGAAAGATTTTTCAACTCAATTGGGAAGAGAGTTACAGACTTTGCAATTCCCATTTGGCCCAAACTACACTAATCATCTTCATCTTTTCAGCCAATCAAGAACTTGAAAGTCTCAAAGCTAGCATTTATTTCATACTAGTAAAATACTAAAATCCTTAAAGATAATAGAGAGTGCGAGAGAGAGAGAGAGAGAAGAAGAAGAAGAAGAAACCAAAACTAACATCTACAAACTGGAAAAAGATAAGTTTAAAATCAAGAACATAGAAATTAGTATTGTATCAGAAATTCTTGTTAGATCCATGAATAGTATTAGAAAACAGCTGCTTTACCCAAGTTAGGGGCTTTGAGAACAGAAGAAGAGTTATAGTATCTGAGAAAGTGCGATGACCACAACATATTGGTGTTATTTTCATATATAACAGATAACGAAATGTGGAAACACCATTACTAAACAAAACCAGTTCTTTAAACTCAGAAAGCATCATTAACAGGCAATTCTGTCAACTTCTTCTCTCTCTTTTTTCAACGGAAAAAAAAAAAAAAAAAAGCTTTTCACCTACCATAGGCAAACTGAAAAGGACCATAATCCAAAGCTCTACCCAAATACAATTTAGGATAGTTAAGGACAGCCAATATGAGAATCAACTTCAACATAATCAAATAAGAAATAAAGACAACCATAGCTCAATTCTTAAAGTAGCTTTCCTCATAGACACATGCATAAGAAATCACTATATCAGGCACATAAAGAAACAACATTCAAAGCAACCCAGATGGGATTTCAAGAAAAATAAGACTACCCCAGATGTAGACTAACCTCAAATGTACCAAAATCACCATTACTGATAACAGTGAAACTCAACTCTCAGAACTGGGAGTCTGAAGCAAGCAACTTTGTTCAGACAAAAAGTACACTGATCAATAATGTGGATCCTTTTTTTAGCTGAGGAACGAACCATGTGCCTTCCTTATCTTGACGTTTGCTAAGAAAACCATATTGGGTGAAATGGGTCGGTATCAGATTTGTCGGTATTGTAAAAAAGGTTCAGCTAAATTTAGCTGTGGATTTAAATCATTTTTACCTTTAACATGAGTTTCTCATTCTCAGTGAGTTTTAGGTGAGTTTTAGGCGTGTGGATACAGTTAAGTATCTTTTTGAGGAAAGAGTGTGAAAAGAGAATATATAAATAAATACATGTACTGATATACATTTATGAAAATTTATAAAAGGTGAAAACTTTTTGTGTGTGTGCAAGTGCTGCCATTGCTATTTTGCTGAGATTCCAAGTAGTGTGCAATGGGTTTAGCTTTGATTGAAAGTTATGCTCATGCCCACTAAATCTTTCTAACCCAGGACTTAGATTTTGATGGTGTTGTAAAAAAAAGGTTGAAGATTGAAGAATGTTTTTTTCTTTTTTTTTTTCTTTTGGGGTTTTGATTTTTTCGAGATTTGACTATGGCTTGAATCAAACTCAACAGCAAAGATCCGTGTAAAATGGGGTTGTCATATAGTGCTTGTATAGTTGTATTTTTATAAAGTTTCCACATGCACCAAATCAAGTGTTTGAAAAGTCATATAACATCTAGAAATTTGAAAGAGACATTCTACTACTAGACACTAGAGAATTTATGCTTCAATAAATAAATCATTTTTGTTTTGGAATAAATCATTCAACTTTTGAAAATAGCAATAATTATTATTAAGAGTCAATTTTTAAACTACAACTTGATAAATTAAATTTGAGCTTCTTGGTAAGTTAAAATATAAGTTTACTGATTTTGTTTTTTTTTTTTTTTTGGGAGCCATCCTCCTATCTCATTGGTGGTTACATTTGCCTTCATCTTTGGTTAGTGCTCATGTTTTCATAGTACTGGTCACAAAATCACTTGATACGTAGGAATATAATTTTTTTTTTATAATATAGTATATACAATTTGTTTTATATAATTTTTGAAGATAATTTGTTATCCTTCAAAATTTTAAAAAAAAATATATATATATATATATCTGAAAAAGTATTTTCCATATCTCTATATTTATAAATATATCATTCTATTATTTTTTGTATCTATATAGCTATATAGATTGTGTTTGATATAAACTTAAATTCTTACTTCCAAAATAATTAAGAATTAACTCAAACAGAACTCAAAACACATAACACTAAAACATATCAACTCAAAGTAGAGTTAAAATAAATAAAAATTAAAAAAAAAACATAAAAATTCAACAACTTAAAGTAGAGTTGCAATAAAGAATAATCACTTTTTTCATAAGAGAATGTGAGAGAGAATAACTAATGTATAGAAAAGAAACTGAGAAGAAGAAGAGTCAAAATAAAAGGTATAGTTATAAGCATCAACTATACAAGTTATACTATGTAATAGAATAGCAACAACAATCAAAGAAAAGGAAAGAACCTAGAAAAAAAAATATATATATATATATATATATATGTATAACCGGTAAAAAACACAGTCAATCTCATCAATCCATAGTAAAGTTTTAAAGAATAGTAGAGAAGAAACAAAGAATTAAAAAAATCCACTAAAAGAAATATAAAAATAGAGAGAAATAGAGTAATTACCTTTTTTTTATGTGGGAAAAATATGAATTAAATGTGAGAGAGAATAACACATTTATAGTAAAAGGAAGACAAAAGAATTGAGGAAGTGTAACAAAAAAGTTAGAAAGTAGTGGGAAGATAAAGAGATAAAAGCGGGAGGGAAATGTTGTTTCTCAAAAAAAAAAGTGTAATAGTAAGGTGAGATGTCAATAAGGATAAGAAGAGACAAAAAAAATAAATAAATAAATAAAGAGTTGAAAATAGATGGATGACACAGCACAATGAGAGTAACAAAATTAATAGCTTTGCTTTCATTTTTATATATATCATTATTATGTAAATAGATTAGTACTATTTTCCATAAGTGTAATAGTAATGTGAGAAATTAATAAGGATAAAAAAAAATTTAAAAAAAGTATTGAAAATAGGTGGATGACATGGCACAATTAGATAATAACAAAATTAGTTGTTATGCTTCTATCATTATTGTTACTACTATTATAGATTAGTATTATTTATCCGTAAAATGACCTTTATTTTTCTGATTCTCTATACTTTTTCATTATAAGCATGAGTGTATCACCCTTTTTTTTTTTGAGTAGCATGATTGTATCACATACTTGGAAAGGTAACTGTCTATCAAATTTTGCGTTTGAATTAGCTTTTTGTTGATTTGTAAAAAAGAGATAAAAAATACAATTGTACTAAAAAAAATGTAACTCTAAAAAATTGTAAATAAACCAATAATTTAAATTTTAAAGAAAATAAAAAAGCTAATTTAAATGCATGCTTAATTTAGGCGAAGGAATCGTTCATAATTCAACTACTTGGGGCTTAGGGCTATATTATGTAACAGCCGAAAACCAATCTTATCTCTTTTTATTTTTCTTTTCTTTTTGATAAATCTTATGTCTTTTCTTTGATAATAAAGAAGTTGCTACAATTCTTGCCTATTTTTTAATTAGGAATAAACAATATTTTACTACTAATAATAAAAAAAATAAAAAATAAAACCCAAAACCAAATAGCAAAGAACAAGTAAAGCATTAAAAGGGTATGATTAGTTACAACTGTAAGTCATGTATATGCAGTAGGACTTAGTCATGCATAATATATATTTATAAATAAATTCATATGAAAAAAATAATAATCATGAATGATCACAACCATGTGTAATTGTGTGTTTTTGTTTCTCAAAAAAAAAAAAAAAAAAAAAAAAGGTAATTGTCTCACATTACTTAAGAGAGAAACCATGTGTAATTGTGTGTTTTTGTTTCTCAAAAAAAAAAAAAAAAAAAAAAAAGGTAATTGTCTCACATTACTTAAGAGAGTGTATTGTATATAGTATAATTTGCCCTACCATCCCTTAAAAGTTACCGTGGCTTTTAAGTGGAGTTGTGGTGTGCCTTTGTGTTAGAACCCCTTTTCCTTTCTCCTGTTTGTTTGTTTCTATAAAAATAAAAAAAATAAAAAATTGCCCAATTCCTTGATTCTCCAAAAAAAAATAAATAAATAAATAAAATTCTAGCCAGTTCCTTAAATCTTGCCATGTTATGTGCCTATCATTTGTGATTTTGGCCATGTGTTTATTTTTTATTTTTGGCTAATTGGAGCAAAAGTACTTTATTTTTGTTGCAACATAACATGTACCTATCTTTTTGTTGTAAAATAAAGAGTCAAAATTACTTTCGTAGAGTTAAGGGCCCAAATCATATATTGGGCATTGAGCCTTAGCCGAGAGTATGAGTTATCCAAGGACGATTAAACAGTAGTTAGTGGTCTGAGCCCAGAGGTTCATGAACATAATATGACTGGGAAGGTGGTCCGAGGAGGAATACCTCCTTGGACAAGCTAAACACATACCAGATGTGGATCCCATTGATCAAGACAATCTTCTAGGAAGCTCCAGTGACAAGGACGTACACCTTGAGTGTACCAAAAAGTGGAAGCTAGGAGGTACCTAAGAAAAAGCTGTTACCACCACATTTAATGCACTGTAACTACTTTTCTGGCTGCATTTATGTGAAGAAAACCCCTGAACAGTGCTGCCTTGGCTATCACAACTCACAGAAAGCCAGAAGGAGTGTCTGATGGGACGATCACTCAAGTGTTGGCTTGGATGATCAACAAATGGAAGGTCAAGATCACCAATAGGGAGATATATAATGTAAGAGACCCTTGAAGGAAGGGGGATCGGAAAATTAAGAAATAAACATTGTAACAATCTAGAACTAGACTTGTGATAAAGTTTTAAGAGTAATATCTAAGAATCAGTCTCCTCGAACTTGGTTGAGGACATTTTTCCTTTAGTGAACGTCTATTGTCATTCTTTCTTTGTCATCAAAATCTATTGACTTGTTACTTAATTCACTAAAAGCCAAGTTTTTCAACCCATTCTCTACAAATTTATTGTTTTGGACTTTTTGGGCTAAAGTCCACACACCTGTTGGGCTAGGAGTTTAAATCTAGTCCTTACACTTTCTTTTTGGGCTCAAATAACTGATAGGTACATCATCACTTTAAGACTCAAGTCATTTAAAACTTTTTTTTGAAGCCCAAGTCATTTAAAACTTAAATTATTATTATTATTTAAATTATAGGATCCATAATATGTATGGGTTGCAATTACCTCAACTTATTGAATAAGAGATCTAAAGTTTAAATCTCCCTTAATAACAAAAAGAAGATTTATAATATAATATAAGGACAACACCTTATTAGCTAGGGTTTCTTATATAGTTAGATTAGTTTAGGATTTCTTTGTTTATTTTTTAGATTAGATAGGTATTTGTATTTGAGTTCAGTTAGGATTAGTTTTGGTATGTTGTTATTTTTATCTCTTTATTTTTCAGTTCTAAATAGATGTGATTAATAAAATTTAAATTAGATAATTTCCAATGGTTAGATGTTGATTCATAACTCATAAGTGACCCTAAGTGTTGATTCTTAGATTTATCCTTTATTTTTCTTTATTGATTTTCCTGCATCAATATATCTTTCACACTAGGTATAATCGCAAAATATAGTAGTAATAATAATTAGCTAGGGTTTAAAAGATATCTAAATGGTTCCTTTTTTTTTTTTTTTTTTGGTGGTGCCTAAGGGCTCAAGCTCGAACTCTAACAACCCCTCCCATGTATACTTACAATTAATGTACAACAACAAAAAAATATAAATAAAATAGTAATTATTTATTTATATAATAAGGACAAAACCTATTTTTCTTTACACCTATTAGTAAGTTAGTATGAACTATGACGTGCCAAATGTCTAGCTTGTTGGTGTGACTCGACTATAAAATTATAAATTAGAGATGGGATTTCCTTTGCCTATGATGTTTGTCCTTTGCCAAAAATTTAAATAATAAAAGATTAAAAAAAGAAAAAGAAAAAAAGAAAAGAAAAAGAAAACAAGAACCAGAGATGGGACCATCGTAGAACAATTTTATGGTTGTTTAGGTCTTTTTCTCTTCACGATCATGACCATAAGGTTTGACTAAGGCCAGGAATATGGACTTGATTTTTTTTTTTTTTTTACTTTCTCTTAGAAAGACTTGTTTTTTTTTAGAAGGATTTTTTAGAAAGAGTTAATTGTTAATAAAGCATGGAGAGCAGTATCACTAAAATAATTAAAACCATAATTAGAATTTAAAAAAAAAAAAAAAAAACAGCCATGCAAAAATTAAAATTTATTTATCTGCTTGTATATGTCATATTCTCATATACATCATCTGTTAATTATAGAAGACATTTTTGCTGCAGTCTTCACGTTTGGTTGAGGTTTGGTCGTTTGGTTGAGGATATATCTACTGCTTGATTTGATAGATCTTAGGGTAGAAACTAGAAACACATTGTATAAATGGTCACTAGTGGCTTGAATTATAGAGCCTGATTTGTTGGAAATTATAAAAATTAATTTTTTGATAAATCAGTTTGTTCAAGTCATTTGGTCGTATTTCTATTTTTTATTTCTAAAATAGTAAAAACTACTAAAAAGACACTGTACAGAATGATTTTTGGAAAACTCTAAACCACTGTTTCTGGGTTTTGTTTGTGTGGATTTAATTGCATCCTTTATAATACCTACTGGATCTCAATGCAGTATCTTTCGGTTTTGGTGGTGTCATGGAGCCTTTTTAGGGATGTATGTGTTGTTTGAGAAGGGTGGCAACCTTAGAGCATCAACAATGGGCCTGCTATATGCCTAATGTAAGAGGCCCAAAAACTACTCAACAATGAGAAGGCCAAATGGGAAAAGGCCAAAAGTTTTTTGACATATAGCTATAGTACCATCTCAAACATAAGATGGTACTGCAGCTGAATGGGATAAAAAAAAAAAAATTAATACTCTCTCCACGTTTTAACTCGGCAATTTCTCTCTCCTCTCTCATTTTTTCTCTTTCTTTTCTCTCTGTTCCTTCTCTCTTTCTCATCCCCTCTCTCTCTCACCATTGTCAAGCTTCTCTCTTTCTCACCGAATCACCAAGCCCACTTTTCTCTCCGAATCACCAAACCAGATCGGAGCTCACACATTGAGTCCGTGCAGATCGCTGGTGCTCAGAGCAACATGAGCTAATCTCTCAGTGGCGTGCAAAACCTTTGCGACGGAGCCAATCTTTCCGTGACGTGTTGTGGGTGCTGATTGAGTTTGTTTAGATCAGCAGGTGGCTAATGTGGTGGTTTTGTTGTGGGGGTTATGGTTTTGTTGTGAGTTTCTGGGTTCGGCTTTGTGTGTGTGTGTGTGTGTGTGTGTGTGTTTTTTTTTTTTATTCTTCCTCTTGGTGGTTTTTGTGGTGGCTGTTTCTTGTGGTGGTTGTTGTTGGTGGTGGGTTTGGTGGTTTTTTAATGGGTTTTGGTGGTTGGCATGGTGGTGGCTATTGTGGTTGTGGTGGTGGTTGCTAGCAAGTGGCTTGGTGGGTTTGCTGGGATGTGAGTGACGGTGGTTTTACACTGGTGGTGATGTTTTAGACCTAGAGAGACCTAGCTGGTTGTTTTTTTTTTTTTCCCTTATCTATTCTTGTGCCAGAGGTTAAGGGAGAGAGACGAAAAGGAAGAGAGAGAGAGAGAGAGAGAGAGAGAGAGAGAGAGAGAGAGAGAGAATAGTAAAAAATAATAAAAAGAATATTTAAATAAACTGGGAAAAAAAAGAATTTTAGGATGTTGGGTGTATTAAAAAATGGTATGTTATAATTGATAAAGAAACTTTTTGGGATGGTAAAATAGGATAAGATAAGATTTTTGGTTGTGGATGCTCTAAGGCTATGGATGCCTAAGATGTCAATGGACGGATCTTTGGTGATAGGAAAGGTTGGCAGAGCCACGAAGTTTTCTCAAGGGACTAGTGAATACACTTTTGTGTAATTTTTAGATTTATTACCAAATATAAATGAAGATAGAAAATTTCAAAAGCTAAAGAGGGCCATAGCCCCCCTTGGCACCCTCCTAGTTCCGCCTATGATTGCAAATGAGCCGTACTACTTATAAACAATTTAGGATCAGTTCAAGTAAAATTTGTTTATGCTAATTTATTTAGCAAATAAGCCAATTTCAAGTCAAAGTTTATACTCAACTATTAAATGTGCTAAACTCAAACATAACAACATGTTTATAAATTAACGTGCGAGGCTAAGGCTCACTTTAAGTACATATAATATTGCATGTCTATATATATGTAAGTATAAAAATATATGTACTTGGATTGTGCCAAATTGTAAATAAGTTTATATTACATCATATTGTTCTTATAATTGATTCATAATATAATTTTTAATAATACAGGGATGATGAATTCAATTTTTATAAGTTCATTAATAAAAATCATTCTATATAATTAACTCAAATAATGTAATTTCAATTGTAATTTAGTTATAACTCATAAAAGAAAAACTATTATTTAATTATTATTAATTATCACTATAGATTTTGTGAATCGGTAAAATTTTGATTTATGATGTTTACTATATATTGGAAAAGAACAAATCAATCAAATAGCTCGTAAACAAACTCAATCTTGTTTGATAAGAAAATTGACCAAGCTTTAGTATATAATCTAATCTGTTGATATTTATGCTCGAATCACATTCAAAATAAAATAAAATTAATAATTTTAATCTTTTATATGCAATGCATTTGTAGTCCTAAAAGTGGGTTTTGAGTCCATAATGAAAGTGTGTCGGCCAGATTGTTTGGGTTTGGTTGAAAAATGGATCTTGAAAAGTGAGATGTGGAAATTGAATGGGTGTTGGGTTGTTTTGTGATTTGTCATTGTTTATGGTGTTGTTTATTTGAGTTGCATCTTCAAAACCCATTTGTTTATTTTGAAAAAAGAAAATCTACAATTTCCAAAACAAAATTTTCAGAGTTTTTGAAAAAAAATAAAAAAAAATTGCTACCAATTAGGCCCTTATACCACTTATCAAGCTTCATGCAATAACTCACTTCTTAAATTTTCAAAAATTATTTAAAAAAAAAACTTGTTAGTGTTCGATAATGAAAAAATGTAGAATTTAATAGGGTCGACGTTTTACATGTATTTATAATTCAACCAATCTTTAAAGCTAAGTGTGGTAGTAAGTAGTAACCAAAAAAAGAGAAATCTCACCTACCTTATTAATAAGGGTCAAGTACCAAACACATTGCTATTATGTTATTTTCTTTTATACTTTTAAGGTCACCGACGTTTCCAAGCTACTATCTTTGTATGTTTATGTGTTACTTGTTTATTAATGTTGGTGTTAGGCTAATATGGATGATCAAAACCCACTTGTACATGAAGCCACCGACAAAATCCTTAACTTGCAAAGTGTGCAAGTTATTTGCATTGTCACAGAGTTTATTGAACAAAATTTTCACAAAATTATATAAAATGATAATTCTGTTCATAATGAAAAGGAGCAACGAAAATATATACCTGTTATTGAAGTTTGGTTCTTTGTTGAATCTACCACTCAATTGAAAGCCATAATGCAAGAGATACCTAAACTGAACCAGTTCCAATTGAAAACCAAGTTATACTTATATAGTATTGATGCAGTTATCAACTGATTTTGTAATTGAATTTGGTTAGGCATAATTTGACAATTTCTCAATATGAGAGAACTATTCCAATCCAAGTAGCATAAAACCATAATAATAACAACCCCCCCCCCCCCCCCCAACACACACACACACACACACACCCCTTTTTATTTTTATTTTATAATAAGTGTGTTGAACTTAGTAAATTAGGATTTATGCTAAATTAGGGAAAGATAACTCCCTTCCAGCCAATTGGATTAGATGAGTTACAATCATTGCCCAATTTTTTGTCTAATGGATAAGGTTGATATGGTAGTGCTTTCATTCATTGCGGTTTGTTTTGAGTGTCGACACTTAAGTTTTAGGTTGGAATAAGTCATACACTAATAGTTGTGTCATATAAAGCTCCATCAATATTATCTTATCTTATGGATTCTAGTTAGCTCAATTAGTGAAGTTGTTTGTCATCAGAAACGGATGCTATAGATTAAAACTCTTAATTTTTTTTTTTTTTTGTGTGATGATTATAAACAAAAAAATATTTTTTAAAAACCTTGTGTGTCCAAAATTCTTTGGGCAACTGATTATTCCCTAATATATGTAGTCCTATATCTTATACATATATACTAGATCATTATAGAGAAGAATTCATCAAAGATATCTCAGAATGCTAGTTGGGTGTTTTGAAGCCAAAATTTTATAAATATCGTAAAGATTTGGAAATCTCTAAACCAACCTTTTGAAGTTTTTAATTTTTTTTTTTGAAAAACAAAAAAGTTTTTAATATAATATGCTTAACTTATCATGAAAAAGGAGATCTAAAGTAATTGTCATCTGCCAAGACTTAACCCTTTAATCATCACACCTATCCCAATAATTTATGAAGATAAAAACACCATAACGATAATATATATATTTCTTTAATGTTTTTTTGACTTGGTCAATCTTAAAATCACTTTGTTTTTTATTTGAAGTAAAGCTTATACCACCACACACATTTGGTGCAATGGTCACTCTATAAGTATAAATGCTTGTAGGGTGTGAGGGGTAAGGGCCGGGGTTCAAGTTTCCAGGAGGGAGTTTTACACACATATACACTTAGATTAAGTTAGAATAAAATTATATCTTGTATAAAAAGAAGAAGAAGAAGAAAAAGAAGAAGAAGTAAAGCTCATTAAAGAAATTGTAACTATCCACCCTAAACTTTAGTGATAATTGTAACATACTTCTTGAATTTTTTTTTAAAAAAAAATTTACAATCAACCTTCTAATTTGACAATAATTTACAATTTTCATCCACTATCTAAACTATTGTTACACAATTTAAAATGCTCTTTTTAGTATGAATCGTAAATGCTTTCATAGGTAAGCACACTATAAATATTGTCATAGCTTAGGATGGGTAGTCACCCACTAAACTATTTATAGTTACACCAACTTAGAAGTTGGGAGAAAAATTGCAAATTATTATCTAATTAGGAAATTAATTGCTAAATTTTAAATTTTAGGGTACATACTACAAACACCCCTATAGTATGGGGTAGATGATTATAATTAGAAAAAGAAAGAAAAGGAGAGTATAGAACTTGTTAGTTGTTGCACAAAATCAAACAACTTGTTACAATGTGGTACCAAATTTTATCCAAAAGGAAATAATAAAAAGAGACAAAGTCAAAAAAACATAGTCATAGTCATATACAATCTCAAGCTGGACCCCTTTTATTAATTTTTTTTACCCAAAAAAAAAAAAAAAAAATTTGTGCCCTTTGCAAAACGAAAAAATAGTCACTCTGTTACCAATACCATCTCCCTCCTTCTACTCTTAACCTATATAACCTCACTCCCTACCAAGCTCTCCCTTCTCTCCCTCCTATTCTTTCCCCCAAGTCAAAAACCCTAGAAAAACCTTTTCCACCTCACACCTAAAATTCCACTTTCCCACTTCAAATTCTCCGCAATTTCATTCAATCCCAGTGGAATTCAATTCCCTTTGGACTTCCTTTTCCCCACTCTCACTCCCCATTTTCAGTGAAATCCGCAACCAAAATTTCCCCCAAATTTCTTTGCAATTCAAAAATTTCCAAGCTTTAACTTTTCTCCATTTGATCACTGATTTGTTGAATACCCATTTCGATTTCAACGATCATGATCGTGTATCATTAGGAAATTTTTCATGTTGTTGTATAAATTAAAGGAATTTGTTGTTTTTTCCATTTATTTATTTGGGTCTGTAAAAGATTAGGTCTTTGGTGTAATATTTGATATATATATATATATATATATTTTTTTTTTGTTTCCTGTAAATTATGGTGTTTTTTTGGGGGTGAAAGAATAATTTTGGGAATTTGATGAAGTGGGGATGGAGAACAGTGAAGAAGCTGTGGATGATCAGGGCTCTGGATGGTTCAAAGTGAAAAAGGTGTTCTTTTGAGTTCATTTTCTTCCATTTTCTTCATCAGCATTGTTCTAATTTTGTTGTTGATTTTTTTTTTTTCTTATTAACATTAAAAAAAGAATTATATTTAGCTGCTGTTTGGTCTCTGGGAATGCTGAGAGAAAGGAAAAGAAAACAAAAAGTGATAAGGAATGAAAGTGGTTTAATTGGACTTATTGGAGTGAGTTGTTTTGATTTTGAAATTATAATTTCAATTTTGCTTTTTCTTCTCTAGCATTTTACCAGCAACCACACAGATCTCATTCTAGATAAATTGGTTTGTGATAATTTTTTAAATTAATCCAGTGTGATCAATTGTGTGTTGCACTTGCTACTTATGAAAGTTAGGACTTTGGACTGGGAGAACACCTCAATGCATATCAATGAAAGATATTTGGACATGGAAGTGGTTACTTTCACTAATTACTTTTAAATGCTTCATTATATCTTAAGTTGTTTGCTTATTTTTTGGATTTTTATTTTTGGTATAGAAATTTTTATTTTTATTGAACTGATTTATTTGGGCTTTAGGTTTTTACATTGTGATGCATAAAGTAACAAAAATGGATCTGGATATCTATTCAAATCTCATATATTACTTCGAGAGGGTGCTTCCACCCCCTCCCCAACAGACGTGCACACACACAAGGAAAATAGACGGTGTTCCATCCCTTAAATTAAAGAGTAAAATATGAAACAGATTTTTGCTTGCGTTTGAAAATGAGAAATTATTGTCTATACGTTTGAGATGACCTCTATTTTTATTTCCAAGGAGCAAAAATGAACCATATTTCTGCGCTCTTCTTTCAAGTTACCTGCTTTTTAGCTGAAGTGTTTATTATATGTCTTCTGTATTTTTTTATCAGTTCTTTATTTATTTACATTAGAAAGTATATCAGTTCCATATTCAACCCAATTCTCATATTTTTAGCTGTATTTTCTTCCTATTTTTTCTTGTCCAGAAACATAGAAGTAGTTCAAAGTTTTCTCTTCAGAGTTGGGTTGGGGGATGTTCAGGAAAGAATGCTTCTAGTTCTTTACATATTCAGCCCTCATTGAATGAAAATAGTGGGAATTCAAGTGGCAAGCACAGATCTCAGCTTCCGAAGGCAGGGGGAAATTATGCTGTAAATAGCCATGGTAGTGTTGTAAATTCTGTTTCTATCTTGAATGAAGACAAAAAGGATGTGCTCTATCTTGACAAATGTGTAGTTCAACAAGATACTAAGTGTCCGGATTCGGTTCCATTGTTTGATATAAATTCTAATGGTGTGACTGGAGATATTGAGAAAGCTCCCCAAAAGGATAAGCCTGACGTGGTTCACAAATTCAAGTGGGGTGATCTAGAGGATGATGCATTGCTACTGCATCATGAAAACACTGTTGGAGTAGGAATCAAGTTTGGTGATATTGGGAACGATAATTTGGTGGCCTGTAGGAAGAATGTAAACAATAACAATTCGGTTTCCCCTCTTACTTCTTGTGCTATTCCACAAGAAAACAGCTTGGTGGCAGCTGCAGATGCAGATATATGCAGAAATGAGGTTTCTGAAAAGAGCTGTACAGAGGTGAATGAAATATCTTTAGAAGATGCTGAAGATCCAATTGTGAATGAAAAAAAGGTTGACCCAGATGTTGAAGTTTCAATCTGCAAGGATATACACACTGAACATGTTGACCCAGAAAATAATGATCATTTAGATATTGGTCCATCTGGTGAAGATGTGGGGACAGTGGTGAAACTTCAGGCACCTGTTATACCAAAGGCAGATTATTCAGATGTTTCTGAAGTACCAATGACAAATGGGGCTTCAAGCACAGGTGCAGTTTCCCAAAATACCAAGTTAGCTCCTTCTAAAAAGAGTGGACCTGAATTTTCAGGGGATGCTACCTTTACAGGCCCCACTAAAGACCAAGGAAGTCCATCACATGGTACAATACAAAATGAAATGCAAAACACACAGATTATGAATGCCCTTGGAGAATGTGAAACAACTGAAAGTAAAGAAAGATTTAGGCAGCGTCTATGGTGCTTTCTCTTTGAGAATCTTAATAGGGCTGTAGATGAACTTTATCTTCTTTGCGAACTAGAATGTGATGTAGAGCAGATGAAAGAAGCCATTCTTGTTCTTGAAGAGGCTGCATCTGATTTTAGAGAACTAAATACTAGGGTGGAGGAGTTTGAGAATGTGAAAAGGTCCTCTCCTCAGCTAATTGATGGCACACCAATCACATTGAAGAGCGACCATCGCAGGCCTCATGCTCTTTCATGGGAGGTAAGCATGCTCACATTTTTTTTTTTTTTTTTTCCTGATGTTGGAAATGAAATTTTATGCTCAAATTACTGAAAATTCTGTTAATCAACAACACTGAAGTTTTTATGGAAAGATATTTGTTGACATTATATACTTATTATAAATCAGTGTTTTGTACTAATGATCATCACTCTGATTTTAATAGTCTAAGAATGTGAATTTTCTCATGGCTTGTTCCTTCCATTTCTGGAGGCATTAACTTTGCAAAAAATTGCTTAATTTAACATCATCCATTCACTATTCCTAAGCTAGAGAATTCTCCTTTGGGAGATCAAAATCACCTTCAGCATGTTAAAGAACAAAGTCAAAAGTAGGGCACTTGAAGAAAGGATAATGATTGTGTAAAGAATATGCAGATGCCTGTGCATAGTTTAGTTGATGAAGACATTGCATGTACATGTGTCAACCATTGTAGGGCAACGTATCTTCTTAAAAAACATTTTTGGCAACATAGCTCATCAAAAACCGTTGTAGTGCTACCTGGCTCTGACCTTATTAAAGTTCACTCAGTGAAGGTTTATAAAAGAGCGATACCTATATAAAAAAAGAAGGTTTATAAAGGAGTGATGCCTTTAACCATCTACTTTCATATATCATTTGTGATCTCTTGTGCCCCTTTTGTTGGAGTAAGTTCCATTATACAACTTTGTGAGGATAAAAATTAGTTTTAATCACCTTTCTCTCTAATATAAAAAGGGTTAGTCTCTTATTGTTGAGTGCAGGTGCGAAGAATGACAACTTCACCACACAAAGCAGAGATACTGTCTTCATCTCTTGAGGCTTTTAAGAAAATTCAACAAGAAAGAGCTAGCATGTTTACAGCTAATGACGTGAAAATCCTGGGGTCTGCATGTCCTAATTTTCAGTCTGTTGATAAATCATCTGGGAAAAGCAATGTAATGCTCAATGCTAAAGAATCACAAATAAAGTCAAGAAAACAGAGTGGAAATTCAGATCTCATTCAAGGGAACCTGGGTGGAGAAAAGCGGATTATTGAGTCTGGCAGGTCCTGCAAAGTAAACTTAGGACAAAATGGACGTGTCCCTCCCCAGAATTCATCCTCTTCTGAAGTTGGTTCATCATCTAGGACACCTTTTAGCGATAGTTCTTCTGCTGGAAAGACTAAGAGAGAACAACCTGGATCTGAAGCAGATAGGCTGTTTCCTAAGAAAGAAAAAATGTTGGCAGAAAGTGGTGTTGAGAAAAATCCTAAATCTACAGAGCATTTAAAGAGGCAAATTCCTCCATCTGAAAAAGAAAGGGATAAGGAAAAGAGGAATTCAGCTCCATGGAAATCGATGGATGCTTGGAAAGATAAGAGGAACTGGGAGGACATACTTTCATCTCCTTTTCGTGTCTCTTCTCGTGTTTCACATTCGCCAGGTATGAGCAGAAAAAGTGCTGAGCGTGCACGTGTATTGCATGATAAACTCATGTCTCCTGAGAAGAAGAAGAAAACTTCTACGGATCTGAAAAAGGAAGCAGAAGAAAAGCATGCCCGGGCAATGAGAATCAGAAGTGAGCTGGAGAATGAAAGAGTTCAAAAGCTTCAGCGTAACTCTGAAAAATTAAATCGGGTTAATGAGTGGCAGGCTGTCCGCAGTATTAAGCTACGAGAGGGAATGCATGCTCGCCACCAACGTGGTGAATCTCGGCATGAGGCTTTTCTAGCTCAAGTTGCGAAGAGAGCTGGCGATGAAAGCAGTAAAGTTAATGAGGTTCGATTTATTACTTCCTTAAATGAAGAAAATAAAAAACTAATTTTGCGACAGAAACTTCATGATTCAGAGTTGAGGAGAGCCGAAAAACGTCAAGTGATAAGAACTAAACAAAAAGAGGATATGGCTAGAGAAGAGGCTGTTATAGAACGCAGGAAACTCCTTGAAGCTGAAAAATTACAGCGCCTTGCAGAAACACAGCGGAAAAAAGAAGAAGCTCAAATTAGAAGAGAAGAGGAACGCAAAGCATCCAGTGCAGCACGTGAAGCAAGGGCCATGGAACAGCTTCGTAGAAAGGAAGAAAGAGCGAAAGCCCAGCAAGAGGAAGCTGAACTTCTGGCCCAGAAATTAGCTGAGCGACTTAGTGAAAGTGAACAACGTCGCAAGTTTTACCTGGAGCAAATACGAGAGAGAGCTTCTATGGATTTCAGGGATCAATCTTCACCTTTATTGCGCCGATCTACGAACAAGGATGGACAGGGTAGATCTACACCAACCAACAATGGTGAAGATTATCAAGCAGACAGTGTCTCAGGCTTAGGAGGTTCTGCTCTTGCAATGGGCAATGTTACATTGCAACATTCATTGAAGCGAAAGATTAAAAGAATTAGACAAAGGCTTATGGCTCTCAAATATGAATTTTCTGAGCCTCCTCTTGGTGCTGAAAATGCTGGTATTGGATATAGAACGGCTGTGGGAACTGCAAGAATGAAAATTGGAAGGTGGCTTCAAGAACTTCAAAAACTTCGGCAAGCTAGAAAAGAAGGGGCTGTGAGTATAGGGTTAATAATTGCAGAAATGATAAAGGTACCACTTGAAACCATTATTTTAAGGATTAACACTTTTTTTAACACAATATACATGTGATGGTTATGATGTTTCCAAGTTGGGTAAACTAAATTGTTGGTCAGATTTTAGTAGTGAAAATTATCTCATATGTCCATGATATCAAAACATCAACTCTTTCTAGCTGTCTATTACTTCTCAAATTGCATTTGATGAATTGATTGCTCTGTTAGTAAGTGGTTTTGAGATTGAATTCTTTTCTACTCTTACAGATGTAAACATTTTGATATATCTATTGTAGGTTGACCGTGGCCTGGACATAAGATTGTCCAATATGGTCAGGTCTATTCTAGATGAAAAATTCTAAAAAGTTATTAAGTTACTTGAGGAGCTCCTTTTATTGAAGTTTATTCACATTTATAGTTGACAAAAGTTGTCCATCCATTGGTGATAGGATATCACTCATGATTTTCCATCTGATCAATGTATACTTTAATTCCCATTAAAGATGGAGGTGTTATAAATACACATTGCAGTTTTTTGCCTTTAATTCAATTTTGTAAGGTTCTGTTGATTTTCTAACTTTATGCATCTGATATTTCTATGTGATTAGTATTTGGAGGGAAAGGACCCTGAGCTGCAAGCTTCTCGCCAAGCTGGCTTACTTGATTTTATCGCTTCTGCTCTGCCAGCTTCTCATACATCAAAACCTGAAGCTTGCCAGGTGACAATACACCTTTTGAAGCTTCTCAGGGTGGTTCTATCTGTGACTGCAAACAGGAGCTATTTTCTTGCACAAAATCTTTTACCCCCAATCATCCCAATGCTATCAGCAGCCCTTGAGAACTACATAAAGATTGCAGCCTCCTTAAATGCCCCTGGTAATATTAACTTGTCATCAAGTAAAACATCAGCAGAAAACTTTGAATCAATCTCTGAAGTACTAGATGGCTTTTTATGGACTGTTACAACAATAATTGGTCATATAAGCTCTCATATAAGCTCTGATGAACGACAACTCCAAATGCGGGATGGCTTGCTAGAGTTATTGATTGCCTACCAAGTTATTCACCGGCTGCGAGATCTCTTTGCACTTTATGATCGGCCTCAAGTGGAAGGGTCACCATTTCCTTCTTCTATTCTCTTAAGTATACATCTATTGGTGGTCTTAACATCCAGACCTCAGATCAATAGTTCCATTGACTGGGAATCTTGTCCTAGTGAAACAGTGCTGGGAAATGAAAGTCAAGAAGCTAAACTTGCTGAGTTTGCTGATTCTGGATATTCCGCTGTAACTGATTCCTGTGGAGACTATAGACCTCCATTATCAGTGTTAAATGGTAGCACAGTTATACATCTACCAGATGTACCAGAGGATAGACCATTAGATGAATCATGTGAGATAAATAAAAAATCTGAGTCAGTATCCATGAGCAAGGATGGTGAAAAGGAGCAGACTGGTAGTTTAGTTGAGGCAAATAATTCCAAGACAGATGTTCCAGAAGAACCTCAAAAAATTGATATTGTGGAGCCTTTTGTAGCTCAGAAGGGCGAGAAACACTTGGTTGCAGCAGAACAAAAGAAGGAAAAAATTTTGAACTTGGAGCAGCCAGTAGCTCTTCTTCTTTCTGCTATATCTGAAACAGGTCTTGTCAGTCTCCCTTCTTTGTTGACAGCTGTGTTGCTGCAGGCAAACAATAGATTGTCTTCGGAACAGGTAACTATGCTGGTTTGGGAAAGTTGCTACAACTGCACATGTTGTTACTGTTGAATACGCCCCCCCCGGGGGGGGGGGGGGGGGGGGGGGAACAAAAACCCCTTTTTCTTTGGTCATGGGTTCTTTTTTAAATTTTATGTCCAGGTTGTTGTGAGTAAGTATTATGAACATGATTCTTGAGTTCAGTAGCTATCATGGTTAAGTTGTTATGTACTGTTATAGATTTTTCCTCAAATTTTTTATTTCAGTTTCTAAATGCTGATTTGATGTTTTCTTGGAAGGCTCCTCTTTATTTGTGACACGAAAATTCCCGTAGATAACTTTTTTAGCATTCTGAGAATCTTCTTTCTCAAGTTCAAAATTTCAACACCCTGTGTTAGTTTTACCTAAGTGGAGTCCAAGGAGGGGTGGCTTGGATACTGCCCTACCCTTCAATTTATTTTTTTATTATTATTAATTTCATTTTCATGAAGTGGTCACTTTCAAGGCTTAAATCCATGCACACTCACCCAAGCCTTTTACAATTGTACCAGAAAATGGCCCCTAGAACTTCTATCTCAAGTTATCTGTAAGCAAATTATGTTGAGATAACTTATATTTTGTTTCAGGCCTCATATGTCCTTCCATCTAATTTTGAAGAAGTGGCAACTGGAGTGCTGAAGGTGTTAAACAATTTGGCTCTTTTGGACCTTAAATTTATGCAAAAGATGCTAGTAAGTTAGTTAATATCACTTATTACCTTTGGAGATGTGTTTTGGTGATGGTGACATCCCAAAGTTACACTTTATGATTCTATATATTCATTTTTATTTTGCAATATTCATCACTAAGCTCTTGCACTGAACTGACTCTTATTTTTGTCCTCGCTTTGCTCACAGGCGAGGCCTGACCTGAAAATGGAGTTTTTCCATTTAATGAGTTTCCTTCTTTCCCATTGCACAAGCAAGTGGAAAGTAGCCACAGATCAGGTAACTTTATGCATGCCACTATTTTTGAATACACGGATGTAAGACACCCAAGGAAAATTTTGACCCTTTTTTTTTTTTTTAATTTTTAATTTTTAATTTATTTTATTTTATTTTAAATCCTTGTATTTTCAAGGGCTATTTTATTGATCCATGAGCATACGTTTTGTATGGGACCCAAGTGAATTTGGCATCCCATAGTTTTTGGTAGCTCTTTTGTTAAAGGCGACACAAAAATATAAAAGTTAGCTAATTTTCAAAAAAGCTAGTTTTGTTGCTTATTTGGTGAAAGGTGAGACAAAAGGCAGAAAGCAAAAAGCTTATTTGAATGGGTATAGTCACTGTTTCTATCCTCTTTTTTCTGCATCTTTAATGGTTTTAGAGAGCTGGCTCCCATACTGAGTGCAATTGGTGACTATCAATTACAAGGTCACTTTGTGCTATTTTATAAGTCAATTTCCTCTTAGTTATTGTAATTTGTTCTTAACTACCATTAGCTGGGACAGAGTGGGCTTTGTTAGGTTGAACTGAGTATATATGGAATTTCAATTGCATTTTTTAATGACTGTAGATGAATTAATTTATTTGTGGATCATTTAGGGCAGCCCTTACCAAGTGCTTGTGCATTTTCTGTAATGTCTCTCAGGTTGGTTTGCTTCTGCTTGAATCTCTATTGCTTCTTAGTCACTTTGCTTTGTTCCACCTGGGGAATCAAGCTGTCCTCCGATGGGGAAAGAGTCCTACCATCCTTCACAAGGTAAGTGAAATTTTTTATGGAACTATTCTTGTATCTAAAGATTATATTGACAAAACCTAATCAATTGAGCTTGAGGACAGGTGTGCGATCTGCCTTTCGTATTCTTCAGTGACCCTGATTTGATGCCTGTCTTGGCTGGAACACTTGTTGCTGCCTGTTATGGGTGTGAGCAGAACAAGGGTGTGGTTCAGCAAGAAATCAGTATAGATATGCAACTTTCCTTGTTAAGTTCGTGCAGAAATGTTTTTCCTTCTCTTCAATCCAATTTAAATGTAGACAATTCCATAAAAGATAATTCTAGTGAAAATAATCAGCTGGGTCCTGAATTTAAAAAGCCTCAAGTTGAGAGTTCCCTAAGATCTAGCCGATACAATGCCAGAAGCACTAAGGTTTGTTTGGGAAAAGCTGGAAGTTTGGGAAACAGCATAAGGAATGGCAAGATGAGAAACCAAAGAGATGGCAAAACAATTAAGGCTAGTGAAGAAATGGCTCTGAAGCAAAACCTGCTGGCTTCAGAAACTTCTACCGTAATGTTATACTGCAGATTCCCTAGCAGCTTCATTGATAGAGCAGAGCAGTTCTTTTCAGCTGGCATCCCGAAATTGGGTGATGAAGCATGAGTTCAACAGTGATACAATACAATACAATTTCGACAGACATCTGCTTTGTCGTTAACTTTTGACATTTCAATCTGAAATTATTACACGGAAGTTTCCACTGAAACTGCTAGAGGCAGGTGTTCGATTTTGCCACCGAGTCTTAAGCATCACTGACCAAGGAGAGCTTTTTCTGGGATAGCTCAGGCTATGTGATAATTATGTATTGAAAGTAATTATTCAAGATGGATTTTGATGATCATGAAAGAGTACTGAATTATAGGTGAGAATCCAGTGTTGTGTAATTCAGTTGCATTGGATTCAAAAATTCTCTCTTTTATTTAGCGCAACTGAGTGTCCAAAGGACACTATCAGGGTCGGAAAGATACAGGCAAGCCATGTATGAGCCTGTATAAGGTTATAACTCCCTATTCCCTCTAACTTGTATACTCATCACTATTTATTTTCTGATGTACACTAAAATAAATAATAATAAAAAAATCAGTTGGTTTGCAAATGACTGCTAGGGAAAACGACTTGTAGTTGAGAGTTAGGTAATGACTCATGACCAGTAGTTTTCTGTCTGCATGTGGACTCACCAATTGCAGTATTTGATGACTTTTTAGTTTTTAACTCCTGGCCATATCTAGCGAATATTATTACCCGCATAAAGGACTCAGTTATTTTTTTCTGCTTCAACGACTTGTAGCAGTCTATACCCCATAAACAGCTATGGTTCTTTTTTTCTCCAGTCTCCAGATCTTCAAACATCTGGTGGCTAGTTTCTTGGGTGTGACAGAATTGGGCTTTGAAAATCTAGCCTTCACAAAAACTTTAATTAGGACTGGTCTTAAGCCCAACAGGAATGTTGGGCCTAAAGGATAAGCCTAAGCCTACCTAGATGAGGACTGGCAATAAATCATCAATTTTTCTCAACCTTCTTTAAAACTTAATAGTGGACGAGTGTTCTGTCTTACTTGATAAAAACTAACAATGTCTTGTGTTTTCCTCTCAAGAATTGAATTACATGCAGTCATAATTTCTGTAACTAGTTCTCTTTAAGTTTTCAAAATCATCTAATATTAATAGCTCTATCCAAAAAATAGGAACAAATCAAGCCACAGCAACTGAACACAACCCTATCTGCTCAAGTAGCAGTGATTGTTAAACCTACAAATAATTCTCTCAAACCTACATTTAGAACTATTTGTACAATAATACAATGGAAAGGCATGATGAGTTGCAGAATGTATGAACTGAATCTTGCTTGCAGATGCTTCACTGTTAGGATATGCATACCATCCTTCTTTGGGACACTTTTAAGTCTCACTTCCAGTACCCATCCTCCAGAGAAGCCAATACAAAATAAATATTTGAGTTGAAACTGTGGTACAATGATACACTAGACATCTGGGATACTACTTGCAGGAGCTTCTACATCATAGGGATTACTGAGATTTGTACTCTTCCAAGACTTCATTTCCAGTAATTGTACCTTTCTCTCCAGAATAGGCACTGCCAGGAACATTAACCAAAAGCTCATCCTCCAAAATGTTCTCCTGTTTCTGTAAATGCCCGTGGCCCTGATATAATTCCAATCAGGCTTTAATGTGAAGTAAATAATTATTAATTTTCTTACATATCCAAAAATTGCTGAAGGCGCAGTCAGCTTTAACCAATTCAGACAAATAACCACTCATTTAAACTTGCAGATAAAAAAAAAAAAAGCTCTTCACGTACATTTTCAATCTTAAAAGTCATAATAAAAAGAGATCATGAAGTAGCAGGCTATTTTACAAGAATCTTTAGCCAGCTAGAATGAAGACAAGAAACAAGCTACAATGTTTTAACCACAATGAAAAGAATAAATCACAAATTTCTTTCATAAAATCCACTTTCAATTAGATGTTCCCCTTAGAATATAGTATATGGCCATATAAAAGAAAAAATTGAATTCTAAAACATTTGATCAACAATGATTTAACATAACTACAGTATATTATTCCATAACAGGTGCTCCAGAACGCCCCAATATTGATAGTCATATGCATATAAGGCATCCTAGGTTAGCAAAATGCATTCAAGACACAACAAATTCAGCTACTTTTTCTCTAGATGGAAACCTTCATGAGAACAGGAGACCTGTACTCTCAGAACATACCTCAGAATTAGTATTTGCCCCTTCGGTGCTCTGAACATTTCTTAGTTCACTCAGAATAACTTTGAGTTGTTTCTTAGCTTTGGCCCTTGTTGAGCGTCGTTCAGCACATTGTGCTGCTGTAACTTCAGAATGACATGCAACACAAAGAGTCCTCATGTTCTCTAGCCTGCACTCACCTGTATGAATTTTGTGGGGAAAAAGGGAAAGGAAAAAAAAAATCTTAAATTTTTCTGCCTATATAGTGAAAAAAAAAAAAAAAAACACATACACACAAGATTTGTATTGCCAAGACGAAAGGAGCCTTCAATAATGTACTAACCCTACCAAAGTTATGCTAAGCGTTAAAAAAGATTGGAGCAGCAACAGGTACGATTCTAGCTGATTATGGTCTACATTATGGCCGATGTCATCTGAGACATATCAGTATTAGTATGGTCCAATCAGAATTCGATTCCTGTACACATATCCACGAGCTTAACTGTCTTCTTTGAGTGGATCAGGGGATATCAAGTACATGGTTGGCTTATAAGTTATAGCAGGTGGAGCAAATATCTGATCTCTATATCTAGTTAGTAACATAATTTGACCAAATACTATAAATTAAGAATGTAGTCAGACTTTTTTTCAGCTAACCTCATACTTTGATTTCCTAAGCAGCCCCTAAAAGAAGGGAAAAACCGCCAAAAAGATCAAAAGATACCAAGATTATTAGAATTAAGAATGTGGCTAGCCGATACATAATGATTTTAACTTGTACACTGATTCTTAACAGGTATCCAGCTTGTTATAACTTGGGTTGAAGAAGAGGATGGGGCATGGGGAGGGTTACATTACATTTGCTTATCTTGACATATTAAAAGTCAAAACAGCCAGTTACTAAAGAAAATTCCATATATTATAATCAGTAGTAGCTGTTTTATAATCGGAATGTTGTTAGAAAAGAGAAAGCACTTTCAATACTTTTTTTTACATGGTACCATTTTAAGGGGTTTTCCATATATTTGACATCTCTGAAGCATTGAATTGTTTCAACATTGTCTTATTGTGTGTCTATAGCTATACTTAAAGTTTTCTATCTTATTTAATTGCCTAGATATTGTTTTGCATATTGACAGGATGAACCGCCATAGAGTTGTCTTGTCATCACCAAGTCATTGTGATGATAATAAATTATGTTGGAGCCCATTGATATGATGACTGAGACCATTATATATTATCCATGTGTTGAATGGTTTACAACTAATTAAGGAGGACAAGATGGGGCAAGTCTCAAATCCAAACAGTAACCGGTACAACGACATCAAGGAGACAGATCACTCCTCCAGGGAGAAAGTTCTTAAATATTAATCTCAAGATAAAACAGAATATACCTCCTCCTCGGTAGACAGGAACAATGTGGTCTGCATGCCATGCGTTGCCCTCATTGGGATCATTAACAAGCTTATCAAGCCTGCAGGATATGAAACAGACATTGTTAGGCTATCAATGATTACTGCCATTTGGAAAGAACCAATCTCAGCCTATTTGCAAGTATCACAAGCTCATTGTTCTGTAACAACAGCCTAATTGGTTAGTTCTTCCCATGTCTGGTGGAAAGTCTACTAAATACACTTAATACATGGACAACGCTATTTTTTCTAGAGATGGGAGCATACTAAGCATTAACAAGAATATTTATTGACCTCAATGCATGCAGCTGGACAAACACAAGATTCAACTTGTATGTGATAGTGTACACAGCACTATTGTGTTCTGCAAAATTTAAAAGTAACACTGGCATTTTCCTTTCAGCAACTTACAAGTTCTTTCGCCTAGCCACATTTGGTGCTACTTTCTCAATGTACTCTTGTCGTCTTGCCAACGATAAAGGTCTTATGTGTTTCACAAGCTTATGACAGTCTAACTGGCAATGTGTACAGACACCATGTTCTATTTCAAAAAGGCCCTGAAAATTTTAAATATGTTATTTGAAACAAATATGATTGAGAACAATGAGAAGAAAAGAAGTGAGAAATATTGAGAGAGTGCCCAAATTTTTCTTGAAACTATGACACATGTGAGCAAAAAAAAAAAAGGAATTGGAGACAACAATAGGTTCAAATTTATTTTAATGTATGATATAATTCATGTTCTAACCTGACGGATGGATTGGTTGCTAGTTCTTAATCGATATTCTTCATAGCAGCCTAGATTACAAAAAAGATCCTCAAAAAATTCTGGCGTCTTGGCATTGTTGCCCCTGAAAGTAAAGAAATCACTGAAATAACCCATATGATTATAGCAAGAAAATTTATGTGAACTTACATGCATGGTTCCTGACAGAGTTTACAGAGAGGTTCATCTGTCAGTGTCCAACCCTGGGTGTATTCCTTCTCCTTTTTGCCATAGCTGCTACATAAATTAACCTTTTTCCACACAGCATTTGATGGTAAAGGCTGACTAATCTCATATAAAGGTGTATTCCGTCGCTTGCTTCCACCCTTGAGCAGTCCCTGGGAAAGAAAATTATAGAATTGTTACCAATTCATATATGCTATAATATCCACAAAAGAATCAGAGTTCAAACTCAATTTGACAGACCCCATTGTTGTGGTTAATGCCTTCACTCAAGTAGCCCAACTCAACAGCCAGGGGAAGCTGCAAAGGTTTCCCGACTAACTTTCTTCGGTCGATAGGCCTTAAGCTATTCCACTCATTAACAAACGCAAGAAGAATCTGCCTATATGCTGGGTTGCCCTTGAACGTTGCTCCTCTTTTATTCTCAGCAGCTTGAGAATTAAGTGAATAAAGTTCCTCCTGTCGGAAATTCTCAAAAAGTGGCCTTGGTCTCAGATCTGTCCCAGGAACGCAAGAATACAAGTGGATCCTCCCAGTATATTGGCTCACCTGAAAAGAAAGAAAAGCTGATCATAATTTATTTAAGCCCATACAACTGATTTCATATGTACTCTTAGAAGCACTTGTAACTTACAGAGTGCAAATTGTTCAGGCAACCAAGAAACTCAGAAATAGAGAAAGTATAGGTATATAGCTAATATTTATCCAATCAGACTTGATTTTTGCCAGTGTAGTCAAAGGCAAGCTGAGCACTTGCCAAGGCATTGAGTGAGGCCAGGTGCCTTTGAAGCTTTGAGGCAAGGCATCTTTAGTTTAATAATATATATCTTTTACTTGAGTTTAAATTCTATTCTATATTTAAACCTTTCATTAGAATCTTACCACATCATATTTTTTTTAAAATGGTGGAATAGATAGTTTCATATACAAACACAATTATAATAACTACCAGTTAATAACTACTATAATTATTAAAATTATATTTTCTTCAAATGGTAGACTAGATAGTTCCATATTCAAATACAATCACAATAAATTATCAAATTTCATAAATAGAAAAAAAATATTTAAAAATAAAAACTTTCTTACGAACTTTCTTGTGCATTGCATGGGTTTCTAACTAGTTCCAACAAATAGAGAAGGTAGTTCCAATTGATAATAAGCTATCTCTATATCTAGCTCACAAATAACTCCGTGTACCCTGTCTCTGAGCCTACTATGAAGGCATTCATTAGCTATAAGAACCAAGTCTACTGTTTTTCCCCCTCCCACAAATGCATTCTCATACTTTGACTCTAGCTTTCCTAACACAGTCTTTAGTCAAATAAGAGGGCAGTTTTGCAATTTGATTAAAGGTAAACTGCTGATCACAAACAGCTAAGAGACGAGCAAAAAAGTAAAAAAAGAACCAAAAAGAAGAGATGGTAGGCTCACAAAACATGACAAACAAGCTTTCTTCTATGATGTTAGGGTCTACCAGCCACCAGTTTTTATACTTCTCCCTCTCTCTCTCTCCTAGACAACTTTCTCGCTCTAAAAAAAATAACGGACACAAGAATTAAGTGAACTATTATAGTTTTTTTCCCTAATCAATTTAGAAATAGATTTAAAATAAAACAAAATCAATCATCTAATATTTTAGCTCAGAGTTTCTCTCTCTCTCTCTCTCTCTCTCTCTCATATATATATATATATATATAAGCTTATTGTAAAGCCTATTCTTAGATTAATTAATTAAGCCTCTTACTAGTTTCAAAAACTCAGTTCTTGCATTAGATACATCAATATATATATATACACACACACATGAGGTTTCACCAAGTGGATCTATGTAAAGAGAATTGAAATATTCTCAAGATAAGAACAAATTAAATATTGACTTTTTGTTTCATTTGGTTCAATGTTTCAAGACTTTTCTAATTAAAAATTAAATATTCTTTGTATCCTTTGGTTCAATGTTTCAAGACTTTTCATCCATCACATATACCACAAACCTCTTTGCATTTTAATTCACCATCTTCACCTCTTGCACCTCTATCCCTTTATATATACCTACCCATAACCCTTCATACCATCCCATGTCAAATACACATAGACTAAAAACAATGTCATTTACCTTCAATCTTTCAAGCTCTAACATTGTTATTTCATCTAATCCTACCCTATATGAGTTGGAGGGCTTGCATTTTATATTGAGTGACAACGACAATTACTATTTTGATGTTAAGGTCAAACATTGTAGATTTACGGGTTTTGTAAATGATGTGATTGACTTTGGGGGTTTAGAATGTGTATTTTGTTTTAGAATTAAGGAAGAGAAAGACAAATTTCGTATAAACTTTTATTCAATAATATTCCTCCAAAGTTTTTTTATTTCTCATCACTTCAATCGAATAATTATAATAGATACGTGTGTACAATTTATAATTGTTGCTTTTTATGATGAATTCATTACAAATAAAGTTCTCTAACAATTATGTTATAATATTTATACAACATTCTCGAAAACTATTTTACATAAAACGTTACAACATTATCCGTGCATCGCTCGGATAACTTATTAGTTTGATTTAATTTCAGTTCATTATATACAAAATAACTATTTGGCCTCCCTCCACTCAAGTGAAAGCCTTTTGGCCCCTCATGCCTTGAGCGACGCGAGGACTTGGCCCCTTAAGGTTGCCTTTCACCATTGGTTACATTGATTGTCACAACCGAAATTCTAGTAATGGATAAATGCAGTTTTCACCACTAGCTTGAGATGAGTTTTCCCTAGGAGTAAATGACTTTACTCTATCAAAAAAAATTTCACTTAAACTGCAAGTTTCAAGGGAATTTGAGGATCATTAGATGACTACGCAGTTATAAATTGTTCTAGGACCTTTGCTACATTGAGAGAGGATATAAAAGTCATAATCTATGCTGCATCAATAAGATTAACCTATTTTTTTTTTCAACACAGATGCTGTGTACGAGCCAAAATTAATCCAGGACAAAAAAAGCATGGATAATGTTCTGCAATGAAGAAAACTGCAATCTCACATTATAAACCTGAATTCTCGGTATCAAGATACAACAAACCAGAGGGTTGTACAAGCCTGAATTGATGGTGCAACCATTGTGCGGCCAAAGAAAAAATATCCTCTTTGGAAGCTTTAGATTAAGCAAAGCCCTAGAATAAGTATCTATGACAATTAATGAGGTCATTAATATTTTATTTGGTTTTCCAAAAGTCAACGGTATTTTTGTAATTCTGTTACTGTTGGTTGTCAGTCTTATATGTGAGCCTTGATATTTATTATTATTATTATTAGGTAAGTTTTATTTAGATTATGGGCTTTTATGTGTGGTCCAATTCAATTAGGAGTTTGTTTACTATTGATCTCTGAGCTCTGCAAGATTCATTGGTTTATGGCTCCACCAAAAAGATGTGTAGATAAAAAAATGAAAATGAATTGCAGAGACATTAATTTTAGCAACTTTAACGTGCTATCTATAGAAATGTGAATTGACTAACAGCTACCACACATTGTATTCATGACATATTAAAGGTTACAATAATTTATAACATCTTAGTCATAATTGTATGCAAAAGGAATCTCATAGCCAGGTATCAATGCCTTACCTCAAACCGCAAAAAACCTACTTGGTCAAAGCAGCTTTCATCAGGTTCAATTTGCTGAAGAGGTCTAACATCATCTACTATTGTTTGAGGGTGGAATGTGAATTCCTGCATTATCAACTATATATAACAGTGTCCTTCAATTTTTTTTTTAAAGAAGAAAGAGTGAAAAAAGTATACTGTTTTAGTAGTTCAAACACAACAATTACTCAAGTTGTACCTTTTCCTGTCTCCATGTATCTTCGCTGCCCTCATTCAGCTTGGAAGGAGAGACTTTGCCAGTACTTCCAATTTCAGTGTCAGAATCATTTTCTTCCGATGTTCCCTTTGAAACTGGACCTTTAGTTATAGCCGTAGCAGAAACCATATGAGCCTGTTCTACCAATAAAATTTGTCTATTACAGGCTACTACAGGAAAATACTTATAGCAAAAATGGAAGTGCAAAGATACAAGGAAACCTATAAATTGTATAATAATAAAAAAAAAAAAAAAACCTTAAATGTTAAAGCTTTACATTATTGTGGAGGTCATCCTTTTTGCCTGAACTGCCAGCATCAGATATGCAAAGTTCTTCAAATCTATCATTTATTTTTGGAGCTACTTCACCAGATGCTTCAAATGGCTGCAAATCCTTAGCTGAGCCAGAGTCTGGCAACTTCATTGTCTCTGCAGAGAGTGTATCACATGCCGCTTTCCCCAAAATCTGATCTTCACAACTTCTATCAGTCTTACCAGATGTTTCCAAAAAAGAGATATTTTCAACCTGCGAACCAAAACATGATGCTGATCATACAGAAATAAGAAGCGACAAACGATAATAATGAAAGCAAAACAAACGAACCATCTAAGGAAGTTTAAAATTTGCATTTCATAGCAACAATGATTAACATGCTAAGCAGAGAACAAATGATTTCTATTCAGGAATATTGACATAAGCCAAAAGCAGTAGCCAATCATGCAGAAGGAAAACCAAGTTCCAAAACATCACCAAGCTCCCGTGCTCACACCAGAGTATGATGCAAGATAAGGGCCACACAAACTTAAATAACAAAAAGCAGATGCTTGCTCCAGTTTCCATTATCATTATAATGCAGCTTTGCTCTCCTATATGAATACCCCATACTAATGCCTACTTTATCAAGTAAGCACCTTATAGAGTTAGTTCTTGGTATTTTTTTTTTTTTTTTTTTTAATATTAGCATGTTAATGTAAATTAGCATAAGGGTATTCTAGTAATCATGCCATAAACCATTATACAAATATGTGCTAAAGTGAGGGACTGATTAATGTAGCCCTAGACCTTTTCTCAAATCTCTCTCACCCTTCTTCTTTTCTCTTTTTTTCCCTTTTAAAGCTAATATCTAAAAACTTATAAATTGCCACTTATCCTCTTATTAAAAAAAAAATTATCACTTATCCCAAAAGTTTAAGCTATTAAGAAATGACGAATCTAATCACTTAACCATTATTCCAACACTCCCCCTTAAGTAGGCCCAACACGTGTGACTTTTTATATGGGAGGTATAGGGGATACAAGGTTCAAACTCATGACCACCTACTATGATTCCATGATAAATTACCACTTGTCCCAAAAGCTTAAACTATTAGGCACTGGCGATTTAATCATTTAACCATTATTCCAAGACAACTCAACTCACTAGTACACATTCAGCAGAAAATAAAAAGTCTATACCTAGTACACTCCACTTCATATTCTTGGCCTCATCTCATGTATAATGACATGCCAAAGCTAACAAATATTTTTGTTTTCAGAGAGTAAATTGAGGACTCAGAACTTCAACTACATCTTAAGGCAGAGGGAATAACTTAAGGAAGTAAAGAGGTTAAGAAAACTGTTACTTTGAAATGAGCATTTCCAGCAATGTTGCTACTCCATGTAAATATAAAGGCAAGAGGAGAAGGAAGAAAGTTTTTTCTTTTTTGGAGGGGGGTGGGGGCATACCAGTATCTCTTGTATGGCATCATATTTTCCATCTGTTGTAGATGAAACACGACGTAAACTCGTGTTTAAATTTTGCCAATGTGACTCATCTGTGGTGTCCTGCAATGTGAACAAGCATTGGTTTATATAGAAGATAAATATGTCTAAAAAATCTACTGAAAAACAAATGAGAACCTTTGCACAAAAAATGTACACGTTGACTGCTCTTGTTTGCCCTCGCCTGTGAGCTCTAGACTCACCCTAACAGAATTAGTTCAAAGAAAGTTTAAGCATCAGTCACTGATATAATGTCAGGGAAAACCACAAACAATCTCACTGATTAGTGGGAAAAATGAATAAAATAGGATACTGAAACTTCCTTTTCCCATATTACTTGGTTGGAGGGTAAGGTCATGGGTTCAAGACCCATTGGGTGCTTGTGTAACACACCAATAGAAAAGGATACTAAAGAAAACATGCTTCTTTTCCTCAAAAATTAAATTAGTAATGGTAACCAATAATATTAATAACAACATTTTAATTTGAAATTATTACTACTTTTAGTATTATTATTATTATGTAACACTGTAAAATAACTAATTTGTTTATCTCGTACATGTTCATGGGTGTAACCAAGCTGCATTAAATATTCTAATTTACCACAGATTATTGAATACACATATGGATAAAGAAATTCCCTCATCATTTTCTAATTTCAGAATAGCCCATAGTCCAGACCTTTCTTCTTCTTTTTCATGTCTTACTTTAAATTTAAAAATATAATTCCCACAACTGTATCAGATTTAACCCTTGACCTCACCCTCCCTTTTGGAAGAGGAGATAATGTCACTTTGTCCAAAGACCATCAGCAGAAAACTTGTTACTTCTAGTCTCTTCACACATTCATCTTGACATACAACTTTAGGTTTTGCTCCATTTATGGACAGGTAGATTCTAAGTTACTTATCATTAACTCAAAAGCATCCCAACCTTAAAGCAACCTTATAACGCTCCCCCTTTGTTTTGATGACTATCAACTTTTTATTATATTTTTTCTAAAATATATTTCCAATATGCAGAAATGCTATATAACTAAGAAACCCCTAAAAATTGCATAAAGAATAGAAAACATGCTTGATAATGGGTGCAACAATAAGAGAAATTCAACTCAACAGAAGCCATTAGAGGCAAGACGGAGAGCAAATACACATTTTGTTGAACTAGTATTATTCAAATTCAACTAACTAGATATAAACTGTCTGTGCCTTTCATAACACCAAAATATTCTTCATCAAAGAAAATACTTGTGAGCATAAAATCAGAAGAATGATGTAATCAATTCTAACTTTCTTATTAAATTACTAGAGTTCACATTAGGGGAAGTTATTCAATATTAATGGACCTGATTCATCCATGATGGGTTCTGAGGCAACTCCAAGAACACAACATTTCGCGCTGACGACAAATCAAGTCCAGCACCTCCAGCAGTTAAACCAATTATTGCAATCTTAATCTGAAGAAGAAGGATAATTGATGCATTAGGATAAATAATTATATCCAGGCTAAAATATGGGGAAGTGGCTCAACTGCATTTACACAAGATGTGGATCTAAACTCCCCAAGACATGAGAACAATGCAGTGTTTAAAATTTCACACAGGAAAGAAATTTATATGTGCTTGTGGTATATGTAGGAAAAACAGCAAGTGAAAAACAAAGAAAGAATGAAATAAATATAAAGATAATTTTTCTAAAGAAAAGATTTGATAAATTAGCTCTTATTAGTCATCTAACCAAAAAATTAGAAACATAAGTAAAGTTTTCAGGTCACTAGATCAAAAATTGTGCAGAAGTCACTTAATCAAAATGGGCGACAGTTCATTTCCTGATAAAAATTAAAATTTTTAAGAGAAGAAATTAAAGGCCAGAGTCTATAATAGTAGACAATATACAAACTTCCACAAAAGAAAAAATTAAAATCAACAAAGATAAAGCACATAAAAAAACTGTCCACCATTTCCTTTTCCATTCCTAAAGTTCAAAAGTTCACTCTATCAAAGTTTTGATAAACTTCAAAAACAGAGAATCTATCATAGTTTTAAATACAAGGAAAGCTCTTCTGAGACTGAACCAAGTTGTGAATAGTGAGACAGATAAGTTATGCTTGAAATGCTCCACACAATCAGTCCTTTCAAAGCATTTACACTTTATTTTTATTTTTTTTTGGGAGGGGGCGGGGGTGGGGGAGTTGGGGAAGCCAGAAAACCTTGAAGTCCAACAAACAACTGAAAGGCTAAGAAACACAGCAGAAATTGTATTCAAATCAGATAAATGAAGCTGATAAGGAAAATATACGAGCCTCAGCTGATGATTGGAAAGACTGTACAGCAGTTTGCCTATCTTTGTCAAGTGTCTTTCCATCAATGCGGACAAAACTGATCCCCTTCTCACATATGAACTCCTGACAATTCAGAATTAACAAAAGTAGTTACAACCAAATCTTGATGAGCACTAATGAGGCCATCAGATTCCCAGATAAACAGAATAAAATAATACTAACCCAGAGAAAGCAGATAAATACGAAAATACAACCATTACAATGAGCAACAAATACTAATAAGAACCAAAATATTTAATTGCTCTTTAAAAATCATAGTAACTGAAGCTTTGTGGTATCAAACCTAATATTTTCTTCCAATTCAAAGTCAAGAAACCCACTATATTACAAATATAATAACAATAAATCACAACTACAAAATGGAGCATCTACTATAACCAGATGGTTTTGAGATGTTTGGTTTCATTTTTAACGTATTATTGATCAGATTTAAGTAAATCTGCCTTGGATAGATTTTTTTTTTTCCCTCCCTTTTTGGACAGGAAAACACAACTCACAAATCCACATGGTTTTGGAATCCATGATCTCACCCTTCATTCCCCTCCTTGGATATAGAATAGGTGTAGATCAACGTATCGGGTATCAACAGTCTTCTTAAGATCTTGAAATCTGGTTAAACTTTAAAGTAACTTTTGTGCAGGAGTTGTATCAAGAAATCATATCCCAATGATGCCAGAAGCCTTGAGTTACAGAGACCTAAGGGTTCGGTAGATTTCCATATTGCTTCAAATGAGTTCCACTTCCACATTATAAATTTTTTTTCATAGTATATTACACACACAACCAACAAGTTTTAAATCTAGGATGATATAAACCCAAGGGTAAAAGTCACCCTAGAAAACTAGCTTGCAAGGGACGGCGCCTAAGAACTTATATACACATGGTTAAGCTTGCAATTAAGTCATGTGAGACACTTGGATTGTAACATGCCACCACACTCCACAGCTGACATCCATAATGGCTCACTCTATTGACATTGACCTATTAGTAGCCCTTTCTTCTTCTTTTTTGGCAATTCCACTCACCTAGTAGTTATTCAATGACTTAACAAGACATTTTAATCTAGCCTTTAAGTCGCCCCCTTTGAGATCCAATTCCAAAGCCGCAAAACATTTGATCCCATACTCAACAAACTAAGTCTGATTATTTGATGTGGTGGTTGGCTTTAATACCAAATGATATAAACCCATGGGTAGAACTCACCCTAGAAAAATGGTTTGTAAGGGTAGGTACCCAAGAGCTTATATACACATAGTTAAGCTTGCACTTAAGCCATGTGGGACACTTGGATTATAACATAGGACCTCACCTTCCACTTATTCTTATAGGAGGAGGAAGTGTGAGCTAGAACTTATTGGCCGAATTTGTACAAGTGAGGGAGGATCTAACTAGCTTCAATGCTTTCACACTTCCATTTGATTCCATTTTCCATTACTTGTACATAGAATTCATATTAAGTTTTCAAAATATAAAAATGAGTAAAATATTAAATCTATAACATAAGAAATGAGTATATATAAAAGCCTATAAGTTGATGTAAAGAAACAAGCCAAAGTAGCTTCACATGTTGATTTCTGTCTCAAAAGCAACTGGAGAAAACTAGTAAACTCTCTCTATTGTCCGTTTCTTCAACTGTCACTTTGTCTATTATCGCACATGAATAACTGTGTAGATGATCCCTTACTGAGAAATGTCTTTGGCAAACAAAAATTTCATAAAAAAATTACATTGATTGCTAGGAAAAAGTGAGCAGCTGAATGAACGAAATACAGATTGAAAATTATAAAACATTATATATAGATTCTCACGCAATTAACTTCTTTTGCATGCTATTGTCTAACGTTATCTCAAAGAAAAGGCATATTTTCTCTATGTTTGTAATATGCTTAAAATAGAATATAACTGAATGAGTGATATTATTAGTAAATTCATAGAAGCTTCTACTACACCTGCTTGCTGCATCATTACAGTTCGACTCAAGCAATCACAAATTATTCCTCTTTTGTTAGTTTAATATGTAAGAGCATAGTTGGGGGCATTGTTAATACAGGAAATAATAATGGTTTGAGACTCTCACCATCTCCTCCAGAATTTGAAGATTGTTAACTGATGATAGTTTCCTATACCCAAAAAAGTTGCCAAAATCTCACCAGCCTTAGATACTAAGACAATAAATAAATAAATAAAACTCTGAGTGTCCTTTACCAAATATCATAGGAAAAACATAGCAGGACTATGACATTTTCTTAGTTCTTTTACAAAGCCCTAAGTACTTGTGCTCCTACTTTGAGAGCACATGGGACAAAGGTGGGGTACAGACAAAAGTATTAGAGGATAAAATATTATCTTAGATCTTGTTAATCTCCAGGGTTTAAGCAATATACCCCAGTAATGTTCAAACGAGCAGTAATCAAAAGTGGATTCAGGCCATTTTAAATAAGTAAAAAGGAACCACCAACTGAGAAAGAACCAAACCTGTATTCCATCAAGGACACTATGATGATGTGCAAAAATTATCATCCTCTGAGAACTGGGGTGTAAATCCAAATCTTCCACACCATCTGACTCTGCAAGAAGTGGATGGAGGGAAAGCCATTCACGAAACCCAGAGAGCTTGGCAACACCAATTTCTTCACCGGAGAGCTTCACTGATCTGCAACAATTCCCACTATCTGAAAGCAGAGGGAAAAGGAGATAAGTAAATGCGGATAAATTGTGAAGTCAAGACTGGCTAGTTCACCCAACAATCAATAGTTACTTTTCAAGGAGAAACCCATAAACAATTTATTACCAAGTAAAAATCTGATGAAAGCATAGAGAACTAGGCATCTCATAAACCTATCAAATCCTAATTGTGTTCATTTTTAGAAGATGAACCAGTTTGGAAAATAATGTCATTTCCAGATACTAGAAGAAGTCATCACGTCCTATATATAGAAATAACATCTTTATAAACTTAAGTGTGTCTATATGTTTGTGAGGAAAGACAGGCAGAGAGCGTGTTTGTGGGTGAGTCCAAGTATCCACATGTATCTGAGTAAATTACTTTCTCCAGTAGCACCCATTGAATCCCAAAAGACCTAAGGGCAAAACTCCACACATCAAAAACAGCAGTACAAATTAAAAATAGATGATCCATTGTCTCCCTGCTACACCGACACACACAACACCATCCTAGTAGCATGTAACTGCATTTAATGAGATTATCACACATGAAGATTTTTCCCCATGCCGCAGTCCAGACAAAGAAAGAGACCCTCCGTGAGGCCTTAACACTCTAAATACTCTTCCAGGGAAATGCTAATGTTTTTTTTTGATAAGTAAGAAAGAAGTATATTCAAGAAACTACCTCATGAAAACTACATAAGGCAGGCAAAGGATACAAGGGAGGAAACAAACAGAGAAACAACAAAACAAACAACAACCAACAAAAAAACTAAGAACAAAGAAGAGAATTGAGGAACAAAGGGAGAGAGTCACTAGAGGTGAGTCTCCAAGCCCTAGACCAATCAAATAGAGAGCCACTAAAGAAAGCTAGCAACTGATCATCGGTTTTATCCTTATCTTCAAAAGTTCGCCAGTTTCGCTCCCTCCAGATACACCACATTAGACAAAGAGGAACTAAGTTCCAAATGCTAGAGGAGTGCTTTCCCAACCAATTCCACCACCCATAAAGCGTATCTGCAACTGATCTTGGCATAACCCAAGAGATCCCAAAAGATCTAAAAACCAAGCTCCACAGTTGATGAGCTTTGACACAATGGAGAAGCAAATGATTCACTGTCTCCCCGCTACATCGACACATAATGCACCAATCAACAAAATCAAAGCCTCTACCCCGCAAATTGTCCCCTGTACGGATCTTCTCCCAAACTGCAGTCCAAACAAAGAAAGAGACGCGCGGGGGGGCCTTAACCTTCCAAATACCTTTCCAAGGAAAGATAATAGGCGAGGGACTCCGAAGCTTATCATAGA